>NC_090446.1:1377740517-1378043388 GCF_031143425.1 Pleurodeles waltl | reverse complement strand
GACAGCTCCTAGCCATAGAAAGGGAAAGAAAAGAGATGGGTTTTGGTCCCATCCATGGTGGCAGCAACATAAATAGGGTCAGAGATTCTCCTGACATGTTGAAAATCCCAAAAGGGATTGTAACTAAATATGAAGATGGTGATGACATCACCAAATGGTTCGCAGCTTTTGAGAAAGCTTGTGCAACCAGATAAGTAAATAGATCTCACTGGGGTGCTCTCCTTTGGGAAATGTTCACTGGAAAGTGTAGGGATAGACTCCTCACACTCTCTGGAAAAGATGCAGAATCCTATGACCTCATGAAGGCTACCCTGATTGAGGGCTTTGGATTCTCCACTGAGGAGTATAGAATTAGGTTCAGGGGGGCTCAAAAATCCTCGAGCTAGACCTGGGTTGATTTTGTGGACTACTCAGTGAAAACACTGGATGGTTGGATTCAAGGCAGTGGTGTAAATGATTATGATGGGCTGTACAATTTATTTGTGAAAGAACACCTATTAAGTAATTGTTCAAATGATAAACTGCATCAGCATCTGGTAGACCTAGGACCAATTTCTCCCCAAGAATTGGGAAAGAAGGCGGACCATTGGGTCAAGACTAGGGTGACCAAGACTTCCACAGGGGGTGACCAAAAGAAAGGGGTCACAAAGCCTCCCCAGGGGAAGAGTGTTGAGACATCCAAAGGGAAAAATAGTAAAGAGTCTTCTACAGGCCCCCAAAAACCTGCACAGGATGGTGGGCCCAGAGCCTCTTCACAATCCAATTTTGGGTACAAGGGTAAAAACTTTGATCCCAAAAAGGCCTGGTGTCGTAGCTGTAATCAGCCTGGACACCAAACTGGAGACAAGGCCTGTCCCAAGAAAAACTCCACTTCTAACTCTACTCCAGCTAACACTGGAATGGCTAGTCTCCAAGTGGGATCAACAGTGTGCCCAGACCAAATCAGGTGTCACACTGAAGCTACATTAGTCTCTGAGGGTGGGGTGGATTTAGCCACACTGGCTGCCTGGCCCCCTAACATGCAAAAATACAGGCAGCAGCTCTTAATCAATGGGACAAGGGTAGAAGGCCTGAGGGATACAGGTGCCAGTGTCACCATGGTGACAGAGAAACTGGTTTCCCCTGGTCAATACCTGGCTGGACAAACTTATCCAGTCACCAACGCTGACAATCAGACTAAAGTACATCCCATGGCTGTGGTAACTTTAGAGTGGGGAGGGGTCAATGGCCTGAAACCGGTGGTGGTCTCCTCAAATATCCCTGTAGACTGTTTGCTTGGAAATGACCTGGAGTCCTCAGCATGGGCTGAGGTAGAACTGAAAACCCATGCAGCCATGCTGGGTATCCCTGAACTGGTGTGTGTCAAGACAAGGGCACAGTGCAAGGCTCAGGGAGAAAAAGTGGTGTTGGAGCCTGGAAAAAGGGCCCAACCTACCAAGAGAAAAGGAAAGACAACTGGGGAACCAGTTGCAACACAACAGGAAAAAGAGAACGTCTCTTCTCAGGAAGAAGTTCTGCCCTCTGAGGGAACTGAGCCTATGGAGTTAGGACCTTATCAGGTTGAGCTCCTTGGCCCAGGGGGACCCTCAAGGGAGCAGTTGTGTAAGGGGCAAGAAACCTGTCCCTCTCTTGAAGGCCTTAGGCAGCAAGCTGCTGAAGAGTCCAATGGAAAGAAAACAGGAACACATAGGGTCTATTGGGAAGATGGACTCCTTTACACTGAGGCAAGAGATCCCAAACTTGGTGCCACTAGGAGAGTGGTGGTGCCTCAGGAGTTTAGGGAGTTCATTCTGACCTTAGCCTATGATATTCCTCTTGCTGGGCATTTGGGACAGACCAAGACGTGGGAGAGACTAGTCAACCACTTCTATTGGCCCAACATGTCCCAGAAGGTCAAGGAGTTTTGTGTCTCCTGTACCACCTGTCAAGCCAGTGGTAAGACAGGTGGACACCGAAATGCCCCCCTCATTCTACTTCCAGTGGTGGGGGTCCCCTTTGAAAGAGTGGGTGTGGACATAGTGGGTCCACTTGAACCTCCCACAGCCTCAGGGAACCTATACATACTAGTAGTAGTGGATCATGCTACTAGATACCCTGAAGCAATTCCCCTTAGGTCGACTACTGCCCCTGCAGTAGTCAAGGCCCTCATTGGTATTTTTACCAGAGTGGGTTTTCCTAAGGAGGTGGTGTCTGACAGAGGTACCAACTACATGTCAGCATACCTGAAGCACATGTGGAATGAGTGTGGGGTGACTTACAAATTCACCACACCATACCATCCACAAACCAATGGTCTTGTTGAGAGATTCAACAAGACATTGAAAGGCATGATCTTGGGGCTCCCTGAAAAACTCAAAAGGAGATGGGATGTCCTCTTGCCATGTCTGCTTTTCGCTTACATAGAGGTGCCTCAGAAGGGAGTAGGGTTTTCCCCCTTTGAACTTCAGTTTGGCCACCCTGTAAGGGGACCACTAGCTCTTGTGAAAGAAGGCTGGGAGAGACCTCTTCATGACCCTAAGCAAGATATAGTGGACTATGTACTTGGCCTACGTTCAAGGATGGCAGAGTACATGGAAAAGGCAAGTAAAAACCTTGAGGCCAGCCAACAGCTCCAGAAGTTTTGGTATGACCAAAAGGCTGCAATGGTTGAATTTCAACCAGGGCAGAAAGTCTGGGTTTTGGAGCCTGTGGCTCCCAGGGCACTTCAGGACAGATGGAGAGGCCCTTACCCAGTGCTAGAAAAAGAAGAGTCAGGTCACCTACTTGGTGGACCTAGGCACTAGCAGGACCCCCAAGAGGGTGATCCATGTGAACCGCCTTAAGCTCTTCCATGACAGGGCTGATGTGAATCTGTTGATGGTAACAGATGAGGACCAGGAAGCTGAGAGTGAACCTCTCCCTGATCTCCTCTCCACAGACCCTAAAGATGACTCAGTTGATGGAGTGATATATGCAGACACCCTCTCTGGCCAACAGCAATCTGACTGTAGGAAGGTCCTGCAACAGTTTGCTGAGCTCTTTTCCCTAACTCCTGGTCAGACACACCTGTGTACCCATGATGTGGACACAGGAGACAGCATGCCTGTCAAAAACAAAATATTCAGACAGTCTGACCAAGTTAAGGAAAGCATCAAAGTGGACGTCCACAAGATGCTGGAATTGGGAGTCATTGAGCACTCTGACAGCCCCTGGGCTAGCCCAGTGGTCTTAGTCCCCAAACCTCACACCAAAGATGGAAAGAGAGAGATGAGGTTTTGTGTGGACTACAGAGGACTTAATTCTGTCACCAAGACAGATGCCCATCCCATTCCAAGAGTAGATGAACTGATTTACAAATTATGTGCTGCCAAATTCTTAAGTACCTTTGACTTAACAGCAGGGTACTGGCAAATCAAAATGGCACCAGGAGCAAAAGAAAAGACAGCATTCTCCACACCTGATGGGCATTATCAGTTTACTGTTATGCCCTTTAGTTTAAAGAATGCCCCTGCCACCTTCCAAAGGTTGGTGAATCAAGTCCTTGCTGGCTTGGAGTCCTTTAGTGCAGCTTATCTTGACGATATTGCTGTCTTTAGCTCCAACTGGCAGGATCACCTGGTCCACCTGAAGAAGGTTTTGAAGGCTCTGCAATCAGCAGGCCTCTCTATCAAGGCATCCAAATGCCAGATAGGGCAGGGAACTGTGGTTTACTTGGGTCACCTTGTAGGTGGAGGCCAAGTTCAGCCACTCCAGCCTAAGATCCAGACTATTCTGGACTGGGCAGCTCCAAAAACCCAGACTCAAGTCAGGGCATTCCTTGGCTTGACTGGGTATTACAGGAGGTTTGTGAAGGGATATGGATCCATAGTGACAGCCCTCACAGAACTTACCTCCAAGAAAATGCCCAAGAAAGTAAACTGGACGGTAGAATGCCAACAGGCCTTTGATACCCTGAAACAAGCAATGTGCACAGCACCAGTTCTTAAAGCTCCAGATTACTCCAAGCAGTTCATTGTGCAGACAGATGCCTCTGAACATGGGATAGGGGCAGTTGTGTACCAAACAAATGAAGATGGCCTTGACCAGCCTGTTGCTTTCATTAGCAGGAGGTTACTCCCCAGGGAGCAGTGTTGGAGTGCCATTGAGAGGGAGGCCTTTGCTGTGGTTTGGTCCCTGAAGAAGCTGAGACCATACCTCTTTGGTACCCACTTTGTAGTTCAAACTGACCACAGACCTCTCAGATGGCTGATGCAAATGAAAGGTGAAAATCCAGAACTGTTGAGGTGGTCCATCTCCCTACAGGGAATGGACTTTATAGTGGAACACAGACCTGGGACTGCCCATGCCAATGCAGATGGCCTTTCCAGGTTCTTCCACTTAGAAAATGAAGACTCTCTTGGAAAAGGTTAGTCTCACCCTCTTCCGTTTGGGGGGGGGTTAGGGTTGTGTAAGGAAATGCCTCCTTGGCATTGTTACCCCCTGACTTTTTGCCTTTGCTGATGCTAAGTTTTGATTTGAAAGTGTGCTGAGGCCTGCTAACCAGGCCCCAGCACCAGTGTTCTTTCCCTAACCTGTACTTTTGTTTCCACAATTGGCACACCCTGGCATCCAGGTAAGTCCCTTGTAACTGGTACTCCTGGTACCAAGGGCCCTGATGCCAGGGAAGGTCTCTAAGGGATGCAACATGTCTTATGCCACCCTGGGGACCCCTCACTCAGCACAGACACACTGCTTGCCAGCTTGTGTGTGCTAGTGAGGACAAAACAACTAAGTCGACATGGCACTCCCCTCAGGGTACCATGCCAACCTCACACTGCCTATGCATTATAGATAAGTCACCCCTCTAGCAGGCCTTACAGCCCTAAGGCAGGGTGCACTATACCATAGATGAGGGCACAAGTGCATGAGCACTGTGCCCCTACAGTGTCTAAGCAAAACCTTAGACATTGTAAGTGCAGGGTAGCCATAAGAGTATATGGTCTGGGAGTCTGTCATGCACGAACTCCACAGCACCATAACCCCATTTGTTACAGCACCCCAGGGCACTCCAGCTAGTGGAGTTGCCCGCCCCCTCCGGCCACGGCCCCACTTTTGGCGGCAAGGCCGGAGGAGATAATGAGAAAAACAAGGAGGAGTCACTGGCCAGTCAGGACAGCCCCTAAGGTGTCCTGAGCTGAGGTGACTCTAACTTTTAGAAATCCTCCATCTTGCAGATGGAGGATTCCCCCAATAGGATTAGGGATGTGCCCCCCTCCCCACAGGGAGGTGGCACAAAGAGGGTGTACCCACCCTCAGGGCTAGTAGCCATTGGCTACTAACCCCCCAGACCTAAACACGCCCTTAAATTTAGTATTTAAGGGCTCCCCAGAACCTAGGAACTCAGATTCCTGCAACCTAAGAAGAAGAGGACTGCTAAGCTGAAAAACCCTGTAGAGAAGAGGGAGACATCAACTGCTTTGGCCCCAGTTCTACCGGCTCTGCACCAGACGCCCCCGGCTCGACTTGTGGAGAACAATCACTTCAGGGAGGACTCCCCGGCGACTGCGAGACCGTGAGTAGCCAGAGTTGACCCCTCTGAGCCCCCACAGCGACACCTGCAGAGGGAATCCCGAGGCTCCCCCTGACCGCGACTGCCTGCTTCAAAGATCCGACGCCTGGTAAAGACTCTGCACCCGCAGCCCCCAGGGCCTGAAGGATCTGACCTCTAGTGCAGGAGCGACCCCCAGGTGGCCCTCTCCCTTGCCCAAGTGGTGGCTACCCTGAGGAGCCCCCCCCTTGCCTGCCTGCATCACTGAAGAGACCCCTTGGTCTCCCAATGATTTCTATTACAAACCCGACGCTTGTTTGCACACTGCACCCGGCCGCCCCGTGCTGCTGAGGGTGTACTTTCTGTGTGGACTTGTGTCCCCCCCGGTGCCCTACAAAACCCCCCTGGACTGCCCTCCGAAGACGCGGGTACTTACCTGCTGGCAGACTGGAACCAGGGCACCCCCTCCTCCATTGAAGCCTATGCGTTTTGGGCACCACTTTGACCTCTGCATCTGACCGGCCCTGAGCTGCGGTGTGGTAACTTTGGGGTTGCTCTGAACCCCCAACGGTGGGCTACCTTGGACCCAAACTTGAACCCCGTAGGTGGTTTACTTACCTGCAAAAACTAACAAACTCTTACTCCCCCCAGGAACTGTTGAAAATTGCAGTGCCTAGTTTTAAAATAGCTATATGTGATTTATGTGAAAACTGTATATGCTATTTTGCTAATTCAAAGTTCCTAAAGTACCTACCTGCAATACCTTTCATTTGAAGTATTACATGTAAATCTTGAACCTGTGGTTCTTAAAATAAACTAAGAAAATATATTTTTCTATACAAAAACCTATTGGCCTGGAATTGTCTCCGAGTGTGTGTTCCTCATTTATTGCTTGTGTATGTACAACAAATGCTTAACACTACTCCTTTGGTAAGCCTACTGCTCGACCACACTACCACAAAATAGAGCATTAGTATTATCTCTTTTTGCCACTATCTTACCTCTAAGGGGAACCCTTGGACTCTGTGCATACTATTCCTTACTTTGAAATAGTGCATACAGAGACAACTTCCTACACAAAACAAAAAGGGGGGGAAGACAAAGGATATTGTTGGTCAATGGCTGATCAAACACCACCTTTGGCGTACACGACACACACACACACAGGGAACAGCCCTACGCACTAGGCAATGCACTACCAGTCACAATGCTAGTCACCAGGCCATGGACAGGAATACCTAACGCCAATAGCAGCATACCTGGCACCCACAGACCCCTGCCCAGTGGTGGATGCCTACTAGAATGGTAGGAGGTGGTGTTCATCAGCCCCTGCCAACATGGGACCTACCCTGCAATGTCCGGCCTGGCCTAGGGGCACCGACAGGCCCACATCCCACACCCGGAGACCACCCCACCATGTGCAAGTAATATATAGGGAAACTGTACCACCCCCTTGTGGCTGCTGTGATGCCTTCAAGCGCCCATCCAGCTCCAGATAGGCCACCACCAGTATGCGGGCCATCAGGGGGGTCAGGGTTCGACGGGCACCCCTCCTCGTTGGGAGGCCATCCTCAGCTGGGCCTCCGCCATCTTCCTTGCCCAGCATCTCAGGTCCTCCCACTGTTTGCGACAGTGGGTACTCCACCTGCCGTAGAACCCCAGGGTCCGCACTTCCTTGGCGATGGCACGCCAAATACCCTTTTTCTGATGAGCGCTAACCTGCAGAAAAATAAACATTGAAAAGGGTATCAGTCAAACCGTCCGGCCTGTGACACTCATGGCCCACCATAGGCCTCACATGCCCTTACGCACAGACATTGCCCACCATACATGCATCACGCTGCCCAGAACCCTTCCACCAACCCCCCACACGAGGCCCTCACACACAGCACTCCATGTCTTCATTCCCCTTGCATCGTGCTCACAGTGTACTCTCCTGTTGGTCTGGAAGCCCATACAGTATTCGGTACTGGGGTAGGACCCCATCCACCAGTCTCTCCAACTCCACAGCAGTGAAGGTAGGGGCCCTTTCCCCAGTGACATGAGCCATGGTCGTTTCCAGACACAGGTCACAGCAGCACTTGCAGTGTAGGTCCTCTCCTGTTGAAGGTCAGGTAGCAAGTGAGTGAACAGATAGAAAATGGTGGTCACATCCGCGGCAGTGCGTACCGTCACCACCAGCGTACATCACCATTGGCCACTGTAACCCATAGAGCCCAATGACAACCAATGAGGAGTTGCACGGCAGGACTCGTCCGCCTCCCGCAATGGCGCACAACGTCAGCAGCATTACCTCATTTCTACATGTCCATCCACACAGGACAACCAGACGCCATTTCAGGTGGGGGGCAGGCCATGGCACCTAACTGCGTCACAGTACACATAGGCACCATTTGGGCCTATCCAAGAAAATACTGTTACAGTCACAACAAGCAATGCAGTGCGGAGTTTGGAAATCTGGAATACTGACCAGCTGCTCCCCTTTTGGCCCCTAGATTACAACCACTGTGGATGAATAGGAGGTGGTGGGGCATCATTGGTATCAGGGGAATAGGGACAAAGTAACGACACATGAAACACTGGCAATGTCAGTTCTACTACCACAGGATTGATGATTTTGGCAATAGGAAAGGGGCCTAGAAATCGGGGGTTTAATTTTCTGGATCCTGCAAGATGGAGATTTTTTTATGAGAGCCACACCTGATCTCCTATCTGATAAGAGGGAGCAGGTCTCCTTCTTTTGTTTGCTTGTTTTTTACTTGAGCTTGGTAGAGTTTTAAATGGTGTTGTACTTGTTTTTGAATCTCCTGTAGCTCTTTATGGTGTTTCTGTACTGATGTGGATGTTTGGGACCCAGTTATAGGTAGCATTCTTGGGTGCAGACCAAACAAACAGTAAAATGGAGATACTCCTGTAGCCATGTGGACACTGTTGTTATATACAAATTTAACAAGAGGTAAAGCCTTATCCCACTCAGTAGACCACATGTCACTGTAACATCTCAGGATTTGCTCCAGCGATTGGTTGGCACGTTCTGTCTGCCGATCCATTTGTGGATGATATGCAGAGGACAAGCGGACGTCCATACCGACAGAGGAACAGAAGCTACGCCAAAACTGTGATATAAATTGGGGGCCACGATCGGAAACAATTGTGGTGGGCAACCCATGAAGCCGTATAATGTGTTGGACAAACAAATCAGAGAGCTTGGAAGCCGTAGACAGTGTGTCCATTGGAAGCTGAGATATCAGAAATAAAATCCATACTTATGGTATGCCATGGGACCACAGGAATTGGCATGGGAAGTAACCATACTGTGGCTGGAGTATGTGGGGTTTTAGCCCAAACACAGGTGGAACAAGTCTGGATGTACCTTCTGACATCCTGCACAAGTGTGGGCCACCAAAAACATCTTTGACAGAGATCATCACCCGGGTGACCTGCGAGGACAGAATCATGTCCCCATTGTAACATTGTATCCCGTAATTCTTTGGTAGGGGCGTACAACTGATCAGCATTGTACAGTAAACCCTCTTTTTCATACACATCAGTTGAACAGGGAACCTTGTGTTGGGCTACCCGTATTTTCTTAAGGAACTCTTGGGAAGTGCACACACGTTTTCTGGGGGTATAATGCTTCTGACCTGTTCTAGTGCAACATCAGAGGAGAAACCCACCCTAGACAATGTATCTGCCTTTTGTTGTGTAGTACTGGGCCTATAGGTGATTACGAAGTCAAATTCGTTAAAGAATAGAAGCCAGCATAATTGACAAGGTGTCAGGGCCTTGGTCGCTTGAAAATTGTAAATTACGGTGATCTGTGTAAATAGTTACGGTGCGTCTAGCTCCTAGTAGGTGGTGATGCCATTCCTGGAAGGCAACCTTGATGGCACAGAAGTTCCCGCTCCGCCACTGTGTGTCGCCTTGCAACGCACGGCATGAGCCGAACACTCGGCTTGGGCCGCGGAGCGTGGCGGTGGGACGCGCTGCGCCCCCAGCCTCTACTGTATAACTCGAGGCCCCAAATTAGGCATGGGGCCTCGTTTCGCTTCTGGCGCGGCACGCCCCCATTGAATATTAGCGTTTCCCCCACTTACCTTCTATTCTGTACCTTGCTCTTGCTGTCGTCCTTGTTTTTTCTCCCTTTTTTATGTTTTCCCTTTTCCTCATCATTCCCCTCTCTTCCCAGCATACCTTGGTTCCCTGTATTGTTCCCTATCCAATATGGTGTCCTTTTACTTCCTACCGGTTGTTTCCTGTTCTTTGGGTATTTAAGGGCTGTGATTTATTTTCCTTCTTGCGCTGCAACACTTCCTTTTGGATGGTGGTCTTCGCTCCTTCTCCTTTGCATCAGATACTGGTTCCGCTTTTTGTTCCGTTTTTTTCCTGTTCATTTTTGTTTTTTTTAGTTTTTTTTTCCCTCTGGCACACCTTCTGAAGGACACGGACTGCCCTTGGCATTCCCATCGCCTGCAGCACCGTGACTACCAGAAAGAGTCGCCCCTATCTGGGCCAAGGCAGAACCTACAAGAACCTTGTTGCTCGTTCAGCGGACTCCAGGCACAAGCAATGAGTAAGTCGTGACAGATTGCAGCGCCAAATAAACCCGACTTCGTCAAGTAGAATGGATGATACAGTAGCGCCGGCTGCAGACCCTGACTAGTCCCTTCTGGCAACCATTCAGCAACAGGCCCAGGAACTGCAACAATTACGAAATGAGAATGCTGCCTTACAACAAGCTTTGACCTTCCGCAGTACGGATGTTCCTACCTTTCCACCTCAACTCCTCGGTTCTCTGGTGAACCAACAAAGCTGCGAGAGCTTTTCGATGCGTTGACTGTTTACTTTGCTTTCAGACCCACACAATTTTCTCACAACAAGACAAAAGTGGGTTATCTCATCAGTGCCCTATCCGGTCCTGCCTTGGCCTGGGCAACTCCGATTGTAGCCTCCAATGACCCGGTGTTGTCTGATTATCCAGCCTTTGTGAATTGTTTCAAACAAATGTTTAGCCACCCAGGATTAGAGGCCTTCGCTGAAGAAGCACTCTGTGATATCCAACAAGGCTCTCAAGATGTCCTCCAATACATAACACGCTTTAGACAACTGGCTGCTGAAACAACATGGGTGGAGCGTACTTTGGTTACCCTTTTTCGTAGAGGGCTACGAGAGAAGATTAAAGACGAATTAGTGCACTCTACCCGAGTAGAAGATCTTCGCGGTCTGATAGATTTAGCTCTTTCCATCGAATACCGTCTCCAAGAATGATGTTTGGAGAAAAGAAGAAGTAGAGTACCTTCCCAGTCAAGCACCTCATGTGTCTTTGTGCACCGTCCGGAGGAACCTCGAACTCCCTTAAGAAAAACCAAAGATGAACCTATGCAGGTGGATACTACTTGTGGCCCACTTTCATTCAGTGAACGAGAAGAAAGATGTAAAAAAAAGATTGTGCCTGTATTGTGGTGCTGCTGGTCATATGCTCCGTACATGCCCAGTTCGTCCTTTAAAGCCATCGGGAAACGCTACTTCTCGTCCTCTGTAAGAAGGGAGGGGACGGGATCATCTGCAATACCTTCCATCAGTTCTTTCAAGGACAATGCCACCAATTTGTTCATGTTACCTGTGACCCTGCAGTTACCTGATGGTCGTGAAGAAAGGACACTGGCCCTACTGGATTGTGGAGCTAGTGGCATTTATATGGATATGTCCTGGGCTACAACACAACGAATACCAACACGGCCTAAGGATGTCCCGGAACAGGTACACACTGTAGATGGGTCCTTAATATCCTCTGGTCCAGTTGATACTGCTACCCCGATTTTAAGTCTACAATTTGGGAACCACCAAGAACACGTCTCTTTTGACTTAATATCTTCTCCCAATCATTCTATAATTCTAGGGATTCCTTGGTTCATAAGACATAATCCTTATGTAAATTGGGAAACCAGGACTATTTCTTTGTCCTCTCAGTTTTGTCACAAACATTGTTATGCCTCAGGCACTTACTGGTCACCCAAGAAAATGATACCCTCTGAACCTACTACTGGCTGTTCCATAAATACAGTCCAGGGGGTCCCCGACCACTATTTGGACTTTCAAGATGTATTCCAAAAACCACCCAGGCCTGTTTTGCCCACACATCGAGATTATGATTGTGCTATCCCCCTTGAACCCGGGGCGATCGTTCCCTTTGGGAGAATGTATTCTCTCACTGAGCCTGAAAGGGAAGTTCTCAAAAACTACCTCCAAGAAAATCTTCACAGTGGTCTTATTGTACCATCTTCATCTCTGGCGGGGGCTCCCCTTTTTTTTGTACCCAAGAAAACTGAAGATCTTCACCCCTGTTTGGTCTTTTGTGGTTTAAATAAAATCACTATAAAAGATCATTATCCAATACCTCTTATCAAAGATATTCTGGAAGCGGTCAGAGGGGCACAACGGTTTACCAAATTCGATCTTCGTGGAGCCTACCACCTTTTGCGCATCAAGAAAGGAGATGAGTGGAAGACTGCTTTTCAAACTCCATTTGGGCATTATGAATACAGGGTTATGCCTTTTGGCCTAACTAATGCCCCCTCAATATTCCAAAGATTTATGGACTCTGTGTTCTCTGATTTGTTGAACCATACAGTTGTGATATACTTAGACGATATTCTTATATATTCTAGACATCCTGAACTCCATTCTACACATGTTAAACAAGTTCTACAAAGACTCGGGCAACATCAACTCTACTGTAAACCAGAGAAATGTGAGTTTGATAAAACCAAAGTCAAATATCTAGGCTATCACATCAGTCCCACTGGAATATCAATGGATCCGGAAAAGGTTCAAGCCATCCTAGACTGGCCCTCCCCTTCATCTATCAAGGAAACCCAATGTTTTCTAGGGCTGGCCAACTTCTATTGTCAATTTATCTTGGACTTTGCGGAACAGACCAGTCAAATTACTCAAACACTAAAAAAGGAGAATCTACGAAATGGATTTATCTGGACAGAAGCGGCTGAAGCAGCCTTTCAAAACCTAAAGAAGGCCTTCGCTCAAGCACCGATACTGAGACATCCGGACACCAACAAACAATTTGTTGTTGTTCCTGACGTGTCTGAAAGAGCCATCGGAGCAGTATTACTACAACAACAAGATGACGATGGTTTAGAACATCCAGTTTTTTATCTGTCCCATGTACTCTCTGTGTCTGAACAACATTATTCGGCACTGGAAAGGGAATTATCAGCCCTTAAAACTGCCTGCCAGGAGTGGAGACAATTCCTTATAGGTTCCAAAGAACCTTTTGAAGTGAGAACGGACCATCGGAATCTGCAATGTTTACGTAACTTTCAATGCCAGAACAGTCGTCAGGCTTGTTGGGCTGGTTTCTTTTGTCAGTACGACTTCTATGTCACCTATATTCCCGGATCCCAAAATATTCTGGCCGACGCCCTGTCTCGCCGTTATCCTGATTTGTACTCCTACCTCATCACAGTATCTACTTGAGCCCAGCAAGATCATTGGTGTAGTTCAATCATTCCTGGATGAAATACAGCTGGAACACTCAAACCTTTCTGAACAAGAACTTGAGGATTGATACCCCCAGATACACAAATAGAAGGGATATTATTATAATAGGGATCTTTTGTTCCTTCCCACAAAAAGAGTGCAAGAAAGGGCGTTTCAGATGTGCCATGATTCTCCGATTGCTGGTCATAGAGGTATCAAAGTCACGCAGGAATTACTCTTGCAATCCTTTTGATGGCCTACTTTGAAACCGGATGTCGAAAGTTATGTAAAGGCCTGTCCGATTTGTGCCCAAGTAAAAATACCCTGTACCAGGCCAGCAGGATTACTGCAACCGTTACCTGTTCTATCAGCTCCCTGACCGATTTCATGTGTTCACTACCCCCATCAGCAGGAAATCGGGTTATCATGGTAACGGTAGATTCCTTTACGAAAATGGCTCACTTCACTGCCCTGAAGAAATTACCTACCTCACAAAAACTAAGTCAGATATTCATCCACCATATTTTTTGCCTCCATGGACTCCCACACAGCATTGTGTCAGACAGGGGACCTCAATACATCTCTCGGTTTTGGAAACATTTCTGTAGAGCCTTGAAAATCAATGTAGCATTGTCATCTGGATTCCATCCCCAAACCAATGGGAAGACGGAACGTCTCAACCAAGGACTAGAGCAGTATCTTCGTTGCTTCTGTAATTCTACTCAGAGTAACTGGAACACTTACCTTCCTATCGCGGAATTCTCTTACAACAACTCCGTCCATAGTGCCTCTAAGGTTGCCCCCTTTTTATGTTCCTAAGCTATCATCCTACCTCTTTTCCTACCACTCCTAGATCTACGTCTTCTCTTCCTGCTATCGCCTCATTTTCCAAACGATTTCAGAAAATCCATAGACTGATCCTATCTAATCTGCTGGACACAAAGAGATACATGAAAAGAGTGCCAGATCAGAAACGCAGTGAGACTCCAGTGTATCACATCCAGGATAAAGTCTAGCTTTCTTTGAAATTTCTGCTCCTGCGGCTCTCAGAATAAGTTTACACCTCGTTACTATGGTCCTTTCCGTATTCTTCAGTTAATTAATCCTGTCACTGTCCCTCTCCGCTTACCTCGAACTTGGAAGATCCATCAAGTCTTTCATGTTTCTCAGTTGAAACCCTATATGCCTGATCCTTTCTATCGGCAGTTCCCATGTCCTCCTCCCTTGTTGGTGGATGATGAACCAGAATATGAGGTACCGGAAATTTGTGACTCTCGTTTCTTTCGAAACCGTCTTCAGTATCAGATTCATTGGAAGGGTTACCCTCTTAGCGAATGCTCTTGGGAAGATGCTTCTTCTGTTCACGCCCTCCTTCTGATTCGTCAATTTTACCGCTTGTTTCCACACAAACCTGGGGCTCCGGGGGGGGGAGGAACCTACTGTCACGCTGCAATGCACAGCACGAGCCAAACACTCGGCTCGGCTCACGGCGGTGGGACGCGACGCGCCCCCAGCCTCTCCTGTATAACTTGAGGGCCCCAAATTAGGCATGGGGCCTTGTTTCTCTTCTGGTGCAGCGTGCCCCCATTGAATATTAGTGTTTCCCCCACTTACCTTCTATTGTGTTCCTTGCTCTTGCTGTCGCCCTTATTTTTTCTCCCTTTTTTATGTTTTCCCTTTTTTCCATCATTCCCCTCTCTTCCCAGCATACCTTGGTTCCCTACTCACTATGGTGCCTTGTCTATTGCCTTCTGTGTATTGTTCCCTATCCAATATGGTGTCCTTTTACTTCCTGCCGGTCGTTTCCTGTTCTGTGGGTCTTTAAGGGCCGTGATTTATTTTCCTTCTTGCGCTGCAACATTTCCTTTTGGATGGTGGTCTTCGGTCCTTCTCCTTTGCATCAGATACTGGTTCTGCTTTTTGTTCCAGTTTTTTCCTGTTCGTTTTTGGTCTCGTGTTCTGAAATTATTGATTGTTTTGCTCTTATTTCAGGAGGTCCTTTTTGAGGGGTTTTTTCCCCCTTTTTTATTTTTTTTTCCCCTCTGGCACTCCTTCTAAAGGACACAGACTGCCCTTGGCGTTCCCATCGCCTGCAGCACCGTGGCTACCAGAAAGAGTCACCCCTATCTGGGCCAAGGCAGAACCTACAAGAACAAGAACCTCGTCACTCGTTCAGCGGACTCCAGGCACAAGCAACGAGTAAGTCGTGACACCGTGTAATTTTGCTCTGTGGGTAGCAATTTCTTTGAGAAGTAAGCTACTGGATGGAAATGCCCAAACTCAGGATCTCGTTGAGACAAGACACCACCCACTGCCATTTGGGAAGCGTCTCCTTCCATGAAAAATGGCTGAGCCGGGTCGGGATGATGGAGAATGGGTGGTTCAGTGAATGTGTTTTTAAGATGTTGGAAGGCTTTCTCAGCTTCTGCATCCCAGAGGAACGTAACCCCCTTTCATAGGAGACGAGTTATGGGAGATACCACAGTAGAAAAGTGAGGTATAAATCTCCGATAAAAATTTGCAAAGCCCAAAAACTGTTGCACTTCCTTGATGGATCTTGAGGCTACCCAATCCAGGATGGCCTGTACCTTGGACCTAGCCATGGAAATTCCTTCAGGATTGATCACATATCCCAGGAATTCTACACTTGTAGCGTGAAAAACATTTTTCCAGCTTGGCGAAGAGATGATGCTCACAAAGCCGTTGTAAAACCACTCTTACATGCCCTATATGTTCCTCAGTGGAAGACGGATAGATCAAAATGTCATCTATGTATACCACTACACAGATATCCGGAAACTCCTGCAGCACTTCATTGATGAAAAATTAAAACGCTGCAGGAGCGTTACACAATCCGAAGGGCATCACTGTGTACTTGAAGAGTCCGAATTTAGTTCGGAACGCCGTCTTCCACTCATCCCCCTTCATCACTCGGATCAAGTGGTAGGTGCCCCGGAGGTCGAGTTTAGTATAAATGGTCGACTGACGTACCTGATCTAAAAGTACCGGGATCAACGGAAGTGGATACCGATTTTTAATGGTCACTTTGTTCACTCTTGTTCAGCTCTCCTTTAGGTAGGAGGTTAGGCCTATCATGATAGGGTATTAGGACATATTACACACTTTCGCCCTCATTACAACCCTGCCGGTCGGTGTTAAAGCAGCGGTAATACCGCCAACAGGCCGGCGGAAAAAAAATGGAATCACAACCATGGCGGAAACCGCCAACATAGACAGCCACTTTAACATTCCGACCGCCACTGCGGTAGAAACAAACACCGCAGTGGTGACCACCAACAGTCAGGCGGAACACAAGGTTCCGCCCACTGTATTACAACACGCCTATCCGCCACCTTTTCCGGGGCGGTACCAATGTTATCAAAGGCACGGCGGAAACAGTACTTGGAACGGAAACCACTCATCTCTCGACACCCAACGAGGAACCAGGACGCCATGGAGCCCGAACTACAGGTCCTGCCCATGCTGGTCTACCTCCTCTTGTATCAGGAGCAGGAAATACGCTGGTGATGACCACGGTGAGTACTGCATCTAGCACACAGGGGAGGTAAAAGAGAGTGACACACACACGCAACACGCAACACGCAACACCCCCACCCCCCACCCTCACCCACAACACCATACACACAAATACATGCAGCAACATTACATATACACCCCGTCACCCCCTGGAAGAACGCAAGGACAAAAGGAAATGATTGTAATTAGTGTAATCTATTAAATATCAGATAGGGCAAATTCAAAAATTAGTATATCCAAATATGTACACCAACTGCACAAGTCCAGATATAAATTAAATCATTGTCTGTGGATCAGTGTCCCAAAATGCATGGGCGAAGCCCACACAAGATACCTGACTGGAAACGGAGAGAACACTGCAGGGGCATCAGATCGGAAATAAACAGGCACTTCAGAGGGGGGGGCACCTCAGCCGGATGAACGGACGACGCCACTGCTCCACGAGGGGGCTCCATGCCCACTGCTGTATCCTGGGGAGTGCAAAGCCACAGACTCTCAAGTCTTTCCAGTGGGTGGTTTGCCCACTGCTGTATCCTGGGGAGTGCAAAGCCACAGTCTCTCAAGTCTTTCCAGTGGGTGGTTTGTCCACTGCTGTATCCTGTGGAGTGCAAAGCCACAGTCTCTCAAGTGGATAACAGTCTCCACTGGTTCTGGAGTGGGCATTGTGCCCAGAGTGCTTCATCCTGTCAAGAACTGAGGTAGTGGATGTGATTCTCCACTGGTTCCGGAGGGGGCATTGTGCCCAGAGTGCTTCATCCTGCCAAGGACTGAGGTAGTGGATGTGATTCTCCACTGGTTCCGGAGGGGGCTTTGTGCCCAGAGTGCTTCATCCTGCAAAGGACTGAGGTAGTGGATGTGATTCTCCACTGGTTCCGGAGGGGGCATTGTGCCCAGACTGCTTCATCCTGCCAAAGACTGAGGAAATGGATGTGATTCTCCACTGGTTCTGGAGGGGGCTTTGTGCCCAGAGCGCTTCACATGCAGTATGACAGGTCCCATTCCCTCACCTGGGTGTGTGTGCCACGATATTGCCTGGGAACAGGTAGCATGATACTCCATGGAGGCAGAGACACACTCCACCCTGCTTTAACTTCGCCTGCCACCTGCAGGTACAAACAGTGCTGGGAGTCATGCCTCATGTACACTGGGCAGGGTCCAGGACGTCTCCTGCAGCCTCGGACGGCTGCCCAACGGGGATGATTGCCATGTCGGCTGTGGTGGCACTGTCTGAGCACGCCGCGGGGCTGGTGGCGGGGCGTGCAGCGGTGTCTGTGGCAGAGGTGCTGGTGGTGGTGCATGTGTCTGCACCTGTTGAGGGACAGAGCAGGACGTATCCAGCAGTCTCGGACGGCTGCCCACTGGGGATGATGCTGTGGACTGCTGCTGAGGCAGCAGACGTGCAGGTGGCGGTGCTGGTGGCGGTGCAGGTGACGGTGTCCACCGCCTTACAGGTTGATGTTGTGGTTGACAGAAGGGGTGACTCTGGTCCCTCATCCTGAGCCACCGTGCCCTGTCCTGACCTGCTCTTCAGCTTGTGTCCCTTCCCCACCTTTGATGTCGCTGCTGGTGCCTTGCCACTGTCCCCTTTTGGCTTTGAGGAGCCCTTGCTGGCTGGTAGGTGCGGCTTCTCCCTCCGGCATGTGAGGACCTTCTTCTCTTTGGCAGGTGGCGGAATGGCCTGCTCCTTGGCCTCGCTAGGTGGCACACTGGCAGCCCTGATGGGTGGCGCCCGCGATGAGCCTGGAGTTGCTGGGACCACTGTGCTTGAGGATTTGGTGGCTGAGGTGCTGGGCTGGGACCTGGACAGCCTGGCCCTAGGGGAAGGATGGGGGGGGAGGTGTAGGGAAGAGGTCAAAATTTGTGAGGAAGAGTTTCTTAGACACACTGGGATGGGAAGATGGAGGGGGTTTGGGAGTGGAGGAAGAGGTAGTGGTTGTAGGAGGTGTACGTTTGGTGAATTTGGGTGAAGGTGCATGGGACGGAGGCTGTTGTGAGGTGGATGGCTGTTGGGTGGGTGTGTGCCTGCGTTTGTGTAGTTTGGGAGGAGGGCTCACAGACACACTGGGAGAGGACACAGGGAATGTGTGAATGGTAGTGGGGGTGGTGATTGCACGTGAGCGGGGTGTGGTGATGGGCGTGCTGGTGATGGAGGTAGTGGCTGAGGATGTAGTGCATGCAGGTGTGAGTGGAGACGAGACAGGGAGGGAGGGAGGAGGAGGACGTGGAGGAGGGGGACACTGGAGGCAGTGGATGTTGGTGTGTCTGCATGGGGATGGTGCTTGTGTGAGTGCCGGTGGGATGTGTGGTGTTTATGTTTGCCATGTCCACTCTTGTGTGTTCATGAGTGTGCATGCTGGTCTGATGGTGTGCTTGGGATAGGCTGAGGTACAGGGGATTGGGTGTGGGTGGAGGAAGTTGGAGGGGGGAGGCTGGACACAGGGACAATGGCTGCCATCAGTGCTGAGGCCAGAGCCTGAAACTGTCTGTTGGGATGCCTGACCAGAATGAATGCCCTCCAGGTATGCATTTTTTTGCTGCAAATGCCTCTCAACACCCTGGATGGTGTTCAAAATGGTAGATTGCCCAACAGTGAGGCATCTCAGGAGGTCAGTAGCCTCCTCACTGAGGGCAGCAGGGCTGACTGGGGCAGGGCGTGAGGTGCCTGGGGCAAAGGAGATGCCCACCCTCCTGGGTGAGCAGGCACGGGAAACACGCTGAGGGGCTGCTGGGAGGGCAGTGCTGGTGGGGGGGGGGGGTGGCAGCTGTACCTGTTGATGCGGTGGGCACAGAGGTGCCCACCACCGCAAGAGAACTCCCATCAGAGGAGGAGTCGCTGTAGCTGGTGTATGTTCCTGTCTCCGTCGTGGAGCTTCCCTCACCCTCTGTCCCACTGGTGCCTTCAGACTCCATTACTTCACCCTCCAGGGCCATGTGGGATGCAGCACCCTCCTGCTCTGGTGCCACTGCTTCTCTGCTAGATGATGCTAATTCACGCAAGAACAGGGTGACAAAACAAAAAGGGGGGGAAAGACAGAAGAGACACATGGTCAGTGCATGCAACACCACTACCGTTGGCGGACACAACACACAGGGAGCAGCCCTATGCACTATGCCATGCACTAACAGTGCAGGGGAAAAGCACATGCCCAAGGGGGACTCTGTCTAGACCCATTTCATGCACAGCTGGAACCCTTGGGAGCCTGACTAGGTGTAGAGTGCAAATACCACCCTAGGGGTTGGAGTGGGAATGAACCAGCAAATCAATGGATCTACCTTTGCGCGACTGCCCTGGCCTGGGGGAACCCACAGACCACCCCCTCCACCCAGACACCTCATCAAGCATGCAGAATCAGCTGAATGAGAGTGTACTCACCCCCTTGCGGCTGCTGTGATGCCCTCAAGCACCCATCCAACTCCGGATATGCCACCACCAGGATCCGGGTCATCAGGGGGGTCATGGTGCGATGGGCACGCCTTCCATGTTGGGAGGCCATCCCCAGCTGGGCCTCTGCCGTCTTCTTGCTCCAGCGGCGCAGGTCCTCCCAATTTTTCTGGCAGTGGGTGCTCCGTCTGTGGTAGACCCCCAGGGTCTGCACTCCCTTGGCGATGGCACGCCAAATACCCTTCTTCTGGTGGGCGCTGACCTAGAGGAAAAGTGAAGTTAGAATGGATGTTACTCTCCTGTACAGTTCTTCTCACACATTGCCCACAAACCTCCCACCCTGGCCCAGACATACATACACACACCATCCTCACATGCTGGCCTGTCCCCCCCCTCCCTCTTCCATCCACGACACTCCATCCAATCATGTGCCATCCACCATGCTCACAGTGTACTCACCTGTTTGTCTGGAGGACCGTATAGTTGCGTGTACTGGGGGGAGGACCCCATCCACCAGTTTCTCCAACACCTCCAAAGTGAAGGCAGGGGCCCTTTCCCCAGACACTGTAGCCATTGTCACTTCCAGATACAGGTCACTGCAGCACTTGCAGTGTAGGTCCTCTCCTGTTGAAGGTCAGGTATCAAGTGAGGGAACTGATAGAAAATGGCGGTGACGTCCGCGGCGGTGCATATCGTCACCGCCGGCATATATCGTCATTGGTTCCTGGAACCCATAGGGCCCAATGATAACCAATGCTGAATTGTGCCACGCTCTTCGACCGCCTACAGCGACGGAGTACAACGCCAGCGCAGTTACCTCATTTACCCTTGCCCCACCTTACAGGTCAGGCAGCCGCCATTTCAGGGGGCCACATGGCAGGCCAAATAACTGCATCACACCTATTTAGGCCAGGAATACAGACAGACAAAGGCACAGAGAGGAATTTTAACATTTTTGCTAAACAGCCTTGTGATACCTAAGTGTTGTATGACCCTCTGCTCACAGTACTCCTCCACAGGGCTTGTACCGCTGGGGCAGGTGATGAGATGGCAGCATCCTCCAGTGTACAGACCCCTGGTGGACCTGTCGACAATGGAAGACAGACACATCATTATCACTTACAGACTTGATCGTGCAGCACTCCAGGAACTGTGTGCCCAGCTGGAGACTGACCTTATGTCAGCTATCCGCCATCCCACAGAAATACCCCCTCTAGTGCAGGTCCTGTCTGTACTCCATTTCCTGGCCAGTGGGTCTTTTCAAACAACAGTAGCCATGGCATCAGGGATGTCCCAGCCAATGTTCTCTAAAGTGTTGTCCAGAGTGTTGTCTGCCCTGCTGAAACACATGTGCAGCTACATCGTTTTCCCTCAAGTGGAGGATTTGCCCACAGTGAAAGGTGACTTCTATGCCCTGGGACATATCCCCAACATCATTGGTGCCATTAATGGTACACATGTGGCAATTGTCTCCCCCCCGCAGGAATGAACAGGTGTACAGAAACCGGAAAAGCTACCATTCTATGTGCAGATGGTGTGTTTGGCAGACCAGTACATCTCCCATGTGAATGCCAAGTATCCTGGCTCAGTGCATGACGCTTACATTTTGAGGAATAGCAGCATCCTTTATTTGATGGGGCAACTCCAGAGGCACCGTGTGTGGCTAATAGGTGAGCCTAAAGTCCACACACAGTTTCATTTGTTGTCTGGGTATGGGAGATTCACTAATGTTTGGAGTATGTCTAACAGTTGTCCCTCGATATTTGCAGGTGACTCTGGTTACCCCAACCTGTCAAGGCTACTGACCCTAGTGAGGAATCCCAGGACAAGGGCAGAGGAACGCTACAATGAGGCACATGGGGAACTAGAAGGATAATAGAGCGCACCTTTGGCCTCCTGAAGGCCAGGTTCAGGTGCCTCCATTTGACAGGTGGCTCCCTATACTACTCACCGAAGAAGGTGTGCCAGATCATCGTGGCCTGCTGTATGTTGCACAACCTGGCTTTGCGACGGCAGGTGCCTTTTCTGCAGGAGGATGGGCCAGATGCTGGTCTTGTGGCAGCTGTGGAGCCTGTGGATAGTGAAGGAGAGGAGGCAGAAGAAGAAGATGTAGACAACCGAAACAACATCATCATGCAATACTTCCAGTGAGACACAGGTAAGAAGATGGAACTGCTTCCCACATCTCATACTATTGTAGGACCTAGCATAAGTCTGCCTTTTTACCTCTGTGTATGGACCCTGACTTGTCACTTTGGCTTTCCATTTCACAGATCTGGGTCCCAATTTGTGCCCTCTGCTATGTTTACTCCTGGCCTACAGCTGTGTAACATTTGTATGTGAAGAAGTACATTGACATTGCTATATTCCAGAGATTTTGCAATTACACATTTGTGAAAGGACAGACTGACTCCAGATTTTTTGGTGATTCAAGGGTGTTTATTTTTGTGCTAATAAGTGGAGGTGTGTGTGAAATGGGCTAGGGTGATGGTGGAGGAATGTCCATGGCAGAGTCCAGTCTCTTGGTCTCACAGGTGCATTGTTCAATGGGACATAGGAAGGGGAGCAATGGCAGTTTAAGGTGGACAGGGTGACAAAGTGGGACAGAAAGGTGACATTCAGGAGGGTCTTATTTCCTGGAGGGGGTCTTGGCAATGGTCTCTGTCTTGTTCCTGGATCTCAGGGACCATTTGCGGGGTGGTTCTCCTTCTGCAGGGGTGGGGTGCTGGTGGCCTGTTGGTCCTGTGGCGGTGCCTCCTGCCCACTAGCGCCGGCGGAGGTGGAGGGCTGTTCATCGTCCAGGCTAGTGTCAGGGGCCCGTTGGTGTGCCACTGTGTCCCTCATGGTGTTGACAAGGTCTGCCAGCACCCCTGCACTGGTGACCAGGGTGGTGTTAATGGACTTCAAGTCTTCCCTGATCCCCAGGTAGTGTTCCTCCTAAAGCCGCTGGGTCTCCTGAAACTTGGCCAATACAGTACCCATGGTCTCCTGGGAATGGTGGTAAGCTCCCATGATGTTGGAGGGGGCCTTGTGGAGTGTTGTTTCCCTGAGTCTGTCCTCCCCCTGTCGCACACCAGTCCTCCCAGCTTCCCTGTTATCCTGTGCCTCTGTCCCCTGAACCGTGTGCCCACTGCCACTGACACCAGGGCCCTGATTTTCTTGGGTTGCTGGGTTTGCCTTGGCTCCCTGTAGTGGTGGACACACTACTGATTGACGTGTCCTGGGGACAGAGGGATGGGCTAGCTGGGTGGGTGCTGTGGCGGTGTTTCCTGAGGGGGGAGGTTCTGTGGTGGTTTGGGACTGTGTCAGGGGAACCGACTGTCCCGAGGTCCCTGATGGGCCAGGCTGGTCATCTTGATCCAGGCGTGCAGAGCTGCTGTCATCACTGTGGGCCTCTTCTGTGACGGGACTGGATATGTCTGGCACCTCCTGTCCGGTGACGTTGGGTATGGGTCCTGTTGCGGTATAAATGCAGTATCTGTGTGTGCCATCTTGTGCATTGGGTGAGGTACCCTCTACTCCTGTGCTTGCATCATTGTGTTTGCCCTTTTGTGATATTTGGTTTGAGGTCTGTGTGGGTATCTGTACTGGACATGCTTTGGTGCTGGTGGTCCATGCATAGGTGTTGCATGCAGGGCCTTGGTATTGAGATGTGTGGGTTGTGACTGTGGGACATATGTGAGATGATGGAGTGATGGGAGTAATGGTAAGGGTGGTGGGTATGTGATGGCATGCAGGTGGGGTGTAGAGGTAGTAAAGATTTGCCTTACCAGAGTCCAGTCCTCCTGCTACTCTTGCGAGGCCCTCAGGATGCAGTATTGCCAAGACTTGCCCCTCCCATGTTGTTAGTTGTGGGGGAGTAGGTGGGAGTCCACCGCCAGTCCTCTCTACAGCAATCTGGTGTCTTGAAACCACAGAACGCACCTTCCCCCGTAGGTCGTTCCACCTCTTCCTGATGTCATCCTGTGTTCTTGGATGCTGTCCCACTGCGTTGACCCTGTCGACGATTCTCCGCCATAGCTCCATCTTCCTCGCAATGGAGGTGTGCTGCAGCTGTGATCCGAAAAGCTGTGGCTCTACCTGGATGATTTCCTCCACCATGACCCGGAGCTCCTCCTCTGAAAACCTGGGGTGTCTTTGAGGTGCCATGATGTGGTGTGGGTGATGTATGAGGTGCTGTCTCTTGTGATGTGTGGGGGGATGTGTTGGTGTTTGTTGTTTGAGGTGCGTGGATGTTGTATAAGTGATGGTGTTGTGTGTCTGTGGATGCTGGTGTTGTGTTTGCTAATCTCTCTCTCTGGCCTTCTTCCAAATTTTACGTTGTAAGGGTTTGTGGGTATTCTGGGTGTGTGTTTTATAGTGGTGTGAGTGTGTGGGTGTGGTATGTGTATCAGGTGTGCGTATTTCGAATTGTCCAATGTAGTTGTGTTTTGTAAGTGTGTGTGTATTTTGCGCGTGGCTGTGTGTACCGCCAATGGATTACCGAGGATTAAAGACCGCCGCGTTGATTCGTGGGTCGTGATAGTTTGGGCGTATTCCTGTTGGCGTGACAGTGTGGGTTTTGGTATCACCAGTTTATCACTGACCTTTGGTGTGGTGGACTTGTGTGGGTGTCTGTAGTGTGGCAGATTCCGAGATGTGGGTTGTAATACCTGTAGCGGAATTCCGCTGCCGCAACGGTATGTTGGTGGTCTTCAGCACGGCGGAAAGCCGGATTTACCACCAGGGTTGTAATGAGGGCCATGTCTTTTCATGTTATTGCAAGATGGTGGGGGTCTTTGTAATAATGATTCTTGTCTTTACAATTCTGTTCGTTGTACCGTTCATTATCCTAGTCATTGCAGCCTATGCAACTTATCGCAGATTGCAGTTGTGTTAAATAAAAACTTTTGAAACTTTACTGCATCTTCGGTATTGCCTGTGTTTGGATGAGACATGATATATCTGTGAGAAAGGGGTAATCTCCGTTTAACCACCACACTCCCTGAGATGTCATACTCTTGAGTCCATGTGTAAATGCTGCCACAAATCACTTTTTACTATTTGGGTTTTGGTGAGGTGCTGCTAGTGAGCCGGAAGGGTTGGGACGACAGCTGCAACTTGTTGTAGGATAGGCATAGTCGCCTACAAACATAAGTACTGTCATCCTTAAACCAGCAGTATTGACCAGAGCAAGAGTCCAAACTATGACAGGATGAGTCACCACACCCAATTAGAAGCACATGTCTACACCACACCCAATTAGAAGCACATGGCTACACCTGCTCACATTAGCAAACAAGCATTGGTAAAACAAGAAATGATAAAACCAATTGTGTAACACAGCACATTATGTTTACTTAGAAACATGAAGGTTTAACCAAGAACAAAGATATGATTTAACCCTAATCCCTGGGGATGCTGACAGAAAATGCAGGAGGCACCTTAGGGATTCCTGACACCAGAGTCCAGTCCTCCTGCTACTTCTGCCAGGCCCTCAGGATGCAGTATTAGCAAGACTTGCTCCTCCCATGTTGTTAGTTGTGGGGGAGGAGGTGGGGGTCCACCGCCAGTCCTCTGCACTGCTATCTGGTGTCTTGCTACCACAGAACGCACCTTCCCCCGTAGGTCGTTCTACCTCTTCCTGATGTCATCCCTTGTTCTGGGGTGCTGTCTCACAGCGTTGACCCTGTCAACGATCCTCCGCCATAGCTCCATCTACTTAGCAATGGATGTCGGCTGCACCTGTGATCCGAATAGCTGTGGCTCTACCCAGATGATTTCTTCCACCATGACCCTTAGCTCCTCCTCAGAGAATCTGGGGTGTCTTTGTGGTACCATGGGTGTAGTGCGTGTGGTGTGTGTGAGGGTGTGTGGGGTGATGTGTTGGGACGTGTGCTGTAAGGTGCGTGGATGGTGTATGGGTGATGGTGTTCTGTGGCTCTGGTTCTGTGGATGCTCTTGGTGTCTCTTGCTGTCTGGTGGCAATTCTTTCTGGTCGTAAAGGGTTGTGGGTAATGTGGGTGGGTGTTTTATATTGGTGTGGGTGTGTGGGTGTAGTGTGTGTATGTGTGTCAGGTATGTGTAGTTTGAATTGTCCAATGTGGTTTTGTTTTGTATGTGTGTGTGTATTTTGAGCGCAGCGGTATGTACCTCCAATGGTTTACTGCGGTTGAATGTCCGCCGCAGTAATTCTCGGGTCATAATGCTGTGGGCGTAGTTCTATTGTAGTAACAGTGTGGGTTTTGCTACTGCCAGTTTATCACTGACCTTTGGGCTGTCAGACTTGTGTGTTGCTGTATAGTGATGGATTGCTATGTGTATGTCATAATATGGGTAGTGGTAAACCGCTGCGCTGGCGGTATGTTGGCGGCAGTTAGCATGGTGGTAAGTGGAACTTACCGCCAATGTCATAATGAGGGCCCATGTCTGATAGTCATTCTTTATCCATGTTGTTTAACCTGAATTATGTTTACTGCTCATGATCAAGTCATTAGAAGGAAATGTGAGGAGGGAAATGTCACAGGTAGTGTCATGCTGGGGATCACTACAGACACAATGACACAAGTGGACAATCACCAGTCTCTATTTATCACATTGTGCTGCACATAGGCTGACCAAATGTCAGGACTGTCATAGTCAAGTATGTCCAAGCATATTTGTTGCTCATGCCTAGGTGTCAGTAAGTAACTTCCCAGTGGCCATTGAAGTAAGGGACATTTCAGACTGTGTCCCTCAGAATAGCCTAACAGATTGATGGAAATTTTAATCAGCTGAACCCTTATCATATACCTATACCATGCTTAGCAAATCAGCATACCCCATAATACAGACAGAGGACAGTGCAACAGTCCCTAGTCCTAGAACCTTCAACTTACAATGGTCAGGTATCTGTAGGCATGTGACTCACCTATATCAGTGTTGACACACATGCACAGTAGCCTGCAATGAGGGAAAACAATGTACATTCAAGTTAAACAGGATAATTGCCAATACAATGTGAAGGTTAAGTGAATGGATTACATAGGATGACATGCGTCAAAGACACATGATCACACACATGACACCATTGGACTCACATACCATAACAGACAGGTCTACTGTGTTGCACAGATCTCTGCCATCCCACTGTCCTGACAGTCTGGGCATGGTACTCATACACCCCAAAAATATGTATCACAGTACCTGGATCAATCCGTGTCCACTTCAACCACCTGCCTTTGACACAAGTCAGAAATGTCCACATGAGGATGGCATTGGGAAGAGACCTGGAAGGCCAAAATGGTAGACAAGGAGTTTAGGTAGGTAAAGGCTTAAATAAGCTAGAAAAATCTGTTCCAAATATTGTTGTCTCTCAGATTGTGCATTTTGACTGCCCCAAATGAAGGAGATCCAACTCAAAACTTGTATGACAACTAGAGCTGTATACTGCAAGGCATCAATTGACCTGTCTGATGGTCACACAGAGCCCCTTCTCAAGCAATCCTGACCCCCACACTACCTCACGGAGTCAGTGAAATTACAGAATATCATATACTTACACTCAGGTGAAGTACTGATTGATGAGATCTGCCCGCATGTCTCCACCTTCATTCTAATCACTGTCATCCTCACTTGGCATTTCTGTATTCTCAGCCTGTGGAACTGCTAGCTCATCCTCATCTGGGATCTGTTGCCTCAGGGCAAGGTTGTGGAGCATGCAGCAGGCCACAATGATCTGACACACTTTAGCGGGTGAGTAGAGGAGGGCTCCATCAGACTGATCAATGCTGCAGAATCTTTCCATCAGAAGCCCAAAAGCCCGCTCCACAACACCTAGTTTCCTTCCATGGGACTTGTTGAAGCGGCCTTCCCCTGGTGTGGTTGGGATCCTCACTGATGTCAACAACCAGAGACAGTTTGGGTAGGCAGAGTCCCCTGTAAGGAATTGTGTCGTGTGGAAACTAGAGTCCAGGGCATCATCATATTTGGCAGCAGACACAGCATACAAACACACATGACATCTGTAACCTACCTACTAGCCAGGCGCTCTCTGGGTATTGTTGTGTCACCAGCTGTGGGATAGCTCTGTTCAGCATGATGAAGGCATCATAGACTGAACCTGGGTACCGTGCACATACTTGAGAAATGTAGACATCCGCCAAACGGACTACTTCGACATTTATGGAGTGGAGGTTTTTCCTGTTCCAATAGACCTGTTCATTGCCATGTGGGGGAACCAAGGCTACAAGGGTACCATCAATGGCCCCACTACATGCAGGATGTGAGCCAAACCATAGAACTCTGCCTTCACATTGGCCAAATCCTCACATTGTGGAAATCGGATGTAGCTGTCCAGGTGTTTCAACAGTGCAGAAAGTTCTGCAAGTCTGCTAGTGGACGGTACACAGGAGATTGTCTGAATCTTCACATTCCATGGTAACTAATTGAGAGAATATAAGAAGATATGTCAATCACATTTGTGTCCCTTGTAGGCGACACTACATGTCACATGAATACCACATGATACAGTAAAAATATGATATACAGCACATACCAAAGGTAAAAGTGGCACATTTGTCACATCATTCCCTAGCCTCAATTAAGATATGTACACATAAATGGAAGCATCAGCGAGACTATGTGAGACTGACATCAAACATTGCCTGTGATTAAAAGCTCAATAATAAATAAAAAAATCACATGGCGGAGACGATGGTGACTGTGCAACCAAAGATTTCAAAAACGTAGCAGGACAACATGACAACATGTACCTACAATATGGATGTATATGTATCTTTGGACAATGCCTGCACTGAAGATTGTGCAGTTGCAATGTTTCCCACATTGTGACGCATCAAAATCTAACTTTTGCGACCATCGAAAGGCTTTAAAATGGCGAATCCCTGACGTACTCCACTGGACAAGTGGAAACGACTACGAGTGACGGCAGAAGTCATCATGGCGGTATGTGGACGCTACAGCAGCGGACATTGCCGTTGGAATACATTGCTCCCTGTGGCAGTCTTGAGCCAATATCTGTGTCAGCCGGCTGTGGTTGTGTACGTGGCTTACGTGACTGCCATCTCCTGATTATTCTCTCATTTCACTCATGACACTGCTGCCAGCAAGAGCTCCATAACCTGAGCTGCTGTGTACTGCCTCTGGGAGCGATTGTGCCACGTCCTACAGGTGATAGGGCCCCTGCCTTCTCACAAGAAGAGCTGGAGAAGCTTGTGGAGGAGCTCCTACCCCTGTATGAACAGCTCTATGGTGCACCAGAGGAGCAAAGAACACCATGTGCACATTAGTTTCTGTAGCTCTACCAAGCTTTGATTTAGGTAGCCTAGGTCTATGGGTAAAAGGTCAGAATGTGTCCTTTGAGCTTTGTAGGTGTTATCAGTCTGCTTAAATGGTTGAGTTCCTAGGCACGTACCCATGTGAAGTGACCGGTTTAGACTCCTGAGACATTGTGGAGAGTGTGCAATGAGTGTTCCCTGACCCACCTTGTGACTGTTGCAAATGGTTAGCCGAGGTGTCATGACAGCCATTGCCAGGTAAGGCCCATCATCAGATGTGCTTGATGTGTGGTCTTATATGCCAAAATTACAGCAGGAGGTGTTGATACATGTGTTTTGGCTGGCTTTTCACCATAGTTGTTTCCTTTCTGTATCTGCACATACATCTGTTGCCACAGCTGGCATTGCTGTAGTGTTGTACTAATGTCAGCTAGTGACACTCTATGGGCTTAAGCTCTGCACATTGACAGCCATTGCTACTTGGCTATAGGATACATGAAGTGTTGTGATGCATCTAACCATTTGGGACATGGTATTTTGTGGTGGTTTGTGTGGTATGCCTGCACAGAAAGTTGGCTTTTAATTGGCACTTTCTGTAAATATTGCCATCTGGGCTTTTATTGTATAGCTTTTGCATTGCAAGTGTGTGCCTGTAGCCACACCCTGTATCCATAAACAGCATGTGAGGGTTACAATTCACGCCTCACTACTAATGTTCTTCGACTTTAGCCTATGCCCAGTGTATACCCTTGTAATGTTATTGTAGGCATGTTGGAGAGCTGTGACAGGTATGCTCATAACAACTCTGACCATTTGTGTTACATATCCTTGACTGGTCCCATGATCACACTGCCCTGTTGACTCCTTGATCCAGCTCTAGTGCGTAATGTGTATGCTCCTAGTTTATTGGGCATTGAACTTCTGCAAACAGTGTGCTGTGAACTGATGTTCCATGATATCTGACCCATTGTTTTGGACATGATGTGGGGCACGTCAAAAGCAAGTCTAGTTGTATCTTTCTCTGATATAGGTATTGTGTGCACACATGTTTTGGAAGTATAGTTCTACATTTTTGGAGTGACACAAAACCCCCCACTTCATGAAGTAGCATGTGGGTGCATGTGTATGTTCATAGGTGTACACATTTAGATGCTTGCATGTTTGTGTGCACAACATGTGACTCCCTTGTATGTTGTCCAGGCAATATAGGCCTGTCTGTAGCCTGGCTGTAACCTGTGGGGACCATATGCAGTTTGTGATCTTTGGGATTTGTTGATGTGTGTGTGCCCTGTTCCCTTGCTGCCCTCAGTGAGAAGGCTATTGACCTCCTGAGGTCGATCTCTGTGGGTCAGTCCACCACTGGCAACGCAGGAGCAAAAGAGCAATGCGTTCCTGGAGGGCATTCACTGTGCAATGGCTGACCTACAGAGATCTTTTCAGGCTCTGGCATCCACACTGACTGCAGCTGTTACCCCTTGTCTACCACCCCAGTTCACCTTCATCTTCCCATTTCAAATCCACCCTCCCCCACTCAGCCAAAGCACATAATCAGACTGGCATGTACCCACCTCATCAGCCATGGGAAGTACATACAAACATAAGTAGCACAAGACACACCAATGGCACGCACACAAACAACATCCACTTGCAGACACAACAGTCATGACTTACCCTGACATCCCCACCATCCCCAGCATCACAGACACAGCACCTGGCACACCTGCAGACACCACACCAACAATCACTGATCCAGCCACCATACCTATCCTACCCAAAGACACCACCCCAGCAGACCATCAGACATCCACCCCAGTCACTGCACCTGCAAATACCACAACCACCTACACGCAGCACATCCACCATACCTGCAATCACCACCCCAACAGACCGGCATCCCCTAGCACCTCCACCCCCCTCAGCCTAAGACACATAAACAACCTTACTCCCACACCCAACAGACAACCACCACTACACACAAGCACACCTCCCACAAACACACACCCAAGACATCCACACCTAAATATCAAACAACCACTACCTCAACCTCCACACCCAAACCCCCTTCTGATGACTGTCCCTGTGCATCAAAAAAAGTTTTCCTTTGTAACCTTGACCTTTTCCCTACTCGTCCCCCATGACACCCACAAGACAGCGGTTTCCCTCCCCAATGCCGTCCCTTCCACCTCCAGGGCCTCCCCTACTCCTTCGCCAGCACCCATGCCCCTCACCCCACCAAGAAGAGGCCCACCCACCCAAAAAGGCCCCCCTCCCAAACCAAAGCCAAAATCCACCCCTCCCAAGCCAAACCCAAACCCCCATCCCCTGCCACCCCCAATACTCCCTGAGGTACCTGCCTACCCACTTGAAGACCCTACCTGTGGAGGTTACTTGGCAGTCAGGAGTCAAGTTGGGGCAACATTTGGTGCAAATTCTATGACTTATAGACTGGCCAATTGCCTTGGACGTTCACATATATTGCACTGTCATCATATTAAAGCCAACCAGTTGTTGTTTTTTTGGGTTACATCTTTGTCCTGCATTTCTTTTCCTAGGTTTGAGTTGTTCCTGGCTGACATTGGTTGTGTGCCAGTATTTTGTTGTGTGTGCTGCTTGCTGCTACATGTATTGTGTTATCAGTATGTGAGGTTGTCTGTAGTGCTGTTTGACCACCAAGGGTAGGGTGTGTGTTGAGTGATAGGTATGTGTATGTAGCAGAAATTATGTTGTCACGGTATTGTGTTGAGTTTGTAGTGATATGTGTTTGTTGTAGTGATGCGGGATGTGGTCCTGTATGGTTTATTCCTTGCCCCCTGATGTGGCTATTGTGTATATGTCATGTGAGTTCTGGTGTTTTTTCAGTGCAGACATGGAGTGTGATGAGTTGTGCAAGTGTGCCTTGCTTTTGTGTGCATGTGACTATTTCGGTGTGTGTCCGACAGAGCTGCCTGTTGTCTTATATGGTGTCTGGAGTATTGTATGCTTTGTAGCCTTGCCCTTCACCTGTGTGACTGTGCATTACATTTGTTGTTGCAATTGCTTGTCCATGAGATCTGAATGGGCCCTATTCGTGTGGGCATGTTTTTGTGGGCCTTGTTCAACAGTAGATGTGTCCCAGTATGGCCTCCTTCCATGTATGGGTTTGCTGCTCCCATTACTGCTGTGCTGGTGTTGTTGTGATGTGTCACTTTGTGTGTTTTGACTGCTTGTGTCTGTATGTATAGTGCATTGCATGGCAGGGACAATATGCTGTGTGTGTGTGTGATATGTGTTGATTGCTGGGTTGTATGATGGTGTCTGTTCCATTGCACAGGGATGTACGTTTATGTTGTATGTGTGTCCAGTCCCTGGCCAGTGTTGGGTGGGAGTGTGTGACATGTATTTGTATTTGTGTAGTTGTTGTGTTGTAACAAGTTTGTATGTTGTATGGGAATATGTGACCCTGGACCCGTGCTGTGCTGCCGTGCTTGAATATGTGGTATTGACGTGTGGTGTGTGTGTGTTCTGGCTGAAGTGTGCGTGATGTGTATGTTTGGATGTCCTTGATGCAATATGTGAATGTGTGTGTCACTGTGCTGTTACATGTGAGTGCAGCCCTTTGCACCATTCTCCCTATGGCGTGTTCTGCAAATCTACAAATGTATACATTTTACATATGTAAAAGGTGAGTGTGTGTACTTACGGTTGTTGTTCTCGTTGGCGATGATCACGTTGTCTTTCGGTAAGCAGGAGCAGCAGGATGACGTCTAGTTGTGGTTCCATGGAGGTTCCAGACGTGTATGGTTACCTGGAGGTGTCTCCTTTTCTACTGTTCATTTCCACCTTGTGCTACGTGGTGGTTGGACCATGGCAGTCACATTGGCAGTGTGCAAACTCGTAATAGGTCTGGCAGAAACATGGTCTCCGCCAGACTGTTTGTGCTTCCAGACGTCTGCCGCGGTCTGAACTACCAGGAGGTGCCGGTGGACTACTGGCGGTCTTCTGTGTGCACAACCTCCAAACTCATAATTTGGCGGTCTGCTCCGCTAGCCTGTTGGTGGTCAGACTGCCACCCACAACATGGTGGTCACGGGACTGCCAAACTCATACTGAGGCCCTTAGGCTATAGGCGCACACCAGCAGTGACATTTTAAGGATTAATACATTTTCCTCGCAAAACCCAGCATGTCATAGGTCTCTTAGACCATACGCATACACTAGCATTCACTTTTTTAAAGGATTATGGCTCTCATTACGACACTGGCGGTCGGTGGAGAAGTGGCGGTAATACCGCAAACAGGCGGCTGTAAAAAAATCGGAATTACAAAACCGCCACTTCTCCACTCTCGGACCGCCAGGGTGGTAAAGACCGCTGGGCTGGAGACTTCGGTCTCCAGTCCCGCGGCCGTCACTACACCGCCGGCAGTGTCACGACCCTGCATACCGCAATGGATTCTGTACCGCCACGCAAACCATGGCGGTAGACATCATCAGTGCCAGGAAATATGTTCCCTGGAACTGATAGGGGTCTCCCCCATCCCCCTCCCCAGAATCCTCCCCCCAAACCCACTACCTCTCCCAAAGGTGGTAGGACCCCCCTCTCCACCCCACTATTGACACACACAACCCCCTAAACGCACACTCACACAACACCTCAACATACACGGACACATACACGCACACAATCACACATACATACACACAGACATACACACAGATATACACACAGACATACACACAGACATTTTCCATACCCACAACACCCCCGCATGCATACACGCACTCACACACCCCCTCTACACACTCACACGCACAACCCCATGCACGCACACAACATCCCCCAACCCCCCACCGCCCTCCCCTAACAGACGGTCACCTTACCCTGTCCGGTAATCCTCCGGAAGGGAACGGGATCCATGGGGGCTGCTCTGCCGCCAGCTCCCCATCACCAGAACACCGCCACATCGAATTATGGGACATGATTCGGTGGGCGGTGTTCTGATGACGTGGCAGTGGAGCAGCCTCCACTTCACCGCCGACCGCCAGTATGGCTGCTGGCAGCTCTCCTCAAAAAAGGGCGAAGGGCTGCCAGCAGTCATAATACTCTGTGCTTAAAACCACCTGCACTGGCGGTCTTCAGCAAGGCGGTACCTTAGCGGTCTTGTCAAAAGACCGCCAAGGTCGAAATGAGGCCCTATATGATTTGTCCCTGCAACTCCTGCCTGCCATAGGTCTCTTAGGCCATAGGCTCACACCAGCATTCACTTTTTTCAGGACTATTATTCAATTTCTCGCTGCACCCCCTGTCTGCTACAGGTCTCTTAGGCCATATGCACACACCAGCATTTACTTTTTTAAGGATTATTATTCCATTTTTCTCTGCACCTCCTGCCTGCGATAGGTCTCTTAGACCATAGGTGCACACCAGCAATCACTTTTTTTAATGATTATTCCATTTTTTCCTGCACCCCCTGCCTGTCATAGGTCTCTGAGTCTTAGGCCATAGGTGCACACCAGCATTCACTTTCTTAAGGATTATTCTGTTTTTCCCTGTACCCTGTCTGCCATAGGTCTCTTAGGCCATAGCACACACCAGCTTTCACTTTTTTAAGGATTGTTCATTTTTTAGCTGCACCCCTGCCTGTTAGAGGTCTATTAGGCCATAGGTGCACACCAGTATTCACTTTCTTATTTTATTAGGCCATAGGCACACCAACATTCACTTTTTAAAGGATTATTCCATAGTTCCCTGCACCCCCTGCCTGGCATGTGTCTCTTAGGTTATAAGCGCACACCAGCATTCACTTTTCCTAAGGATTATTATTTCCATTTTTCCCTGCACCCCTTGCCTGCTGTAGGTCTCTTAGGCCATAGACGCACACCAGCATTCATGTTTTTTTAAGGATTATTATTCCATTTATCCCCTCACCTCCTGCCTGTCATAGGACTCTTAGGCTATAGGCCCACACCAGCAGTGACTTTTTTAAGGGATTAATAAACGTTTCCCTGCAACTCCTACCTGCCATAGTTCTCTTAGGCCATAGGCGCACACCACCATTCACCTTATTTAAGGATTATTATTCATTTTTTTCCTGCACCTCCTGCCTGCCAATTGGTCTCTTAGGCCATAGGCACACCCCAGCATTCACTTCTTTAATGATTATTCAATTTTTTCCTGCACCCCCAGCCTGTCATAGGTATTTTAGACCATAGGTGCACACCAGCATTCACTTTTTTTTAAGGATTATTCAATTTTTCCCTGCACCTCCTGCCTGCCATGATTCTCGTAGGCCATAGGCGCACACCAGCATTCACCTTTCCTAAGGATTATTATTCCATTTTTTCCTGCACCTCCTGCCTGCCATAGTTCTCTTGGGCCATAGGTGTCCATCAGCACTCACGTTTTTAAGGATTATTCCATTTTTCCCTGCACCTCCTGCCTTCCATAATTCTCGTAGGCCATAGGCGCACACCAGCATTCACCTTTCCTAAGGATTATTATTCTATTTTTTCCTGCACCTCCTGCCTGCCATAGTTCTCTTGGGCCATAGGTGTACATCAGCGCTCACTTTTTTAAGGATTACTCAGTTTTTCCCTGCACCTCCTGCCTGCCATAGATCTCTTAGGCCATAGGCGCACACCAGCATTCATCTTTCTTAAGGATTGTTATTCCATTTTTTTCCTGCACCTCCTGCCTGCCAAAGGTCTCTTCGGCCATAGGCACACACCAGCATTCACTATTTTAAGGCTTATTCCATTTTTCCCTGCACGCCCTGACTGCTATAAATCTATTAGGCCATAGGTGCACACCAGTATTCACTTTCTTATTTTATTAGGCCATAGGCACACCAACATTCACTTTTTAAAGGATTATTCCATTGTTCCCTGCACCCCCTGCCTGGCATGTGTCTCTTAGGTTATAAGCGCACACCAGCATTCACTTTTCCTAAGGATTATTATTTCAATTTTTTCCTGCACCCCTTGCCTGCCGTAGGTCTCTTAGGCCATAGACTCACACCAGCATTCATGTTTTTTTAAGGATTATTATTCCATTTATCCCCTCACCTCCTGCCTGTCATAGGACTCTTAGGCTATAGGCCCACACCAGCAGTGACTTTTTTAAGGGATTAATAAACGTTTCCCTGCAACTCCTACCTGCCATAGTTCTCTTAGGCCATAGGCGCACACACCATTCACCTTATTTAAGGATTATTATTCATTTTTTTCCTGCACCTCCTGCCTGCCAATTGGTCTCTTAGGCCATAGGCACACCCCAGCATTCACTTCTTTAATGATTATTCAATTTTTTCCTGCACCCCCAGCCTGTCATAGGTATTTTAGACCATAGGTGCACACCAGCATTCACTTTTTTTTAAGGATTATTCAATTTTTCCCTGCACCTCCTGCCTGCCATGATTCTCGTAGGCCATAGGCGCACACCAGCATTCACCTTTCCTAAGGATTATTATTCCATTTTTTCCTGCACCTCCTGTCTGCCATAGTTCTCTTGGGCCATAGGTGTCCATCAGCACTCACGTTTTTAAGGATTATTCCATTTTTCCCTGCACCTCCTGCCTTCCATAATTCTCGTAGGCCATAGGCGCACACCAGCATTCACCTTTCCTAAGGATTATTATTCTATTTTTTCCTGCACCTCCTGCCTGCCATAGTTCTCTTGGGCCATAGGTGTACATCAGCGCTCACTTTTTTAAGGATTACTCAGTTTTTCCCTGCACCTCCTGCCTGCCATAGATCTCTTAGGCCATAGGCGCACACCAGCATTCATCTTTCTTAAGGATTGTTATTCCATTTTTTTCCTGCACCTCCTGCCTGCCAAAGGTCTCTTCGGCCATAGGCACACACCAGCATTCACTATTTTAAGGCTTATTCCATTTTTCCCTGCACGCCCTGACTGCTATAAATCTATTAGGCCATAGGTGCACACCAGTATTCACTTTCTTATTTTATTAGGCCATAGGCACACCAACATTCACTTTTTAAAGGATTATTCCATTGTTCCCTGCACCCCCTGCCTGGCATGTGTCTCTTAGGTTATAAGCGCACACCAGCATTCACTTTTCCTAAGGATTATTATTTCAATTTTTTCCTGCACCCCTTGCCTGCCGTAGGTCTCTTAGGCCATAGACGCACACCAGCATTCATGTTTTTTTAAGGATTATTATTCCATTTATCCCCTCACCTCCTGCCTGTCATAGGACTCTTAGGCTATAGGCCCACACCAGCAGTGACTTTTTTAAGGGATTAATAAACGTTTCCCTGCAACTCCTACATGCCATAGTTCTCTTAGGCCATAGGCGCACACCACCATTCACCTTATTTAAGGATTATTATTCATTTTTTTCCTGCACCTCCTGCCTGCCAATTGGTCTCTTAGGCCATAGGCACACCCCAGCATTCACTTCTTTAATGATTATTCAATTTTTTCCTGCACCCCCAGCCTGTCATAGGTATTTTAGACCATAGGTGCACACCAGCATTCACTTTTTTTTAAGGATTATTATTCAATTTTTTCCTGCACCTCCTGTCTGCCATAGTTCTCTTGGGCCATAGGTGTCCATCAGCACTCACGTTTTTAAGGATTATTCCATTTTTCCCTGCACCTCCTGCCTGCCATAATTCTCGTAGGCCATAGGCGCACACCAGCATTCACCTTTCCTAAGGATTATTATTCTATTTTTTCCTGCACCTCCTGCCTGCCATAGTTCTCTTGGGCCATAGGTGTACATCAGCGCTCACTTTTTTAAGGATTACTCAGTTTTTCCCTGCACCTCCTGCCTGCCATAGATCTCTTAGGCCATAGGCGCACACCAGCATTCATCTTTCTTAAGGATTGATATTCCATTTTTTTCCTGCACCTCCTGCCTGCCAAAGGTCTCTTCGGCCATAGGCACACACCAGCATTCACTATTTTAAGGCTTATTCCATTTTTCCCTGCACGCCCTGACTGCTATAAATCTATTAGGCCATAGGTGCACACCAGTATTCAGTTGTTTATTATTCAGCACCCCCAGCCTGCCATTGGTCTCTGAGTCTTAGGCCATAGGTGCACACTAGCATTAACTTTTTTAAGGATTAATCAATTTTTCCCTGCACTCCTGCCTGCCATAGGTCTATTAGGCCATAGGCGCACACCAGCATTCACTTTCTAAGGATTAAAAATACATTTTTCCCTGCAACCCCTGTCTGCCATAGCTCTCTTAGGCCATAGGCGCACATCAGCATTTACCTTTTTAAGGATTATTATTCCATTTTCTCCTACACCTCCTGCCTGCCATGGGTCTCTTAGGCCATATGTGCACACCAGGTGTAGGAAGGTGCTCTCTTTCTTGGCATGGTTATCCCCTTTTTCTGCCTGATATGTGTGTATTTGACTGTGTCCACTGGGATCCTGCTAACCAGGACCCCAGTAGTTATGCTCTCTCCTGTAAATTTTGGTAGCTGTACCTTTTTCTTTCCACATTTGGCATACTGGTCCTCCCATGTAGGTCCCTAGTATATGGTACCCTGGGCATTGGGGTACTGGGGGATCACTATAGGCTGCAGCAGTTATTCTGCCACCCATAGGGAGCCAATGCAAAAGGTTTTGCAGGCCTGTCATTGCAGTCTGTGTGCATACAGGTCACTGCACCAGGTCACTCTAAGCCACCCCTATGGTAGGCCCTCTCAGTCCAGGGGGAAGGGGGCAGGTACCTGTGTGTGAGGGCACCCCTGCACTAGCAGAGGTGCCTCCACAAACTCCAGTTCCATTTTCCTGGACTTCATGAGTGTGGGCACGCCATTTTACGCGTGTACTAGACATAGGTCACCACCTATGTCCAGCTACATAATAGTAACACCTGGGCATGTTTGGTATCAAACATGTTGGAAGTGTTTGGAGTATGATTCCATGTACTCTGGGGGCTCCTTGGAGGACCCCCAGCATTGCTACCTCCAGTCTTATAGGGTTTTCCAGGCAGCCCAAGCTGCTGCCACCCCTCAGACAGGTTTCTGCATGCCATGAGTCTCTGAGTCTTAGGCCATGGGGGCGCAGCAGCATTTATTTTTTAATGCTGTCATGTAGGAAGTTGGCTCTGTACGTGCTATTTCAAAGTAAGGAATAGCATGCACAGAGTCCAAGGGTTCCCCTTAGAGGTAAGATAGTGGCAAAAAGAGATAATACTAATGCTCTATTTTGTGGTAGTGTGGTCGAGCAATAGGCTTATCCAAGGGTAGTGTTAAGCATTTGTTGTACATACACATAGACAATAAATGAGGTACACACACTCAGAGACAAATCCAGCCAATAGGTTTTGTTATAGAAAAATATCCACAGGTTCAAATTCTACATGTAATATCTCATTTGAAAGGTATTGCAGGTAAGTACTTTAGGAACTTCAAATTATAAAAATTGCATGTATACTTTTCAAGTTATTGACAAATAGCTGTTTTAAAAGTGGACACTTAGTGCAATTTTCACAGTTCCTAGGGGAGGTAAGTTTTGGTTAGTTTTACCAGGTAAGTAAGACACTTACAGGGTTCAGTTCTTGGTCCAAGGTAGCCCACCGTTGGGGGTTCAGAGCAACCCCAAAGTCACCACACCAGCAGCTCAGGGCCGGTCAGGTGCAGAGTTCAAAGTGGTGCCCAAAACACATAGGCTAGAATGGAGAAAAGGGGGTGCCCCGGTTCCGGTCTGCTTGCAGGTAAGTACCCGCGTCTTCGGAGGGCAGACCAGGGGGGTTTTGTAGGGCACCGGGGGGGACACAAGCCCACACAGAAATTTCACCCTCAGCGGCGCGGGGGCGGCCGGGTGCAGTGTAGAAACAGGCGTCGGGTTCGCAATGTTAGTCTATGAGAGATCTCGGGATCTCTTCAGCGCTGCAGGCAGGCAAGGGGGGGATTCCTCGGGGAAACCTCCACTTGGGCAAGGGAGAGGGACTCCTGGGGGTCACTTCTCCAGTGAAAGTCCGGTCCTTCAGGTCCTGGGGGCTGCGGGTGCAGGGTCTCTCCCAGGCGTCGGGACTTTAGGTTCAAAGAGTCGCGGTCAGGGGAAGCCTCGGGATTCCCTCTGCAGGCGGCGCTGTGGGGGCTCAGGGGGGACAGGTTTTGGTACTCACAGTATCAGAGTAGTCCTGGGGTCCCTCCTGAGGTGTTGGATCGCCACCAGCCGAGTCGGGGTCGCCGGGTGCAGTGTTGCAAGTCTCACGCTTCTTGCGGGGAGCTTGCAGGGTTCTTTAAAGTTGCTGGAAACAAAGTTGCAGCTTTTCTTGGAGCAGGTCCGCTGTCCTCGGGAGTTTCTTGTCTTTTCGAAGCAGGGGCAGTCCTCAGAGGATGTCGAGGTCGCTGGTCCCTTTGGAAGGCGTCGCTGGAGCAGGATCTTTGGAAGGCAGGAGACAGGCCGGTGAGTTTCTGGAGCCAAGGCAGTTGTCGTCTTCTGGTCTTCCGCTGCAGGGGTTTTCAGCTGGGCAGTCCTTCTTCTTGTAGTTGCAGGAATCTAATTTTCTAGGGTTCAGGGTAGCCCTTAAATACTAAATTTAAGGGCGTGTTTAGGTCTGGGGGGTTAGTAGCCAATGGCTACTAGCCCTGAGGGTGGGTACACCCTCTTTGTGCCTCCTCCCAAGGGGAGGGGGACACAATCCTAACCCTATTGGGGGAATCGTCCATCTGCAAGATGGAGGATTTCTAAAAGTTAGAGTCACCTCAGCTCAGGACACCTTAGGGGCTGTCCTGACTGGCCAGTGACTCCTCCTTGTTGCTTTCTTTGTTCCCTCCAGCCTTGCCGCCAAAAGTGGGGGCCGTGGCCGGAGGGGGCGGGCAACTCCACTAAGCTGGAGTGCCCTGCTGGGCTGTGACAAAGGGGTGAGCCTTTGAGGCTCACCGCCAGGTGTTACAGCTCCTGCCTGGGGGAGGTGTTAGCATCTCCACCCAGTGCAGGCTTTGTTACTGGCCTCAGAGTGACAAAGGCACTCTCCCCATGGGGCCAGCAACATGTCTCTAGTGTGGCAGGCTGCTGGAACTAGTCAGCCTACACAGATAGTCGGTTAAGTTTCAGGGGGCACCTCTAAGGTGCCCTCTGTGGTGTATTTTACAATAAAATGTACACTGGCATCAGTGTGCATTTATTGTGCTGAGAAGTTTGATACCAAACTTCCCAGTTTTCAGTGTAGCCATTATGGTGCTGTGGAGTTCGTGTTTGACAGACTCCCAGACCATATACTCTTATGGCTACCCTGCACTTACAATGTCTAAGGTTTTGTTTAGACACTGTAGGGGTACCATGCTCATGCACTGGTACCCTCACCTATGGTATAGTGCACCCTGCCTTAGGGCTGTAAGGCCTGCTAGAGGGGTGTCTTACCTATACTGCATAGGCAGTGAGAGGCTGGCATGGCACCCTGAGGGGAGTGCCATGTCGACTTACTCATTTTGTTCTCACCAGCACACACAGGCTTGTAAGCAGTGTGTCTGTGCTGAGTGAGGGGTCTCTAGGGTGGCATAAGACATGCTGCAGCCCTTAGAGACCTTCCTTGGCATCAGGGCCCTTGGTACTAGAAGTACCAGTTACAAGGGACTTATCTGAATGCCAGGGTGTGCCAATTGTGGATACAATGGTACATTTTAGGTGAAGGAACACTGGTGCTGGGGCCTGGTTAGCAGGGTCCCAGCACTCTTCTCAGTCAAGTCAGCATCAGTATCAGGCAAAAAGTGGGGGGTAACTGCAACAGGGAGCCATTTCTTTACACTGTCTATTTTCCCTGCATCTCCTGCCTCCTATAGGCCTCTTATGCCATAGACACTCAGCAGCATTCACTTTTGTAAAGATTATTCAATTTTGCCCTGCATCCCCAGCCTGCCATATGTCTCTTAAGCCATAGGTGCACCAGCATTCACTTTTTACTGGTTATTATTCCAGTTTCCCCTGTACCCTCTGCCTGCCATAGGTCTCTTAGGCCATAGGGGCATAGCCACATTCACTTTTTGTTTAGGCCAATTAGTCTATTTTTCCCTCCACCCACCTGCCTACCACAGGTGTCTCACCTTAGAGGCACATAAAGCAAACTTTTCAATCTGTATGTTGTTATTTTAATTGCGATGTTATGATATGGTTTCAATTGGAATGGATACACTGTTGTTCTTAATTATATGGGATAACCTCACTACTGTCTTTATGATTAATTCAAAGTGCAAAAATGCCACATTTCACTGAATGTTTTTTTGTTTGTTTGCTTAGGTGCACAAGATACATCACCTACAGCACTGCTAGACAGAAAGCCAGCACAAAGTGACACCACACTACCTGACCCTTCCTTTGCCTGCTTCTGCTTGTGCAGCTAAGTGCCAACTGACAGAGCTTGAAGATGGCCCCAAACAAATGTGTTTCTGCCACGAACGTGGTCAGTGAGGAGGAGAAGAAGAATCAGATTGCCAGCAAGGATGTGCCGGCGTCCACCTTTTTCAGGAAATGTGGTGTGCCTGCTGCACCATCCTCTGAGCAGCAAGCTGGGAGCAGCACTCTTGCCTCAATGGCACCACCCTAACTTAAGCCCAAAGTCATGTCTCTCAGCGAGGGAGCCATACTGCAATCAGGGCGACGAACAGTGGATCTGAATTGGATTTGTCTCAGCCACAAAGTATCCAATTGTTGCAGGAAACTGAGAAAACTGGACAACAGGAGCCACGGTCAGCAACAGTTCTTCCTGAAGTAGGAGCAGAACAAGAGGTTGAGCTTCCTGCTGAGCAAGATGTAGCTCTTGAACCATTGGCAAGAAAAAGAAAGGGTACTCCACTATCTTCTCCAAGGCCCCCTTCTGGTGATCTGACATGGATTGGACCTCAGCCATGACCGAGACCAGCAATGAGCGACAAGGAAAAAGGAAAGTTCCTGAAAGCCTTATGGGTATGGAAGATGAAAGTGATGAGGACGAGCCAGGAATTGCCAGTATGGAAGCCAGCATCACCCGCATCAGCAATCTCCAAGTGGCACCACCACGCACATTGATTTCGGAAAGATGAGCTTTGATTCTACCAACTCCTAGATCTCTCTGGAAGTTGCATGTGTCAGTGGCACCACAAAGGAACGAATCTAAGCTACTATTATGGGCATGTTTAGGCAGGACAGGCCCTATGAACGCAACCAACCAATGGCACGTTTGTACAATGGGAAGCTGGCAAAAATGTGAGCACTGGACTTCTTCCCTTTTTCTTTTGTGGAAGGAGAACGATTTTTTTTATTTGTGATGGCCACCTGCCCAAAAGGAAGGTTCCTAGCTGGACCTATTTTGCCAAAGTTGCTGTTCTAGTGGTCCATCATGAATTGCTGGTTGGACAAGCTTTGCAGCAGAGTGCTGTTCACATTATCCACCTGATGACAGACATGTGGACTAGTTGTCTAGCAACTGGCTACATGTGTATCACTGCAAACTGGATCTCTTTTGTGGGGGTTAGGCATCAGACATCAGCAGGTAGCAGTGCTGACCAAAGTTTTGAGGATATTCTGTGGCATGCAATATTAGCGATGTTCGCCATTGAGAAATCCCATACAGCTGCAAACATCTTGGAAGACTTTAACAGCAAGGTGCTCGAATGGCTGCAACCCAGGGATCTCAGAATTGGATGTGTTGCCATGGACAGTGGCAGTAATATAGTCGAGGCTATGGCAGATGATGGACATTTCAGGATCCTATGCTTGGTTCATTGCATTAACCTGATTGTGGAAGACGTTCGCAAAAAAGAAGACATAGGGGGTCATTCTGACCTTGGCGGTCTTTTCGCAAGACCGCCGAGTTACCGCCGCGGTGAAGACCGCCGACCGCGGCGGTATGCCGCTGTGCGCATTCTGACCGCTGGGAGCGTTCCGCCGGAAAACCGCCAGCAGCCACACTGGCGGTCGGCGGGAAAGTGGAGACTGGTCAACCTCCACCGCCACGCCAGCAGAACACCGCCCACAGAATTACGACCCACATTTCTGTGTGGCGGTCTTCTGTTGGCGGTCTTCTGTTGGCGGTCACCTCCCCATGGCTCCTGTCACCTCCCGGAGGACCAACGCACAAGGTAAGTTGATCGTCCGTGAGGGGAGGGGGTGGGGGGGTGTTGTGTGATGTGTGCGTGCATGGGGGTGTGCGTGTGAGTGTGTAGAGGGGGTGTGTGAGTGCGTGCATGCGGGCGGGGAGTGCTGCTGTGCCTATGGGCAATGTGTGTAGTTCGGCGGGTGCGCATGTCGGCATGTATGTGTGCGGGTATGTGTCCCCGTTGTGTATGTGTGTGTGTAGGGGGTGTGTATATATGCATGTTGGGGGTGTGTGCATGTCGGGGTGCGTGTATGTGCATGTCGGGGTGGGGGTGGGGAGGGGGTTCGTACCACCTCTGGGGGGTGGCAGGGGGGTGGAGGGTGTGGGGGGAGGACTCGGGGGGGCAGTGGTGGGTGGGGGAGACCCCTATCAGTGCCAGGGAAGGAATTCCCTGGCCCCGATAGTGCCTACCGCCATGGTTCGCATGGCGGTTCCCGAACGCCAGAAACCGCGGCGGTAAGCAGGGTCATGATACCGTTGGCGGTCTTGGGTCGACCGCCGGACCGGAGTGCGCAGACTCCAGCCCGTCGGTCATGACCGCCGTGGCTGTCGGAGTGGGGAAGTGGTGGTCGGTCGCGGCGGTGACCGCCGCGGTCAGAATGCCATTTTTAATACCGCCGGTCTGTTCGCGGTCCGACCGCCGCCTCTCCGCCGACCGCCAAGGTCAGAATGAGGGCCATAGTCAGCAACATACTGGTCACCTGCAGAAAAATCTGCACTCATTACAGTAATTCTTTTAAAGCCTGAAAGCAGTTGAGGATCATTCATTGTGTGAACAAAGTACCTGTTCAAGCCCTCATGCAGGAGGTGCCAACACATTGGAACTCAAACTACTACATGTGCAACATTTGTTTGAGCAGTGCAGATCGATCACCGACTCTGTCCTTCAAAGAGAAGATAATGCAGCTGGGAAAAGCAAGACAATGGAGATGGACAAGTGGGGGCTAGTCAAATGCCTGACACAAATGCTACTTCCTTTTGAGATTTTCATACAGGAAGCCAACAAGAAGGACAGTACGATGAGCCAAGCCATCCTCTTTTTGCAACTATTGCAGGACCAGTATAAAAGGTGTTGTGAAGGTGGGTCATTGTGAGCAAAGAAGCCTATGAGTTGGTTCAGAGCTTAATCATCCGCTTGGCTGGTGATCCAAGGCTACAAAGAGAGATCATGTCCTGTTGCAATATTTGATCCACAGTGCAAAAACATATTGGCCACTTACATTCATTTTTCCGAAGGGGATGTTTCACAATACATGGCGTGGATTGTTGAGCAAGCAAGAGATCTTGAAGACTAATGGCTGGTAGTTAGAGGTCTGGGCAGAAGTTCTGGTGTACATCCTTCAATCTCCAGAGAGGGCATTGCTGTTGTCTGACAGCAGCCAACACCAGAAACAACATCAGTAACAACAACACCAGCAGCAACAACACCAGCAACAGAAGACTCAGACTCAACCTCTGCAATGGCTTGGTTTCAAGTGGCAGGGTTTAAGTCAAGTACAGAGGCAAAGGCAACAGATCGAGCAAGTGGCAGCACTACTGACCATTCCAAGGATGGTCCAAGACTATCTGAATGACCCAAAAGAGGTCTACCTGTTTCAAAGCTCATAGGACTATTGGTATGGGTAGAAGTGCCATTGACCAGTGCACAGCAGGCTAGAAATAAAGGCCCATATTTATACTTTTTTAGCGCTGCATTTGCGATGCTTTTTGACGCAAAAACGGCGCAGACTTCCAAAATACAATTGTATTTTGCAAGTTTTCGCTGTTTTTGCGTCAAACAATTACGCAAATGCAGCACTAAAAAAGTATAAATATGGTCCAAAGTATCTGGCTTGTGTGTCTGCTGAGTGTGTGTTCAGTTCAGCTGGTGCAGTTGTCACAGTCAGAAAGGCCTGTCTCTTGCCTCAAAATGTGTAGAGATTGACCGAGATTAAAATGAACCAACACATTAACCCCACAAGATTACACTGTTAATGAAACAGCACAGGAGTAAAATGAGGGTGATTGGTCAGAACCAGGTGCTTTTTAGCTGACCATCTTATGGCCGAATCCCTTTTTCCATTTATATACAGTATCATTTTTCTTTTAAAAGTTATATGAATGATTTTATGATGTTGGTGTGCTGCTCATCGACCTGATGAATATTGTTGTTGTGTAGTGTTTGTCTTTGTCACACCTTTCCCCAACTTCCCATTCCCATCCATTCATCAAACCTTTTGCCCTCTTCCCCTAGGCTTCGTGATATATTGAGGTGTGACTTACAAATTTACACCATAAATGGATCACATACTTGGTAAAAGCGACACCAGCTCACTGCGGCATCTTCTTACCTGAACAATAGCCCATGCCAGCCCACTAACCCACCCAGGTATGAAAGGGATAACATCATCTTAGTGCTGAGTCAGAACAATGTTTGTTCCACAATAAGTAGTACTAGTGTGCACTTTCTTTGGGAAGACTGGGAGAGGTAACAGCCATTGCTTCATCTATTCAGGTCAGAGAAGTAAGAAGTGAAATGAAATGAACTAATAAGTTAGCAACTTATACTGAAGTTGTTTTTTGGCACGCAGCGATAGATAAGTGAGATTAGGATTTCTGTGTATGTTGTGGCATAAGCATACCCCCCCTAGCAGTTAATAGTTACAGAGAGTTGTAGGACAACGCTAACTGGTAAACACTTTGATAAGTACCTGGGCGCTGCAAAAGTGACAAAAGTTAACCTCATCAAGCGATAAGACATACCTAGTCTGTGTTGTTCCCACTCTGGTAGTAGGGTATTGGTAGGGCATACTGGACTGCAGGAAAAGGATGTAAGTAAAGTAAGTAACCTAAGCGAATCAATATAGGACAAGGGAGTTCAGGTGGGGAAAGTCTAGGGGAAAAAATCGATGTACAGTATGTGACTATTACAGAGGACAACTTATTGTCAATAAAAAACACAATGCCGCGCTAAAAAGCAGTGCAAAGACAAAAGACAGATCGCCAGAGATACGCACATTGAGAAAAAAACATTCATTTTTTACAAAGGAAATCCACCCTCTCAACCCACAAAATGCACACCTCTTTCCTCAAACAAATTGCCCCAAATGTTCTGTCAATCATGTCCGACCCGTTCCTCAACTTCCCTTCCCAATTCCCAACATGCCCACTTCCAACAAAACAGTCCTTTCTATTAAAAAAAGTCCATTAAAAAAGGTTTCAGAGGGCATCCATGTGGGCATGTAGGGGGGCCACTTATTGAGCCAGGTTTTGCTTGCCACGCCAAATTAGCAGTAGCTCACGTAGCAGCGATGGAGGAAGTGGTCTGTCTTCGTTGATGTTAATAATGGGGAGTGGTCTGCTGGGCAGCAGTGGTGGACCCCTGGTGCTGGGGGTGCTGGTGTTGGTGTGGCTGGGATGGAGGTGGGCCAGGCTGATGAAAGGAACTAGAGGCATGTGACTCCTCCTCCTCCTAAAAAGCCACTAGCTGGCGATATTCGACTGTCTCCTGCCGGGATAGAACGCCAGCAGCAAGAGTAGCTTTATCAAGAAAGAAAACACAATGAAAAACACAAATTTGAATGCTCAGTGCATACACTTGTTTATAGTGGCACCATAGCAGAGCACTGCAAGTCCACTAGGACCACTGCAATTGTTTTTGTGGTTAGTCACAAGGCCAAGTATTCCCCAAACGTGCATCACATAACAATAGCACTAAATGTAATGAACTAAGCCAGAATACCACCAGAGTAAAAAAGTTATTTTTTTCCATATAAAGGATGTAATAGTGAAACTAAACGGAAACTTTGTGTATAAATTACCTCTCATTAATGAGTTAGGTGTATATGCAGCACATTTAATAGTATTCTTCATGTGCAACATCAATGGAGGCGTGCTAGCAGGTCTGCTATGCTCTGCATTCTGCAACATGTTTTTAGGGCTGCTTTAATGGATAATTTATTAACTTATTATAATTAACTCCAATGGCCTTGGTCTTCTCCAACTGCCTCTTCAATTGTACCCTGACTCCAAAACTTAGAAGAGGTAGATGATGCCTCCATCATACAAGATATATAACGGATACCCTGTCCGCCATAAGTAGACAGTGCACAGATCATAAACGATGCACTGCAGTATAGGAAAGGGAACGGGACATATTTTATTTGGCATGTTTGTCACAGAGTATCCCATCCTCCAAACTCGAAATCAGGCACTTAGTTCCACATTACACCCTGGCCTTGCCCTCCACCGCAAATCATTTTCAACGTACACCTTCATTTGGTAGTAGGGAAAGTTACTCTACTGCAGGGTAAATTAGAGAGAACAAGCTAGGTAGAGGTTTAGCTATAGATCATTGGGGTGTGACTGATCATGTGCGACAGTCAGTCATTGTGTTTGACAAGTGCCAAAGGAAAAAAATTGGAACATGTGTAAATCTGTCATGGAAGTCATGAAATATAAGTCACTTGGGAAGAAAAATGTGGCACATGCCAAGAATGGAATATACAAATGTTTGGTAGGCTGGGACAGAAGGAAAGAATGATGAAGTGAAGTTCTAGTAGTAGATGACTGAGTAAGCACTAGGAAACACACCTTGTTTTCGGATTATAATACATTGCAAACTTCATAATGCTGCATTAACTGAAGCAGACTCACATTGCACAGCCAACACTGCAGTGCTGAATTGAACCATGCTGCAGTTAGGTCAAAGGAGGTGAAATGCAAGCAAGGTGACTTACCACGTGTCCCTGCCACCGTTGTGACTGCTCCCCTTCCAACCACCTGGGACACCTCTTACACAATCCTTGCCTGGCTGCTTGTGCTGACTGCTGCACTGACGGTCTTTGCGGCCAAAAAAAACATAAATTACCCATTTCAGAATGCAAATTTGCCACCTAAGTAATTAATATTCTGCACAAAATACAACAGCAATACTTCACTACAGCTCGGTTGCAGTAGCTTCTAAAAAGCCATGGAGTTAAGTTAACCAATCTAATGGAGGGACAGGGGTATGAACAGGTGAGAGTTAAGCGCAATGAAGGGGTGGAAGGGAGTGGTCAATGAAGGACATATGTTCTTAGTAATGGGATCTCATTCCTTTCCTGCCATGCTGCTCTGTCATAGAAACTGGTAATGTATTGTATATATAAAGAAAACAATATTGGGGGGTCTACGACCATGGCCACTCTATCCCGTTTTAACTGTTTGATCAAGAGCCTTCTCAACCAACATATGTGGTGAATAATGGTTTACTTGGACCTGCAATCCTCTTCACAGTACCAAAAATCTACTCTCTTAGTCTTACAGTACCACAAGACAGATAACAGTGGGGTGAGGGAAAACTTACTAAAAAGAGAGCAGAAGAAAGCTACAGACAGAAGAAAGTCAGCTGCAGAAACAGGTAATAAAGAAAAACAGGATAATGCAGGGATAACAAACATTAAATTAAGGAATTAAAAAAAAATAGGCAGTATAAAATGTTTTATCCAAGGTCAAATTATTTTACTAGTGGGGAGAGGCAAAAGTAAGGAATAATAATAAACAGGACTTGATGGGGCCAGCAGAACCGTCTGCCGCAGCCGCAGCCGCAGCCGCAGCCCTGGTGGTGGTAGTTCCAGCCACCGTAGCACTGGTGGTGGTAGCCCTTTCGACTCCCCTGCATTCTGGCCTTTGAGTGCTGATGTAAGAAATAAAGATTAAAAAAAGATTAGTGGTACAATTATTCTCTAAAAATGCACAGCAGCATTGTACTGTCTAAATCGGATAGCCTATTGCTTCATTCATATTTTTCCTAAAGCTAAAATCACATTTTGAAATACTAATGCAAATGATCTCTGCTTCTTTGCCCCTTTGATGGGCCAACTCATTCTCCCTTTGCAATGTATATTACACATGTATGTGCTACATAGGCACAGAGAAGAACACAAACACCCTCATATACTACTACTATCTTAATAGTGACAGGACAGGAGGAGTCGGCATCTCTTCTTAAATCAGCTCAAGTGAGTCCGGAGCTTCTGGCTAGCTCACACTGGATCAGATTCAGAATCCAAACAGTTACATTCATTTGATATCAACTTCACTCCCGCAGTGCAACACCCTCCCTGTCAGTCTGAGCCTGACACCGTGCACCACTACTCCCAGCCCAGATTTATCAAGGGTTTGTTGTTTGTGTTGGCCTTGCCTATAAGGATTGTTTTTGTGCAGGGAGGTATACCCTTCTTGGACAAGTAATCCAGGGTGCAGTGTAAAGTATGTGCCACTCTTACACCATGGCGCAAGAGTGCCCCTATTGGTGTGGTAGGTAGCACCAGCAGAACAAAGACAGTTGACACACACAACTGCAAGCACTCTCTAATACTAAGTGCATATATCTAGATGAGTGTCACACACTCAAACCAGCACACCAAGGTAATGGCAATTATGTGACTCACACCCTTAGTTTTTGGAGCTGTAATCTCCTATACCCTAATTCTCCACTATGACCTCCGAGTAGACAAACGTTATTTATGGGTAGAAAGGCCTCACCCATGTGACGGTGGCATGCTTCATCCTTGGCCAGTCCGCCCCGTCACAATAGGATGCTACTAACCCAGCCGTCTCAACCTGAACCCAAAAAACACCCATACCGCCGCCGCAGCGGATTACTGCCACCCATATTATGACCCACACATAGCAATCCGTCACTGTACAGCCACACACACAAGTCCAACAGCCCAAAGGTCAGTGATAAACTGGGGGTAGCAAAACCCACACCATTATGCCAACAGAACTACACCCACAGCATTATGACCCACGATTCACCACGGTGGACATTCAGTTGCGCTAAACCATTGGCGGTACATACCGCAGCGCTCAAAATACGCACAACCTAACAAAACTACACCACATTGGACAAATCAAACTACACACACCTGACACACATACACACATCACACCGACACCACTATAAAACACGCCCACATTACCCACAACCCTTTACCATTACAAACAAGTGCCACAAGAGAGATAGCAAGACCACAGACAAGACCACAGACACACACCACCATCACCTATACACCATGCACGCACCCTATATCACACACCCCACACACCCTCACCCACACCACTCACAATACACCCATGGCACAGCAACAACACCCCAGGTCCTCTGAGGAGAAGCTAAGGGTCATGGTGGAGGAAATCATCCGGGTAGAGCCACAGCTATTCGGATCACATGTGCAGCAGATGTCCATTGCTAGTAAGATAGAGCTATGGCGGAGAATCGTGGACAGGGTCAACGTCGTGGGACTGCACCCCAGAACAAGGGATGACATCAGGAAGAGGTGGAACGACCTACGGGAGAAGGTCCATTCCGTGGTAACAAGACACCAGATAGCAGTACAGAGGACTGGCACTGGGCCCACACCTCCTTTCCCACAACTAACAACTTGGGAGGAGCAAGTCTTAACAATCATGCATCCTGAGAGTCTGGCAGGAGTAGGAGGAGGACTGGACTCTGGTAAGTCAAATCTCTATCACTATCACCCCCCTACCTGCATGCCATCACAAACCCCCAACCTTACCCTCACTCCCATACCTTCACCACCTCCCACATACCCCACCATTTACAACCCACTCATCCCAATACCAAGCCCTACATGCAACACCAATGCATGGACACCCCTCACAGACCTGCATGGACACCCATCACTAAAGCATGCACATTAGAGAGAATCACCTAGCCCACAAAATCACTACTCACACAAGGCAAAGCTGCCAGGACAATCACAACCATACAGGGAAACACACCCATGCACAAGATGAAACACACAGAAACAATAACACTGCATTTACATCCCCACAGTTACCCCACCTAACGTCACCGGAGAGCAGATGCCAGAAACGTCCAGTCCATCCCCAGAAGAGGCCCACAGTGATGACAGCAGCTCTGGTCGCCTGGATCTGGATGACCAACCTGGCCCATCAGGGATCTCCAGACAGTCGGTTACCCAGGCACAGTCCTATACCACCACCGAGCCTCCCCACTCAGGAAACACCAGCACAGTACCCACCCAGCCAGGCCCATACCTCTGTCTCAGGACACGTCAATCAGCAGTGTGTCCACCACTACAGGGACCCCAGGCCACCCCAAAAAACACAGGACGATCAGGGACCTGGGGTCAGTGGCAGTGGGCACATGGTTCAGGGGACAGAGGCACAGGACAACAGGGAAGCTGGGAGGACTGGTGTGCGACAGGGGGAGGACAGGCCCAGGGAACCAACTCTCCAGGAGGCTCTCACCAACATCCTGGGAGCATACCACCATTCCCAGGAGACGATGGGCCAGATACTGGACAAGTTGCAGGAGACCCAGCGGCAGCAGGAGGGACAGTACCTGGGGATCAGGGAGGACTTGAAAGACATCAACACCTCCCTGATCTTCATTGCAGGGGTGCTGGCAGACATGACCAACACCATTTTGGAGGCAGTGGCACACCAGTGGGCCCCTGACACTAGCCAAACCGATGAACAGCCTTCACATCCGCTGCCGTTAATGGACAGCAGGCCCTCCCACAGGAACAACAGGCCACCAGCACCCCACCCCCTGCAGAAAGAGACCCACCCCTCAAATGGTCCCTGTGATCCAGGCAGAAGCCAGAGAGCATTGCCAAGACCCCCGCCAGGAAATAAGACTCTACTGAATGTCACCCTTGTGTCCCACTTTGTCCCCCTGTCCACCTTGAACTGCCATTGTTCCCCTTCCTATGCCCCCTTGGGCAATGCATCTGTGATACAAATAGATCGGACTCTATCCTGGGCATTCCTCCATCATCACCCCAGCCCATTGCACATCCCCCTCTAATCATTAGCACTTAAATAAACGCCATTTGAATAAATACTTAAGTAGGAAGTTTGTCAAATAATTTAACCATGTATTCGTTTAACAAGCTTTAAACACTGCAATATAACTGTACAGTAATGTATACATAAGAATGACCTGTAGTTGGTTGCAGTCAACACACCAGGAGCGATAGTGGGGCACAAGTATCTGCGAATAGAGATGCCAAAGGGTACAGTAAGTGGCCACAGAAGTGGGAAAATCAGCCTGCCAGTGACAATGTCAAGTACAAAACTGTCAATGTAAAGTGTAATTACAATGTCTTACCTGTGTGTCATTGGAAGTACCTTTGTATTATAACACTTCTGTTGTCCTCATCCTCTGCTTCCTCATCTTCAAAGTCCACAGGGTCCACTGCTGCCACACGCCCATCTCCAGCCTCATCCTCCTGCAGAAAAAGCACCTGGGGAAGTAAAGCAAGGTTGTGCAACATACAGCATGCCACGATAATCTGGTACACCTTCTTGGGTGAGTAGTACAGGGACCTGTTAGATGGAGGCAACAAAACCTGGCCTTCAGGGGGCCAAAGGACCTCTCTATAATCCTTCTTGTTCGCCCATGTGCCTCATTGTAACTTTCTTCTGCCCTTGTCCTTGCATTCCTCACAGGGGTCAGTAGACATGAGAGTTTGGGGTAATCCAGAGTCACCTGCAAATATTGAGGGACAACTGTTAGCCACACACTAACCCTTAGTGCCCACACCATACTCATACACCAACATCCACTGGGTGGGAACCAGGGCTCAACTATTAGCCACACCAAGTGTCTCTGGAGTTGAGCCATTACATATGGGATGCTGCTATTCCTCAGGATGAAGGCATCATGCACAGACCCAGGATACTTTGCATTGACATGGGAGATGTACTGGTCCGCCAGGCACACTATCTGCACATTCATGGAGTGAAAGCTCTTTCGATTTCTGAACACCTGTTCATTTCTCCCGGGGGGAGAAATGCAATATGTGTACCATCAATAGCCTCAGTAATGTTGGGGACATGTCCCATAGCATAACAATCAGCTTTCACTGTGGCCAAGACCTCCACCTGGGGGAAAACGATGTAGCTGCGCTTGTGTTTAATCAGGGCAGACAATACTCTGGTCAGCACTATTGAGAACATTGGCTGAGACATTCCTGCTCTCAAGCCCACTGTCACTTGGAAGGAGCCACTTGCCAGGAAATGGAGCACAGATAAGACTTGCACAAGAGGGGGGCCGACGGATAACAGATATCAGGTCAGGTTCCAGTTGGGCACATAGCTCTGTGATTGTGGCCCTATCCAGTCTATAGGTGAGGATAATGTGCCTGTCCTCCCTTGTTGCCAAGTTCACCAGGGGCCTCTACACGGAGGGATGTCTCCAGCTCCTATTCATCCACAGCGGTTGCAATCTAGGGGTCAAACGTGAGTAGCTGGTCAGTATTCCATATTTCCAAACACTACACTGCATTGCATGTTGTGACTGTAACACAATATTGTTTTATAGGCCCAAATGGTGCCTATGTGTACTCTGACGCAGTTAGGTGCCATGGCCTGCCCCCCCCCTGAAATGGTGTCTGCCTGTTCTGTATGGAGGGACAGGTGGAAATGAGGTAATTCCGCTGACGTACGTCGTTGCGGGAGGTGGTCGAAAACCACTGTGCAAATCCTCATTGGATCCCATTGGGCCCTCTGGGTTACAGTGGCCAATGGTGATGTACGCCGGCGGGGCCGCCCCCTTGCTACCTGACCCTCAACAGGAGAGGACCTACACTGCAAGTGCTGCTGTGACCTGTGTCTGGAACCGACCATGGCTCGTGTCACTGGGGAAAGGGCCCCTGCCTTCACCGCTGCAGAGTTGGAGAGACTGGTGGATGGGGTCCTACCCCAGTACAGAATGCTGTATGGGCCTCCAGACCAACAGGTGAGTACACTGTGAGCACGATGAATGGGGCATGAATGCATGGAGTGCTGTGTGTGAGGGCCTCGTGTGGGGGGCAAGGGCCCTGGGCAGCGTGCTGCATGTATGGTGGGTAATGTCTGTGGGTAAGGGGATGTGAGGGCTATGCTGGGCCATGAGTGTAACAGACAGGACGGTCTGACTGATACCTTTTCCTATGTGTATTTCTCTGCAGGCCAGCGCCCATCAAAAAAGGGTATATGGCGTGCCATCGCCAAGGATGTGCGGACCCTGGGGGTCTACGGCAGGTGGAGCACCCACTGTCGCAAACAGTGGGAGGACCTGAGACGCTGGGCACGGAAGACGGCACAGGCCCAGCTGGGGATGGCCTCCCAACGAGGAAGGGGTGCCTGTTGAACCCTGACCCGGCTGATGGCCCGCATACTGGCGGTGGCCTATCCGGAGATGGATGGGTGCTTGGGAGCATCACAGCAGCCACAAAGGGGATGAGTACAGTGCCCCAATATACTACTTGCGCATGGTGGGGTGGCATCCGGGTGGTGGATGTGGGCCTGTGGGTGCCCCTAGGCCAGGCCAGACAGTGCAGGGTAGGGCCCATGTTGGGCAGGGTCAGATGTCAACCTCCTCCAAACAAGCTAGTAGGCCTCCACTACTGGGCAGGGGTCTGTAGGTCTCAGGTATGCTGCAATTGGCGTTAGGTATCCCTGTCCATGGGGTGGTGACTAGCAGTGTGACTGGTAGTGCATTGCACAGTGCGTAGGGCTCTTCCCTGTGTGTGTGTGTGTTGTGTACGCCAACAGTGGTGTTGTTGCCGCCATTGACCAAGGGTATCCTTTGTCGCGTTACCCCCCTTTTTGTTTTGTCACCCTGTCCTTATATGCATTAGCATCATCTGGCGGAGGAGCAGAGGCACGGGCAACGGGAGAGCTGCATCCCACAGGGCCCAGGAGGCTAAATCCAGCGACGGTGAGGGCACCAGTGGGCCAGAGAGCGAGGGGAGCACCATGGCGGAGACTGGAGGGGACAGTTCTGACACCTCCTCTGATGAAAGCTCCGTGGTGGTGTCGGACACCTCTGTGCCCACCCCAACTACAGGTACAGCCGCCACCCTCTGCACCAGCACTGCCCTCCCAGGAGCCCCTCATTTTTTTTCCCATGCCCGCTCACCCAGGAAGGTGGCCATCTCCTTCACCCCAGGCACCTCAGGCCCTGCCCCAGTTAGCCCTGCTGCACTGAGTGAGGAGGCTATTGACCTCCTGCGATCCATCTCTGTACGGCAGTCAACCATTGTGAATGTCATCCAGGGGCTGGCAAACCAGTTGCAACACACAAATACATTCCTGGAGGGCATTCACTCTGGCATGGCGGCCCAAAAGAGATCAATCCAGGCTCTGACCTCCTCCCTGATGACAGCCATTGTCCCTGTTTCTAGCCTCCCCCCTCCAACCTCCTCTGCCCAATCCCATTCCCCTCAACCCCAACCTATCCCAAGCACACAGGCAGACCAGCATGCACCCAGGACAACACACAGGAGTGGTTCAGGCAACCACAAGCACCAGACATCATCACACAGGTACTCACACAAACACCACCCAGATGCAGACATACCAACATACACTGCCTCCACTGTGTCCCCCTCCTCCTCCTCGTCCACCTCCCTCCCAGTTGCGTCTACAGTCACACCTGCATGCACTACACCACCATCACGCCTATCACTACACGCCCCTCACTGGCAGTCACCACCCCCACTTCCATGCACACGTCCCCTGTGTCCTCTCCCACTGTGTCTGTGCCCCCTGTTCCCAAGGTACACAAACGCAAGAACACAGACACCCAACAGCCATCCACCTCACAACAGCAGCCAGCCCATGCACCTGCACCCAAACACAGCAGACAGACACCTCCTACAACCACTTTCTCTTCCTCCACTCCCAAACCTTCACCCTCTTCCCACCCCAGTGTCCCTAAGAAGCTTCTCCTCTCCACTATTGACCTCTTACCCCCCCCCCCCTCATCCCCCTGTCTTTCATGTTAGGCTAGGGTGCAGAAAACCCAGGCAAGCACCTCAGCCACACAGTCCAGAGGCACTGTCGTGTCGATAGCTACTGCAGGTGGGAGAAGATTCCGGGCACCAGGCAGCAACACTGACAGGGTGCCTGCAGCAGGTGCGTCAAGGAAGGGCAAGGAGGCACCGCCAGCTGCAACTAGGAAGGGCAAGGAGGCAGCCCCAGCTGCTACAGGGAAGGACAAGGAGGCACCCCCAGCTGCTACAGGAAAGGGCAAGGGGCCTGCACCAGCAGGCAGGAAGGACAGGGGGCCTGGCGCTTGGACTCATTCAGAGCCCCCACCACCAACCATGGTGGTTCAACTGTCTGAGACTGCAGGGGATGGGCTGGAGCCTCCCCCCACCACAGCCAGCACCGCCACTAACACCACTGCCAGCAGTAGCAGCCCCAGTGGGCAGCTGTACGAGGCTGCAGGGGATGGGTTGGAGCCTCCCCCCATCCCTGCCAGCACCGCCACCAGCACCACTGCCAGCAGCAGCAGCCACAGTGGGCAGCTGTCCGAGGCTGCAGGGGATGGGTTGGAGCCTCCCCCATCACTGCCAGCACTGCCACTAGCACCACTGCCAGCAGCAGCAGCCCCAGTGTGCAGCCGTCCGAGGCTGCAGGGGATGGGCTGGAGCCCCCCCACCACTTCCCACACCAACACTAGCACCGCCACTGCCACCACTGAGCAGCCATCACCGCCGGCGGACAGTGTGTAGTCCTGCCTCTATGGGCTGGTGTCCATCCTGGCCCCTGCAAATCCAGTGGGTCTAACACCCAGGTTAGAGACTGTGACCTTGCACTCCCCAAGATCTGTATCACAGGGCACAATGCCCCCTCCAGAACCAGTAGAGAAGCCATCCACTCACTGCATCCTTCCCAGGGTGAAGCACACTGGGCACAATGCCCCCTCCAGAACCAGTGAAAGAAGCCATCCATTAGAGAGACAGTGGCCTTGCACTCCCCAGGACCAAGCATAGGGCATGCTGCCCCCTCCAGACCATGTGGGCAAACCATCCACTAGAGAGACTGTGGCCTTGCACTCCCCAGAACCAAGCACAGGGCATGTTGCCCCCTCCAGAGCATGTGGGCAAACCACCCACTAGAGAGACTGTGGCCTTGCACTCCCCAGGACCAAGCAGTGGGCAAACCACCCACCAGATAGACTGTGGCCTTGTATTCCCCAGGACCAAGCAGTGGGCAAACCACCCACTTGAGAAACTGTGGCCTTGCACTCCCCAGGACCAAGCACAGGGCATTTTGCCCTCTCCAGAGCATGTGGGCAAACCACCCACTAGAGAGACTGTGGCCTTGCACTCGCCAGGACCAAGCAGTGGCAAATCACCCACTTGAGAGACTGTGGCCTTGCACTCCCCAGGACCAAGAACAGGGCATGTTGCCCCCTCCAGAGCAGGTGGCAAACCACCCACTAGAGAGACTGTGGCCTTGCACTCCCCAGGACAGCACAGAGGGCATGTTGCGCTCTCTGGGACAAGTGGTGTTGTACCATCTTACCGGCTGAGGTGCCTGTGTATTTTTGACCTGATGCCCCTGCATTGTTCTCTCTGTGTTGTTGCAGGAGTGAGGTGGGGCATTGGCCTATGTGTTGTGGCACTGTGGGCCACGGATATTAAGGACTGGGCAGTGCCCCTCCATTTGTAAATATGTATATATGTTTGTAATTTAATGCACTTATTCATGTTCTTTAATCGTATTATACTCATTTTCTTCCAATCATTTTGTCCTTGCATTATTCCTGAGGGGTATGGGGTGGATATGGATAAGTTACTTACCTGTAAATCCTAGTTCTCTTCCAGGGGTATCCTCATCAAAGTCATAAACATTGAATATTCTCACCCTTGTGCGGGGACCCCGGAGCATATATAAAATACACACATATTAACATGTGTAAAAAACAGCAATGCAGGCTATAATGTTAAAAACAGGCTAAAATGCTTTATTTCTATGAAGTTTTTTTATTTTTTTTATTTTTTTATTATAAAGCTATAATAGAGAATAAATATCTACCCAAGCCCCTCAAACTAGGCTTAGGGAAGTAAGCGGCAGCAAACTCTAGAGAAAAAGAGAAAAAACTGCATTGAAAAACAATGAAGCATTCTTAGCCAATAGGCTGCATGCAGGTTAACACAGGAGAACCATAAAAACTTTGGCACCGTGCCTTTAAGACCCTGAGCACCTCCAGTATCCCACCATGCCTCAGGGGTGAAGGAAAGGTGACAGTTGGTTCACAGTTAGGTCAGTTCTTTTTACGGTGACAATTTGTATAACTGATTCAAAACACAGTCTGTCCTGCACTTCTAGGAGACGTGCGTCCGGGGAGGAGGGTGGGTTGTTTATGACTTTGATGAGGATACCCCTGGAAGAGAACTAGGATTTACAGGTAAGTAACTTATCCTTCTCTTCCAGGGGATCCTCATCAATAGTCATAAACATTGAATAGATTAGCAAGCCCATCCCTAAACCCAGCGGACTGTCCGATAGAAGTGCAGGAATAGATATGTCTTACGCAAATAGATTTCTTAGAGAGGCCTGCCCCACTTGGGCATCCGCTCTTGCATCTGAGTCTAAACAATAATGTCTTGTAAACGTATGGACAGACTTCCATGTAGCAGCTTTACAAATCTCAGATATCGGAACATTGTTAAGGAGAGCAGCAGTAGCCGCTTTACCCCTTGTGGAATGCGCTCTAGGCCGCGCTAGCAATTGTCTATTAGCTAGCTGGTAAGTATTAACAATGCAAGAAACTATCCATCTTGATATTGTTCGCTTAGAAGCTGCCTCTCCTGTCCTTAAATGACCATAGTTTACAAACAAGCGGTTAGAGTGTCTAATCGATTTTGTCTTGTCCAGATAAAATTTCAGCACTCTTTTCAAGTCTAATGAGTGCAATGCTTTCTCTGCCGGAGTCTCCGGATTGGGAAAGAACGTCGGTAAAGTTATGGTCTGATTAATATGGAATTCTGACACCACCTCCGGAAGGAAAGATGGGTGAGTTCGCAGAACCACTCTATTGTCATGAAAAACCGTGTACGGTTCTTTTGCAGACAAGGCCTGGATTTCACTGACCCTCCTCGCTGAAGTAATGGCCACTAGAAAAGCCGTCTTCCACGTAAGGTGTTGTAAAGAGGCCTTATGGATAGGCTCAAAAGGCGGGCCCATAAGTTTTGCCAGGACTATGTTCAGTTCCCATGGAGGAGAAGGCCTCCGAATTGGCGGAAAAACTTTCTTCAAACCTTCTAAGAAATCCTTGACTACAGGTTTTGTAAAGAAGGACTCCTGAGAAGGCGATTTGCGATAGGCAGTAATAGCAGACAAATGTACCTTAATAGATGATACCTGCAGACCGGACTTCGCTAGATGAAGCAAATAGGACAGTATGACATCCTCCTGCGCCCGTATGGGATTATGACCTTTCTGACAGCACCATATGTAGAATCTCTTCCACTTAAAAGCGTAGGAACGCCGCGTGGAAGGTCGTTTGGACTCTTTCAAGATGCTCATGCACTCCTGCGAGAGTCCTAGGTGCCCATACTGCAGGAATTCAGGAGCCATGCTGTTAAGCTCAGAGAGGGTAGGTTGGGATGTAGAATCCTGCCCTCCATTCTGCTCAGAAGATCCGGTCTGCACGGCAGCCTCCTGTGAGGTTCTTCCGACAGGTTGAGGAGATCCGTGTACCAGAACTGTCGGGGCCATTGCGGCGCTATAAGAATCATTCTGGTCCTGGATCTGTAAAGTTTGCTGATCACTGCCGGAATGAGGGGAATCGGCGGAAAAGCGTAAAGAAATGTCCCTGGCCAGTCGATCAACAGGGCATTCCCTCGAGATCCCGGATGGTAGAACCTGGATGCGAAGTCTGGGCATTTCTTGTTTACTTCGTCTGCGAAGAGGTCCAGTTGAGGCCGACCCCATTGCGCGAAGATGTATTCTGCGACTTCGCCGTGCAGGACCCAATCGTGAACGTCCTCCAGGTGTCTGCTTAGAAAGTCTGCTTCCACGTTCTGCTGACCTGGCAGGTGAACTGCTGTAATTGACATTCCTCTGGCCAGGAGCCAATGCCATATCGCTTGGGACTCTCACGATAGGGGTAGGGACCTCGTTCCCCCCTGTTTGTTCAAGTAATACATCGTGGTTGTATTGTCCGTCTGTATCAAGAGAGTTTTCCCCTGAATTAGCGGTATGAAGGACTTGAGAGCGAGATGGACCGCTCTGAGTTCTAGCAGATTGATGTGGTACTGCTTTTCCTTGTCTGACCACAGACCCTGTGCTTGAAAAGGACCCAGATGAGCCCCCCATCCCTGAAGAGATGCATCCGTTACTAGGGTGTCGGATGGAAGCACCTGGTGAAATGGAGCACCCACTGACAGGTGAGGTCTGTGCATCCACCATCTCAATGACTGAAGTGCTACCTCCGGTAGCCGCACCGTGTCCTCCCAGCGACCTGTTCTCTGGCTCCAGTTGGTCTCCAGTGCCTCTTGGAGGGGTCTCATGCGGAGTCTGGCATTTGGGACAATAAAAATGCACGATGCCATAGAGCCCAGTAGTGATGTCACCTGACGTGCCGTAGGTGCGCTGGCTCTCAACAGGTCCTGGCACTTCTTGTTTATTGAGGATAGTCGTTCCTCCGAAGGATACACTTTTTGTAGTTCTGTGTTTATGATAGCTCCTAGGTAGTGAAGATTCTGCGTTGGAGTCAAGGTTGACTTCTGGTAATTGACCTGAAGACCTAGAGCTTCGCAAACTCCTAGTACAATGTCCCGATGGCTTCTTGCCTGCTCCGGAGAAGAAGCCTTTAGTAGCCAGTCGTCTAGGTATGGATATATGTATATCCTTTGTCTTCGGAGATGTGCCGCCACCACTGCCATACATTTCGAGAAAACTCTTGGGGCAGATTTCAGGCCAAAGGGTAGAACCCTGAACTGGTAATGCTGTAACGCTATTCGGAAGCGCAGGAATTTTCGATGTTTTGGAGCTATTGGGATGTGAAAATACGCATCCTGCAGGTTGATGGAGCACATCCAGTCTCCCTGATGCAGTTGAGGGAAAATCTGGTGAAGCGCTAGCATTCTGAACTTCTGCTTCCTTATGTATTTGTTCAGCAGCCGTAGATCCAGGATTGGCCTGAAAACGCCCTCTCGACCCTTCTTTGCCACTAGAAAGTAATGGGAGTAGACCCCCTGGCCTCTTCGTGCAGGTGGAACCCTTTCTATGGCATTCTTTCTTAGGAGGGCGAGAGCCTCCTTGCGTAGCAAGCTGAGATGAGATGGATTGTCTTTGGTTGGTGGCAAGTGTGGTGGAGGCTGTTTGAAAAGAAGAGAATAGCCATGTTCGACAATATTGAGCACCCATTTGTCTCTTGTGATAGAGTGCCACTCGTGAAGATAAGCCGTAATACTTCCCCCCACCAGAGTGGTGTACAGTGTCGAGGGAAGCGAGATTTCATTGCTTGGTGGGTGCTTTCGGAGTGGATTGTTGAGGTCTGCTTGACCCTCGCTCCCCTGTGTTTCTTCGTTGAAAAAGAGGTCGTCCCTGTCGCTGCTGTGACCTTTGCGCCCAATGAGGGGTTTGAACCCTCTGCTGGAAAGGGCGCCTATCATACGGCCTGTACCTCCTCCTGAAATCTTTCTTTCTTTCGAGGCCCACCGCCTTCAAGGTATCCACCTCTGTCTTCATGCGGGCCATCTCTTCGTCTGCATGGGCACCGAATAGAGAGTTCCCGGCAAATGGGAGATTCAGGATGCGTTGTTGTGCTTCCTGTTTCAAGCCAGTGAGCCTCAGCCAGGAAGATCTCCTTGCACAGATACCATGTGCGTACCCATGAGCAGCCAAATCCGCCCCATCCGCTGCCGCGCTGATAACCTGGTTGGATACCAGGCATCCTTCTTGTAGTATCTCCTGGAAATCTTGTCTGTCTTCTCTGGGCAATTTTTCTGTAAATCTACTGAGGGAATCCCACAGAGAACGATCGTACCTGCCCAGGAGCGCAGACGCACTGGAGACCTTCATTTGTGAAGCCGCCGTCCCGCATATCTTCCTCCCTAGAGAGTCTAGATGCCTGCTCTCTTTATCCGGGGGTACCGTGGATGAAGATGCCACCGAGTGGGTCTTACGGGCGGCAGCTATGATCACCGAGTCCGGTGGCGGATCCTTTCTAAGGAATAAAGGGTCTTGTTCTGGAGCCTTGTGTTTCTTAAGAATCCTAGCCGGGGCAGACTTAAGCGATGCTGGGGCCAGAAAAGTGTCCATGGTTGGCTGCAGCAAGCCAGGCACTAGAGGCAGCAACTTTTTCGACGCTGATCTCTGTTGTAGAGTCTCAAAGATGATCGATGAGGAGGTAGATGGTTCTGGAACCTCTATGTTGAGTTTCTGCGCCCCTCTTAGCAACACCTCGTTGAATGTGGTAATATCATCCACCGGTGAGACTCTAGCAGGTGGTGAATCTGTAAGGGTGGGTGAGTAACGCCCGACAGAAGAACCTGATGAAGACCAAGAGGTGATCTTCTCCTTGACCGCGACCTGGATCTCCGTTGAGAGCGAGATCTGCTGCGAGACGCTGTAGCAGAGCGTCTAGGCCTCGCGGTCGGTTGGCGAGGAGCTGAACGAGCCCGTTCTGCCCTGGCTGTCGGTGATGGCGTTCTTGGCAGGGAGGCAGTAGGTGAATACATTTGCGAATACTGCGAATCTGGGGAGGCCGCTGGTCTGTTCAGGCTCTCCAGCCATCTCGGAGATAGATTGATGGACGAGACATGCCCAGATGATGCCACTCTTGACCGAGAAGAGTCGCTCGGTATGGAGACCACTGGAGATGGCGCCTTGTCTGGCGTGGGGCGATGTTCTGCTCCCTGTGGGACAGGTAAAACCTGCGTCGACGTCGATGGCTGTTTCGACGTCGAAGGGCGCCCAGCCGGTTGGTCCTGCCTCGACGTTGAGTGCCTCGACGTTGAGTGTCTTGACGTCGAACGACGCTCCTTGGACCTCGACCTGCTCGCCGTCGTGTGCCTTGACGTGGAGCGATGGGAGGTCGACGGCGGATGTTTCTCGTGCCGTCGTGGTGATCTCGACGTCGTGTGTCCTGACGTCGGGGGCGCACAGCCTTTGGCGGCGACCGGGCACGCCGGCGATGGCTCGACGTCGATCGGCGGGTTGCCGTCGACGGAGACCTGCCCCTGCTCTGATGTTCCCTCAACGCCGTTCCCTTCGACGTCGGGTGTGTCGCCGTCGACGGCGATCTATGCCGGTGAGGCGGTGGTAGCGACGACGTCGACGGTGAACAAACAGGCACTTTCCTACCTGTCGACGTCGACCGGGCCATTCTCTCCTGAGAATGGCCTTCTGGCTGTCTGGGAAGTGAGGAAGACGATGTTCTTTTCCTCTCCTGAAGCCCATGAAGTCGGATCTTCTCTCTGTCTTTCAGAGTCCTCCTAGACATGTTCTTGCAGTACTTACAAGTGTCAGGGCAGTGACTCTGAGGCAGGCACACTATGCACAGAGAGTGGGTTTCTGACTGGGCCTTCTTCTTCCCACAAGCAGGGCATTTGACAAAAAGAGAAGGCATTTTTCTGTCAGAAAAAACCTTCCTAGCTCAGACAAAGATATTATTTGTCGAGTGAAAAATGAAAAAACGCTTTTTTAAATAATTTTTCTGAGAAAAACTCAGAAAAACTGAGAGCTCAATGCTCCAGGATCCTCTCAGAAGAAGCCGGAAAAAAGAACTGACCTAACTGTGAACCAACTGTCACCTTTCCTTCACCCCTGATGCATGGTGGGATACTGGAGGTGCTCAGGGTCTTAAAGGCACGGTGCCAAAGTTTTTATGGTTCTCCTGTGTTAACCTGCATGCAGCCTATTGGCTAAGAATGCTTCATTGTTTTTCAACGCAGTTTTTTCTCTTTTTCTCTAGAGTTTGCTGCCGCTTACTTCCCTAAGCCTAGTTTGAGGGGCTTGGGTAGATATTTATTCTCTATTATAGCTTTATAATAAAAAATAAAAAATAAAAAAATAAAAACTTCATAGAAATAAAGCATTTTAGCCTGTTTTTAACATTATAGCCTGCATTGCTGTTTTTTACACATGTTAATATGTGTGTATTTTATATATGCTCCGGGGTCCCCGCACAAGGGCGGGAATATTCAATGTTTATGACTTTGATGAGGATCCCCTGGAAGAGAAGTAATGTTACTACATCTGATTGTGTGTATGGTGTTGGGGGTGTTGCATGTTGCGTGTGTGTGTGTGTCACTCTCTTTTACCTCCCCCTCCCTTGTGTGCTAGGCAGCAGTACTCACCGTGGTCATCTTCACCAGTGTTGGTGTTTGTAATGCAGGAAAAGGTAGACGAGCATGGAAAATATGTGCAACTCAAGCTCCATGGCGTCGTGGTTGTTCCCTGTGTCTCCAGAGGTGAGGCCTTTGACTTCTGTGTTCTGTTTCCACCATGCTTTTGAGGTCGTTGGTACCACCCTGGAAAAGCTGGCAGATAGGCTGGTCATAATGCGGTAGGCTGTACATTGTCTTCCGCCTGGCTGTTGGCGGTTACCATTGTGGTGCTTGTTGCTACCGCCGTGGCGGTCAGTGTGTTAAAGCGTGTCTGTCTGAGCGGTTTCTGCCATGGTCATAATTCCATTTTTGTTACTGCTTGCTTTTTGGCGGTATTACCGCCGCTTTATCACCGACCGCCAGGGTTGTAATGAGGGCCTTAATGTTTTTTCCCAACTATAACATCCCTGTAACTTTTCTTTTTTTCAGGGAATATTATAGATAAATGAATAGATAAAATAAACACATGTAACACACACACATTGTAATTAACAAATTCACATTATACTTATATATATATATATATATATATTCGAAGCTTTATATGTACTTACTCTCATTGTGAAAAATAAATATGCACACTTGTTAACCAGTGTGAAATATATTTATTTTTACAATTAGAAAAAAATAAACATAATATGCATCTATAAATATAAAAATCCGAAAAAGAAAAAAAAACAGACAGAAACATAAAATACAGCAACAGAAAGACAGGAATGAAATAAGTAAATGACAGGTGGAATAAAGATTGGAGTGATCGGATGTTGAGATTTAGGTGTTATTAGAATTTTATAAAGCAGGTCAGGAGGAGAAATAAAAGAAGGTAAAAAAATAAAGGCTGCACCCATGTGCACTGCACAGTGCTGCTTACGCTAATTTTCGGAGTGAAATGCTCTACCAGCGTGAACAAAACAGTGAAAATAGCAGGAAGAGCATTTTTCCTCCTGTTCGCAGAATTCCACGAAATCTCGCAGAGTTTTTAGGTAACTCCGCTGAATTCTGCAGAGGGAATTTCTGTGAGTTTTACCCAGGTCTACTTTATATGCAAATGATGTGCTATTTTATCTGAGAATGCGCAGAGAGTCTGTATCTAAACTTCTGGAATGTTTGGAAACATTTGCCTCAGTAGCATGGCTTATGGTCATTAAACGGACAAGCAACGTATTGCCACTGGGGACACTGATGTGGCGACGGGGAGAGCAGTTGCCGGAGTTGATGCTCAAGTGGGAAACAGTTAAGTTCAGGTACCTGGGTATCAATGTGTTCAGAGCAGTGGACTGATGATTACAGCATGGAAAGGGTGATAGAGGGACTGCAGTCTCACAATACGGTATCAATTATGGAGATGATAGCTATCACGAAAATGGTGCTTCTCCCAAGATGTTTGTACACCTTACAAAATTCCCTATGCCCTCTGCCTACCTACACCTTCACAAAATTGACCGCTGTAGTTTGGTCAAGTAAGCGCAGTAGGGTAGCTCTTATGACATTAAGATGAAACCAAATCGATAGTGGACTGACAGTGCCAGAATGGTACTTTATTATTATGCAGCACAACTACAGCATGCAGCCAAGTGGGTAACATCGGATGACAGTTAGGAGAAGAAACTACTCAAAGGAACACGTAGAGACACCACATTGCTAGAACTGCTTATGAGAGGAGAACACATTCTCGGGACTTAAACATGTGTAAAATGTTAAATGGACAGGATATGGGAATGTGTAGTTAAGAAAGTTCTTAGTAAACCCCCTTTTTCTCACGACCTAGATATCTGGGTTCTTCTGCCATTTCAGCATGTATTATTAGACATGTCAGCACTCAACTGGTGGAAAGGGGCCCTCATACGATGGGGGGCTTATACCCTGGTGAGGTCTTTGCTACCTTGTTACCTTTGAAAAAGCACAGGAAACATAAAGGGGTGAGGGAGAAGTTGGGGTGGGTAAGGGGGTTGGGGGGGAAGCTGGGTTAGTTCTTGGGGTCCCAGTTTAGTAGTGGGCCCGGTATGTATGGAGTGAGTTAAACCACTGTATTGAAACAAAAAACGGCTGAAAGAAGTTGTATCGCACCATGATAGCATGATTGTTAGACAACTGAAATTGCAATAAAAATATGCTTACAAAAAGCACAGGAAACATTCGGAGTAGGACCAGGACAGTTTTGCCAATTTGCTAAGCTGGCTGCTTCAGCCAGGGAGATATGGACTGGTTTCCCCAACACACCTCCATTTGCAACTATACTTGACTCTATATTGATGTTTGGCACAGGACGCTAGCTTGTGAATAAAGACTTAAAAATAAACATCATTCAGGGGTCGAAGTGGATGGGAGATGGACCTTGGAAAGCAATTCACAGAATCAAACTGGAAATTGGCATTTACCTTGGTGCGTGGAGTGTCTTGCAATGCATGATTCAAATTGTTGCATTTTAATTATCTCTATCGCATGTGTCTCACTCCATTGCATCTAAGTAGAAATTAGCCAGGTCGGTGGGCCACATGCACAAAGTGCGGAGAATATGGTGCTTCCTTCTGCCACATTACGTGCACTTTTGAAAATTTTATATATTTCTGGAGGGTTGTGTCTGAGAGTCTACATAGAGCTACCGGGGTCCCCTTTGAACTGTTTAGTTGGGCATTATTATAAGACTAACAATTTAAAAAATGTAATACAAATGTTTGCAACTAGAAAAGGTGTATATCTATTGGGTAGTTGGTTCCCTGTGACCCTAGTGTCAAAACCCCTTTCAGAGGACAACGAGGCAAGCAGGAGCTACTGGGCCTAACTGTGGTGATTGAGGTCTTTTACTCAGCCGGTTCCGGGGCCTGGCCTAATATGGACTCTAAGCAACTGGGTCAAGTGCTATTTCAACACCTGACTCTCAGTGGTATCACAGGTCTAGCAGTTCAGGGCTTCTCTGGGAAGAAGTAGGTGTAAGGCGAGCAAAGACTGAAAAACGCCCAGCAACACCAATTAATGATTGTCCAGTCAAATACTTGCCTTTATGTAAAAAGGAGAATTTATCTACTAACACAAATTACAGTACAACACACAGCACATAATATAAACAGTCTTCTTAAGACAGGCTCGCTAGTGGTACCCTGGTCAGCACCTATCCCTGTTACAAGTGGCGACATCCAAGCGAGGCTCCACTAATGAGTTTAATTCATAAAAGTTCTAAGAGAGCTTTTAGCAAAAGTTCACATATCCTCGCGCCTGGGCATCAGTTAGAACAAGTTACCCAAGGGTTCAATGGCCCAGTAGCAGCCTTACCAAAGGTGGGCAATTTATATCGCCTGAGGCCTGAGACATGTTGATTAATGTTAGGGGCAAGAAGATTTAGGCCATCATCATGACATTGGTGGTAAATCCTGCTTACCGCCGCCGTGACGGCCGCCAATATACTGCTGAGGAGGCAAACTCCTGTTCGGCAAATTATGACACACACACACAAATCCGACAGAATACTGCAACATACACAAATCTGTCAGCCCAAAGGTCAGTGCTAAAGTGGCGGTACCAACACCCATACCATTATGCCAAAAAAACAACGCCCACCACATCATGACCTACGAATCACCACGGAGGACATTCAATGGCTGTAAACCATTGGAGGTACACACCGGCACACTCAGAATAGACACCTAAATAATAAAGTACACAATATTGGCCAATACCAAAAACACACACCTGACACTAATACATACACCACACCCACCCACCCACATCACTATAAAACACACACCCACATTACCTACAACACCTTACGAATGCAAATTATTGTCACAAGACTGACACCAAGACCACTGTGACAACTAGACACACACACCACATACACCCACACATCCCTCTTGCGCCCCACCTCACACACCCAACCACAGTACCCAACACCCACACACTAACACACACCTCACAACACCCATGTCCCCACAAAGGCATCCCCATTTCACAGATGAGGCGCTGTGGGTCATGGTGGAGGAAATAGTCAGGGTAGAGCCACAGCTGTTTGGAGCACAGGTACAGCAAATATCCATTGCCAGGAAGAACGAGCTATGGCGGAGAATCGTGGACAGGGTGAACGCCGTGGGACAGCATCCAAGAACAAGAGACAACATCAGGAAGAGGTGGAACGACCTACGGGGAAGGTAAATTCTGTGGCAGCAAGGCACCAGCTTGCCATCCAGAGGACTGGCGGTGGACCGCCACCTCCTACCACACAGCTCACAGCATGGGAGGAGCAAGTCTTGGCAATACTGCATACTGAGGGACTCACTGGAGTTGTCGGAGGACTGGACACTGGTGAGACAAGATTTACTACTTATAACCCCCCATACCTGCATGCCATCTCACCCCCTCACCCTCACTCTCATCACTCCACTCCATCCCACACACTGCACCTACACATATGACTAACTCCAGTGCCAAACCCTGCATGCTATAACAATGCATGGACAGCCCTCTCTGCCCTGCATGGACATCCATCACAAAAGCATGCACAGCATAGGGGAACTAACAATCCCACAATACATCACCATATACAAACAAAGGTGGCAGGGCAACAGCAACAATAGAGGGGAAGCTAGAGATGTACAATATGTCACAGACATGATGCATGATACATCACTTACATCCCCACAGGTGCCCCAGCCAATGTCAGCGGAGAGGAGGTGCCATGAAAACCAGTCCCCCAACAGAAGATGCCCCCAGTGATGACAGTAATTTTGGACTTCTGGATCTGGATGAACTACCTGGCCGATCAGGGACCACTGGTCAGTCGGTCACCCAAGCCCACTCCCAGTCAACTACAGAGCCTCCCCCATCAGTATTTAACACCACAGCACCCACCCAGTGTCCTCACACCTCTGTTCCTAGGACACGTCAATCAGCAGTGTGCCCACCTGTGCAGGGACCCCAGTCCACACCTCGCCCCCAAGACAATTAGGGACCTGGGCACAGTGGCAGTGGGCACACCATTCAAGGGACACAGGCACAGGGCAACAGGGACACTGGGAGGACAGCTGGGTGCCAGGGGAAGGACAGGCCCAGGAAACTGACTCTCCAGGAGGCACTCACCAAGATCCTGGGGGCCTACCAAAAATCCCAGGGCACGATGGGCCAGATCCTTATCAACATTCAGGAGAACAAGCAGCTGCAAGAACACCATCAGGAGATCAGGGAGGACTTGCAGGCCCTCAACACCACCATGATCTCCATAGCAGGGGTGCTGGCAGACATGGCGAACATCATGAGGGAAATGAAAGCACACCAGTGGGCCCCTACCACTAGCCAGTCTATTGACCAGCCCTCCACTTCCGCTGGAGCTATTGGGCAGGAGGCCCCATCACAGGACCGAGAGGCCACCAGCACCCCTCCCCCTACAGAAAGTGAACCACCCCAGAAACGTTTCCTGTGACCCAGACAGAAGCCAGAGACACTTACCAAGACCAAGACCACTGCAAGGAAATGAGACTCTCCTGATTGTCCCCCTTGTGTCCCACCCTGTCACCTTGTCCACTTTGAACTAACTTTGCTCTCCTTCCCTTGGCCCCTTGGACACTGGACCTGTGCTACAAACAGACTGGAACAATACCCTGGACTTTCTTCTACCATCACCCCATTGCATTGCACCTTTCCCTCAATTATGTGCTCTACAATAAACACCCTTGAACACAACTTGAGTGACACTGTTTTATGTGTTGAAAATGTGCATTTATGGGAACGGTCACATCTAGTGCAAATGATCTGAACAGTGTGATAGCATACAAATAGTGACCTGTAGCTGTCCGTAGTAAACACATCAGGACACTGTTATCATATCACCAACATCTGTAAAATGACAAGCTATGGGTGACAGTAAGTTGAGATAGAAAGGAAGTGAATGCCTTCATGCTACAGCCACACAGATAAATCAGTAGTCAGAGTAATGGTCAGTTCCATTGTCTCACCTGTGTGTCATTGGCAGTATTGACGTATAACTGATGTTCTGTTGTCCACATCCTCATCCTCTGCCTCCTCATCCTCACTGCCCTCAGGGTCCAATGCTGCCACAGGGTCGTCTCCAGTCTCCTCCTCCTGCCGAAAAAGCACATGTTGTCTGAGGGCCAGGTTGTGTAACATACAGCATGCCACTACTATCTGGCAGACCTTCTCGGTGTGTAGCACAGGGATCCACCTGTCAGATGCAGGCATCTGAACCTGGCCTCCAGGAGGCTGAAGGTCCTTTTGATTATTCTCCTGGTTCTCACATCTGCATCATGTAACAGTTCTCAGCCCCTGTCCTGGCATTTCTCACTGGAGTCAGGAGCCACAATAGTTTTGGGTAGCCAAAGTCACCTACAAGTACTGAGGGACAAACATTAGCCTTACACAATGCTATGGGGATAACACCTGAAGGCATACACTGACATACATTGAGTGGGGACTCTGGCTCACCTATTAGCCACACCCTGTGCCTTTTTTAGTTGGGCCATCACATTTGGGATGCTGCTCTTCCTCAGAACAAAGGCGTCATGCACCGACCCAGGATACTTGGCACTGATGTGGGAGATGTACTGGTCCGCCAGGCACACCATTTGCACATTCAGTGAGTGGAAACTCTTACGATTCCTGAACACCTGTTCATTCTGGCTGGGGGGGGGGGGACAAACGCAATATATGTACCGTGAATCGCCCCAATAATATTGGGTATATGTCCCATTGCATAGAATCCTTCGGTCACAGAGGCCAAATCTTCCACCTGGGGGAAAGCAATGTAGCTGAACATGTGTTTCACCAAGGCAGACAATACCCTTGCCAGCACAATTGAGAACATTGGCTGTGACATTCCTGCTGCCAAACCCACTGTCACTTGTAAAGAACCAATTGCCAGTAAATGGAGCACTGATAGAACCTGCACAAGAGGGGGAATACCAGTGGGATGACGGATAGCTGATATCAGGTCAGGCTCCAGTTGGGCACACAGCTCTGTGAGTGTGGCCCTGTCCAGTCTATAGGTGAGTACAATGTACCTGTCCTCCAGTGTAGCCAAGTCCACAAGGGGTGTGTACACGGGGGTTTGTCCCCTCCTCCTATTCATCCACAGTGGTAGGTATCAAAGGGACACAATGGCTGTCACAATTTGAACAATGGAACCACCACCTCAGAGTGCATACAGCATTAATGTGATTGGACATTGGGAATGGCAATGTATGTGCAGTTTTTGGCAGTGACGCAGTTCTGGAAGATCTGAATGTTGTCCACTACCATGAAACGGCGACCGCCTGTCCTGTATCTAGGGACAGGTGGAAGTGAGGTAGCTCAGCGAACGCTGGGTGTCGTGGCGGAAGGCAGTCTTGCACCGCTGTGCAATTCCTCATTGGCTAATAATGGGGCTCTATGGAGTACAGTGGCCAATGGGGATCAGCGGAGGCGATGACGGTGTACACCACTGTGGATTTGACTGCCATTTTCTTCTATAACCTCACTTGATTCCTGACTTTCCACAGGACAACACCTAACTGTGGGCTGTTGTGACCTGTGTCTAGAACCTACCATGCCCGTGTGACCGGGGAAAGGGCCCCTGCCTTCACTTCAATGGAGTTGAAGCGTTTGGTGGATGGGGTCCTACCACAGTATGGACAGCTGTATGGGCCTCCAGACCAACAGGTGAGTACACCTTGGGCACGATGCATGTGGGAAGGTTGCATGGAGATATGTGTGCAGACATTGTGACATTTGTGGGGGGGATGTCTGGTGGTAGTGAACATGGTGTGCGCTGGGCAATATGTGTGCCAATGGAGTTGGAAACAGGATTTGTATTACCTCTGCAGGTCAGCACCCATCAAAAGAATTGTGGCATGCCATCGCCAAGGACGTGTGGACCCTGGGGGTCTACAGTAGACAGAGCACCCACTGCAGGAAACGGTGGGAGGACCTGAGACGCTGGGCACGGAAGACCACGGAGACCCAGATGGGGATGGCCTCCCAACGAGGAAGGGGTGCCCATCGGAGCCTAACCCCCTGATGGCCCGCATACTGGCGGCAGCCTACCCGAAGCTGGACGGGCGCTTGAGGGCATCACAGCAGCCACAAGGGGGTGAGTACAGTGGGCATTACTACAATAATTGGTAGGCGGCATGGGATCCGGGTGGTGGGTGTGAGTTAGTGGGTGCACCTTAATGCCAGGACAGACATTGCAGCGCGATCCAGCTCAAGGGTAATGGGTGTATGGCAAATGCAGGTAACCTTTCTCGGTTGCATTCCATTTCAGTCAGGGCTTCGTGGGTCCCAGGAGTGGTGCAGTTGGCAGTGTTTGGCCCTCATCTTGCTGTGGCATATAGCCAATTGAATGCCAGTGCAATGCATAGTGCTCAATCCTGATCCCTGTGTGTGACGGTACTGTGTATGCCAACTATGGTCTAGGTGCTTTAATTGACCCAGTGCTCTCTTTCTCTCCTCCACCCCTTCTCGTTCTGTCATCCTGTTCATGTGTGCATTGGCATCATCTGGCGGAGGAGCAGGGACTCCAGCGACAAAGGGGGCTGCATCCCACAGGACCCAGGATGCAGAGTCCACAGACGCCAAGGGAACCAGTGGGACGGAGGGCAAGAGGAGCACCACGGCGGAGACAGGAGGTGACAACACAGACTCTGATTCCTCCTCCGAAGGAAGCTCCCTGTTGGTGGCGGCCCCCTTGTGACCACCCCAGCTGCAGGTACAGCCGCCACCCCCATACCAGCACCGCCCTCCCAGTAGCCCCTCAGCGAGTTGCCTGTGCCCGTTCACACAGGATGGTGGGCATCTCCTTAGCCCCAGGCACCTCAGGCCCTGCCCCAATTAACCCTGCTGCCCTGAGTGAGGAGGCTATTGATCTCCTGCGATCCATCTCTGTTGGGCAGCCAACCATTGCGAATGCCATCCGCGGGCTGGCAGCCTATTTTACATTAGACTTATGCATTCCTGGAGGGCATTAACTCTGGCATGGCGGCCCAACAGAGATCAATCCAGGCTCTGGCCTCCTTTCTGATGGCAGCCATTGCCCCTGTTTCCAACCTACCCCCTCCAACTTCCTCTAGCCAGTCCCATTCTCCTCAACCCCAGCCTGTCCCAAGCGCACAGGCAGACCAGTATGCACACAATACAACACACAGGAGTGGTTCAGGCAAACACAAGCACCACACATAATCCCACAGGCACTCACAAAAACACCATCCAGAATCAGACATACCAAAATCCACTGCCTCCATTGTGTCCCCCTCCTCCTCCTCGTCCACCTCCCTCCCAGCAGCGTCTACACTCACACCTGCATGCACTACATCCTCATCCAGTACCACCATCACACCTATCACTACACGCCCCTCACTGGCAGTCACCACCCCCACGACCATCCACACGTTCCCTGTGTCCTCTCCCACTGTGCCTGTGCCCCCTCTTCCCAAAGTACATAAACACAAGCACTCAGACACCCAACAGCCATCCACCTCACAACAGCATCCAGCTCATGCACCTGCACCCAAAATCAGCAGATAGACACCTCCTACAACCACTTCCTCTTCCTCCACTCCCAAACTTTCAACATCTTCCCTTCCCAATGTCCCTAAGAAGCTTTTCCTCTCCACCGTTGACCTCTTCCCTACCACTCCCCCCGTCCTTCACGTCTGGCCAGGGTGGTCAGAACCCAGGCGAGCACCTCAGCTACCCAGTCCACGGACACGGTAGTGTCGACAGCTACTGCAGATGGGAGAGGATCCCGGGCACCAGGCAGCCACACTGAAAGGGTGCCTGCAACAGCAGCATCTAAGAAGGGTAAGCAGGCACCAACAGCTGCGTCTCGGAAGGGCAAGGAGGCCCCCTAAGCTGCTACAGGGAAGGGCAAGGAGGCACCCCCAGCGGCTACAGAAAAGGGCAAGGGGCAATCCCCGGCTGCTGACAGGAAGGGCAAGGGGCCTGAACCAGCAGGCAAAAAGGACAAGAGGCCTGGTGCTGGGACTCAGTCGGAGCCCCCACCAACAACCATGGTGGTTCAGCCATCCAAGGCTGCAGGGGAAGGGCTGGAGCCTCCCCCCACCACTGCCAGCACCGCCACCAGCACCGCCACTAGCACCACTGCCAGCAGCAGCCCCAGTGGGCAGCCATCCAAGGCTGCAGGGGAAGGGCTGGAGCCTCCCCCACCACTGCCAGCACCGCCACCAGCACCGCCACCAGCACCACTGCTAGCAGCAGCAGCCCCAGTGGGCAGCCATCCGAGGCTGCAGGGGAAGAGCTGGAGCCTTCCCCCACCACTGCCAGCACTGCCACCAGCATCAGCGCCAGCAGCAGCAGCCCCAGTGGGCAGCTGTCCGAGGCTGCAGGGGAAGGGCTGGAGCCTCCCCCCACCACTGTCAGCACCACCACCAGCTGCAGCAACCCCAGTGTGCAGCCGTCTGAGGCTGCAGGGAATGGGCTGGAGCCTCCGCCCACCACTGCCAGCTCCACAAGTAGCACCGCCACTGCCAAAACTGAGCAGCCGTCACCGCCGGTGGACAGTGTGTAGTCCTGCATCCATGGGCTGTTGTGCGGCCTGGCCCCTGCAAATCCTGTGGGTCTGACTCCCAGGTGAGAGACTGTGACCTTGCACTCCCCAAGATCTGCATCACTGGGCACAATGCCCCCTCCAGAACCAGTGGAAGAAGCCAGGGAGCTTCCATCGGAGGAGGTATCACTGTCCGAACTGTCCCCTCAAGTCTCTGCCGTGGAGATCCCCTTGCCCTCTGTCCCACTGGTGACCTCACTGTCGGTGGATTTGGCCTCTTGGGCCCTGTGAGATGCAGCTCTCCTCGTCGCCAGTGCCTCTGCTCCTCCGCCAGATGATGCTAATGCACATAAGGACAGGGTGACAAAACAAAAGTGGGGGAGAGACAAAGGATACACCTGGTCAGTGGTGGCAACAACACCACCGTTGGCGTACACAGCACACTCACACAGGGAACAGCCCTACACACTAGGCAATGCAATAACAGTCACAATGCTACTCACCAGCCCATGGACAAGGACACCTAACGCCAATTGCAGCATACCTGAGACCCACAGACCCCTGCCCAGTAGTGGATGCCTATTAGCTTGGCTGGAGGTATTTTACATCAGGACCCTGCCCAACATGAGACCTACCCTGCAATGCCCATCCTGGCCTGGGGGCACCCACAGGCCCACACCCCCACCCGGATGCCACCCCACCATGCGCAAGTTGTAATTGGGGCACTGTATTCACCCCCTTGTGGTTGCTGTGATGCCCTCAAGTGCCCTTCCAGCTCCAGATAGGCCACCGCCAGTATGCGGGCCATCAGTGGGGTCAGGGTTCGATAGGGCACCCCGTCCTCATTGGGAGGCCATCCGCAGCTGGGCCTCCGCCGTCTTCCATGCCCAGCATCTCAGGTCCTCCCACCGTTTCCGACAGTGGGTGCTCAGCCTGCTGTAGACCCCCAGGGTCCGCACGTCCTTGGCGATGGCACGCCATATGCCCTTTTTCTGATGGGCACTGACCTGCAGAGAAATACACATAGGAAAAGGTATCAGTCAGACCGTCCTGCCTGTTACACTCATGGCCCACCTTGGCCCAGCTTAGCCCTCACATCCCCTTATGCACAGACATGGCCCATTCTACATGCAGCACTTTGCCCAGTGCCCTTCCACCAACCTCCCTCCTTACACGAGGCCTTCACACACACCACTCCATGCATTCATGCCCCATGCTTCGTGCTCACGGTGTACTCACCTGTTGGTCTGGAGGCCCATACGTTATTCGGTAATGGGGTAGGACCCCATCCACCAGTCGCTCCAACTCTGCAGCGGTGAAGACAGGGACCCATTCCCCAGTGAAACGAGCCATGGTAGGTTCCAGACACAGGTCACAGCAGCATATGCAGTGTAGGTCCTCTCCTGTTGAAGGTGAGGCAGCAATTGAATGAACAGATAGAAAATGGCGGTCACGTCCACGGCGGTGTGTACTGTCACTGCCGGCGTACATCACCATTGGCCACTGTGACCCATAGGGCCCAATGTTAACCAATGAGGAGTTGCACAGTGGTTTTCGACCACCTCCCGCAACGGCGCACAACGCATGCGGAATTACCTCATTTCCACATGTCCCTCCTAACAGGACAGGCGGATGCCATTTCAGGGGGGGGCTGGCCATGGCATCTAACTGCATCACAGTACACATAAGCACCATTTGGGCCTTTCCAACAATATACTGTTACAGTCACAACATGCAATGAAGTGTAGTGTTTGGAAATATGGGCTACTGACCAGCTGCTCACCGGTTGCCCCCTAGATTGCAACCGCTGCAGATGAATAGGAGATGGAGACATCCCCCGTGTACAGGCCACTGGTGGACTTGGCAACAATGGAGGACAGGCACATTATCCTCACCTATAGACTGGACAGGGCCACAATCAGAGCTGTGTGTACAATCAGAGCCCGAACTGATTTCTGCTATCCGTCACCCCACCGGGATCGCCCCTCTTGTGCAAGTGCTATCAGGGCTCCATTTCTTGGCAACTGGTTCTTTCCAAGTGACAGTGGGCTTGGCAGCAGGAATTTCACAGCCAGTGTTCTCAATAGTACTGACTAGAGTGTTGTCTGCCCGGATTAAACACATGCGCAGCTACACTGTGCTCCCCCAGGTGGAGGATTTGGCCACAGTGAAAGCAGATTTCTATGCAATGGGACATATCCCCTACATTATTGGGGCTATTGATGGTACACATATTGCATTTGTTCCCCCCAGGAGAAATGAACAAGTGTTCAGAAATCGAAAGAGATTTCACTCTATGAATATGCAGATAGTGTGCCTGGCGGACTAGTACATTTCCCATGTCACTGTTAAGTATCCTGGGTCTGTGCATGATGCCTTTATCCTGAGGAATAGCAGCATCTCATATGTGATGGCTCAACTCCAGAGGCACAGGGTGTGGCTAATAGGTGAGCCCTGGTTCCCACCCAGTGGATGTTGGTGTATGGGTATGGTGTGGGCCCTAAGGGTAAGTGTGTGGCTAACAGTTGTCCCTCGATATTTGCAGGTGACTCTGGTTACCCCAACCTCTCATGGGTACTGACCCTTGTGATGAATGCCAGGACAAGGGCAGAGGAAAGTTACAATGGGGCACATGGGCGAACAAGAAGAATCATAGAGAGGACATTTGGCCTCCTGAAGGCTAGGTTTTGTTGCCTCCATCTGAAAGGTGGTTCCCTGTGCTACTCACCCAAGAAGGTCTGCCAGATCATCGTGGCATGCTGTATGTTGCACAACCTTGCCTTGCGTTGCCAGGTGCCTTTTCTGTAGGAAGAGGAAGCTGGAGATGGTCATGTGGCAGCAGTGGACCCTGTGGACAGTGAAGATGAGGAGGCAGAGGATGAGGATGAGGACAACAGAAGTGCAATAATTCGACAATACTTCCAATGACACACAGGTAAGACTGTAAATTCAAATTTAAATGACTGTTTTGTGTTTGATATTGTCACAGGCAGGCTGATTTTCCCACTTCTATGGCCACTCACTGTATCCTCTGGCATCTCTATTTGCAGATATTTGTGCCCCACTATCACTCCTGGTGTGTTGACTGCAGCCAACTACAGGTCATTCCTATGTATATATTACTGTACAGCTGTATTGCAGTGTTTATACCTTGTTAAACAAATACATAGTTCAATCATTTGACAGGCTCCATACTGTGCAGGGGGGATGTGCAGTGGGCTGGGTTGATGGTGGAGGAAAGTCCAGGATAGAGTTCAGGCTGTGTGGATCACAGGCGCATTGTCCAAGGGGGCATAGGAAGTGGAGCAATGGCAGTTCAAGGTGGGCAGGGTGGGACACAAGGGTGACAATCAGGAGAGTCTTATTTCCTGGAGGCGGTCTTGGCAATAGTCTCTGGCTTCTGCCTGGATCCTAGGGGCCATTTGCTCCTGGTTCGCCATCTGCAGGGGGAGGGGTGCTAGTGGCGTGTTGGTCCTGTGGCGGGGCCTTCTGTCCACTAGCGGTAGCGGAGGTGGAGGGCTGTTCATCGGTTTAGCTAGTGGTAGGGGTCTGGTGGTGTGCCACTGCCTCCCTCATAGTGTTGGCCATGTCTGTCCGGCCCTGCAATAGAGACCAGGGTGGTGTTAGCGGACTTCAAGTCCTCCCTGATCCCCAGGTACTGTCCTTCCTTCAACCGCTGGTTCTCCTGCAACTTGTCCCATTGTCTCCTGGGAATGGTGATATGCTCCCAGGATCTTGGTGACTGCCTCTGGGAGAGTCGGTTCCCTGGGCCTGTCCTCCCCCTGTTGCACAGCAGTCCTCCCAGCTTCCCTGTTGTCCTGTGCCTCTGTCCCCTGAACCTTGTGCCTACTGCCACTGACCCCAGGTCCCTGATCGTCCTGTGTTTGTGGGATGCCCTGGGGACCCTGCAGTGGTGGACACACTGCTGATTGACGTGTCCTGGGGACAGAGGTAGGGGCACGCTGGGTGGGTACTGTGGTGGTGCTTCCTGAGGGGGAGGCTTTGTGGTGGTATGGGACTGTGCCTGGGTAACCGACTGTCCGGAGATCCCTGATGGGCCAGGTTGGTCATCCAGATCCAGGTGTCCAGAGCTGCTGTCATCACTGTGGGCCTCTCCCAAGGGGGGACTAATTGTTGCTGGCACCTCCTCTCCGGTGACGTTGGCTGGGGGACCTGTGGGATGTAAATACAGTGTTATTATTTCTGCTTGTGACATCTTGTGCATGGTTGTGTTGCCCTCTAAGGTTGTTATTGCCCTGGCAGCTTTGCCTTGTGTGAGTATTTATTTGGTGGGCTTGCTGTTTCCCTCTAGTGTGCATGCTTTAGTGATAGGTGTCCATGCAGGTCTGTGATGGGGGTCCATGCATTGGTGTTGCATTCAGGGTTTGGTATTGGGAAGGGTGGGTTGTGATGGTGGGTTGTGTAGGAGGTGGTGGAGTGACGGGAGTGTGGGTAAGGGTGGGGGTTTGTGATGGCATGCAGGTAGGGGGGTGATAGTAATAGAGATTTGACTTACCAGAGTCCAGTCCTCCTGCTGCTCCTGCCAGGCCCTCAGGATGCATGATTGCCAAGACTTGCTCCTCCCATGTTGTTAGTTGTGGGGGAGGAGGTGGGTGGTCCAACGCCAGTCCTCTGTACAGCTAGTTGGTGTCTTACTGCTGTGGAACACACCTTCCACCGTAGGTCGTTCCACCTCTTCCTCATGTCATCCCTTGTTCTGGGGTGCTGTGCCATGGTGTTGACCCTGTCCACGATTCTCCGCCATAGCTCCATCTTCCTAGCAATGGATATCAGCTGCGACTGTGATCCGAATAGCTGTGGTTCTACCCGGAAGATTTCCTCCATCATGACCCTCAGCTCCACCTGAGAGAATCTGGGGTGTTGTTGTGGGCCATGGGTGTAGTGTGAGTGGTGTGGGTGTGTGGGGTGATGTGTTGGGGTGTGTGATGTAAGGTGTGTGGATGGTGTATAGGTGTTGGTGTGTGTGGCTGTGGTCTTGTCTGTGGTCTTGCTATCTCTCTTTTGCCACTTGTTTGTAGTCGTAAAGGGTTGCGGGTAGTGTGGGTGTGTGTTTTATAGTGGTGTGTGGTGTGTGTATGTGTGTCAGCTGTGTGTAGTTTGAATTGTCCAATGTGGTGTAGTTTTGTACGTGTGTGTGTATTTTGAGCGCGGCGGCATGTAGCGCCAATGGTTTACCGCCACTGAATGTCCGCCACAGTGATTCGTGGGTCATAATGTTGTGGGCGTAGTTCTTTTGGTGTAATGGTGTGGGCGTTGCTACCGCCAGTTTATCACCGACCTTTGGGCTGGCGGACTTGTGTGTTTGGTTGTATAGTGATGGATTGCTATGTGTGTGTGTCATAATATGGGTAGCGGTGATGTTGGTAAAAGTCAGCATGGTGGTAAACGGTACTTACCGCCAATGTCATAATGAGGGCCTTTGTCTTCATTAGCAAGCTGATAATACCAATACACAAAATGGAGCGGCATAACCCAGCAGGAAGCTGAGGCCTGTAATGAAGCTGAGTTTGGATCAAGGTAATTCTCATTTTGGACAGCAGTGTAGAAATATACTGTAAGTACGTGTCAACCTATTACTGTAAAATGTTGCTTTTTGTTACTCTGTCATGATCATGCAGCTGATTAAATTGGCCGTTTGACAATCTTTCTGTGAAAAAGAGGCTGTGCAGAAAGAAGGTGCTGGGCACCATAAGACTTAACATTTTTATCTCTCAGAGATTAAAGATGCCCAAGTTCAACCTTCTGGGGAGTGATGTGAACTACCCCGACCACATCACCCAGTGTCACATAGCATTCACAAATGTGAAAGAAACTGTCTTCAGCTATCGCAATTAGCTATGGCTTTCGTATCTAGCAGGACATTTGAATGATCAGAGCCGGAGACGTAGTTTAAAGGTCAAAGACTAGGCATGCATGACAATTTGTAGAAGATTGGTATTATGGAGAAAAGAGGGCTTTAAACAGTATAACAAACAGGTGTGTCCAACATAGGTCTGGAAGGGCCAAATTCATATTCGAATTTCATGACTGTTAGACCTGACATGCTTGAGGTAGTGTTTCCCCAAACTTTTTTGCTTTTTCTCATAGGTTTTGCTGATTCACTTTTAGTGGCCTATGGGCTCTAGAAACCATTCCACTGCACGTACAGTGTAAAAGTGCGCGTGGCCTTCCTACACATTTTAGGAAGTGTTGCTTACCAGTCTGTGCGCGCTTGCACCTGGGTGTTTTGAAAAGTGTGCTAAGCCTGCCATTGCAGGACTGAGTACGCACACTTGAATTATGGTGTTGTAAACATGTGTCCCGCCTGCCACAGTTGGCCAGTGTGTGTGCACTTGCACCAAAGGGGTTTTTAAACATATGCTAAGCCTGTCATTGCACCATGGTGTTGTAAACATGAGTCCCACCAGCCATTGCAGGCCAGAGTGTGCGCACTTGCACCAAGGGTGTTTTTAAACATGTGCTAAACCTGCCACTGCAGGCCTAAGTATGCATGCTTGCATCGTGGTGTTTTAAAAATATATGCACAGCCTGCCATTACAGGCCTGTGTACCCACCATGGCATGTATGTTCGGGTTGGCCTTTCTAAATCCCCAGCCAACCCTGAGGAGACCTTAAACTACCAATAGGGCATCCCTAGCTTAAGTCCTGAAGGAGTCAAGTGAATGGTAGGTGAAAGGAAGGGCAGGTAGAAAGAGGTGTTCTCTACCCAGGTGTGTTTTCCCTACCTCTGATGGTTGCTCTTTCCACATGGCAGCTGAGAGATACACTTGCAGGGACATGGGACCGGAGAACCTGGTCCGTGCATTGTACACTGCCAGAGGAATCTGTTGGGCACAAGGAGAATTTCGGCAATTAGAAGTGAAGTCGCACCCTTCCTTAAAAGTGGCTGGCCTGGCCTGACCACCTGCTGCTGTGTGGCATCCTGAAGTGTGCTCTCCAATGACATGTTGACTTGCCCCCTGTTCTCTTGTGGTGGTCTCAGAGACCTCAAAGACCTCCTGCAAGGGACACACACCAACTACTTGTGACACCAGGAGAGCGGTGCCCTCATAAGTGCCCACATTGTCTGCTGAATCCCAACCGGTAGAGAGTGTGAATGTGGAGCTAAGAACTGAGCCTGAAGACCAGATTGCCTGGAGCGGAGCCCCAAGAGCATTGCTCGCACTTAAGAAGTGTGACCCCCGCATTGTGGGGCCTCAGCATGCATATGAGTCTTGTTGGTGGGAAGTGGATTCACTGGTTGCTGGACCCTATGTGGCCTGCGTGGTCAAACGTGCCAAACTCTCTTGTGCGACACGCCGAATGCACCCTCATTGAGTGCGATGTCCGATTAAAAAGGAGCAACCCTCGGAGGTGAGGGCATACCATAGTAGTGCCCCATTCTACCTTGTGCGGCACTACTGAACTTGCACCTGTGTATGTAACTGGAACTCTCTGCTGCGACCAGTAACAACCTGCACCAGGCTTTGTGCCTCATTTCCAGGGAGGCATGGAACTTGCATCTCTTCGTTGTGTGTTATCAGAACTGTGTGGTGCGACTTGTATTAGTGCGCACCAGGTGTTGTGCCTCATTTCCAGGGAGGCACAGAATTTATAACTGTGTGACAGGAACTGTCTGGTGAGACCCAGATCAACACGCACCAGGTGTTGTGCCAGGATTGCCGGGTTGCGACTCTGATCGATGTGTACCTGACGTGATGCCTCACTCTTCCAAGAGGTTCCCCTGCTACATTACCCTTCATTCTTAGTTCTTTTTGGGCCCTCCTTGCGGTGAACTACCTGCCCTCTCCTCACACGGTCCTTGATGACATTGTGTTGTCAGGTAGTATTTCTTGGACCAGGTCTAGGTAGTGAGAGCAATTGACTGGGCTGAAGGAACGCTTCCGAAAGTGGATGCAAGGGGTCAAAAGATTGCGCGACATCCTTCCCGGTGCTGGAAGGCGCATTGCGGAATCCTGGGGTTGAGCAAACTATTGCTGTCAGTCGCTTCTGTTCTGCATTCTGGGGGTGAACTTCCTGAGTGGTGGCCAAACCCCCCATTTGCCAACTGCATCCTAGTCAGTCCTACTACCTAGCCCCACCTTCTCCCCTGGGATCCTGACAAAGTGTTACTCTAGCTGCGGTAGGCCTATTACAAGGGGGGAAGGTGATTTCTCTCCAACCCATTGGTGTTGGGTAGGCGAGATGAGCTAGAAGTTGGATGAGCACTTGGGCCACGGGGTCTGCCTTGTGCTATCAATTGACCTGCCGGCTACCAGTTGCACTGCATTATAGTGCTGTGTGCATGTGTGTGCAAGTGTGTTCCATACACACCTAATATCTAGGGCACCGCAGTACCTGTACTGATTGAGTGCATGTGTGTGGGAGTGACTGCCTGAGAACTGCCTGTTAGTGATTACATTTGCTGGTGGTGTTGCTTTGCACATTGATTTCTTGCCAACAAGATACTATGTTTGTCATTGGTTTTCCCAGTGCGGTCTTGGCCCAAGGTGCTGCTTAAAAGTGTTGTCATTATCTGTGTGAACACATTTCTGATATTGATGTGATCTGGGGTGCAACTTAAACTGTGTGGTATTACATTATAATAATTGCCAAGGTGGGCCTAAGGTTGACAATGTTTCACACCGCGTAATGGTTCTAGGGGAGTAACACAGGATCTATCCCCTGTGTGTATACTGCTGATGCCATTTTAATCTGGGTTTGGTCCTAGTACTGCAAGTAATATTTCTGAGTGTAATATATGTCCAGAAAACCCCTGTGTTCATATTGTGTTAATTAATGTTTATTTACATACCACACGTGAATTGTCTTTTGTGACGCTCAGTGTATTTATGGTGGGAGTGCTGTGTCAATACTTTACACATTGCCTCAGTAATAAGCCTGACTGCTTAGTGCCAAGCTACTCAATGGTGAGCTCAGGTTATACAGTGAGTGCAATCACCCACCCCTGACAGGAGTGGTATGTTCTGTCTGGCTGGGGCACTGCCATATTCACCCAGAACGGACCACTTCCATCAATGACCATCACATACAATAAGCGTACATGCAAATAATCTCATTGTACCTTATTTGCATAGTCAGTGGTTATCCTGAAGGTCTGCCATGGATCCTGATCTGTCTTCATGGACATTTCTGCCACACCTCTCTATGAACCATTATCCTTCTGCAAGCTCCTTAGATGGAAGTTTCCTTATCATGTGTTTGCAGAATGATTGATTGATTGGAAAATGTGTGGCCTCTTTCTTGCTTTTTTCGTAATCTCTTTATTTCTTGACAGGGTTCTGCCACTCCTCCAGTTATTCCTAAATTAGGAACATGTTATACAGACCTTTCAGGGTCAGTCACTGCATTTTAGGCTCTATATGGTGCTCAAATAACTTTGCCATTGGTCCAGCTTTGTGAGTTACAGCCTGACAGTAAATCTTGCTATTTTTCAATCCTAACAATCTCCGACTGCTTCTGCTTAAAATCTCTTCAGGGACTGACAATGGCAGAGTGCAATGCCTTGAGTGGACAGGGTGAGATGTAACCCACAATACTAATCACCTTGAAAAAGAAAGAGATGTGTAGAGGTATTTGTGAGGTGGCTGTGTTTATCTACATGACATATGGGAGGGAGGAGGGTCATGTATGTGAAAGGTCTGTTCATATAAACACAGTGTGACTTTTCAGAGTGCCCTGGGTGTATCCCTTTGCTGGGAGTCTCCCACTGTCTCTATCTACAGGGGCTGGGTTTTTGTCTACTGCAGAACAGTGTGTGTCTATGCACGGAGTGTGTGTATGCAAGGTGTGTGCAGTGTGTGTATCTGTGCAGGAGGAGGTATGTATTGGTGCAGGAATTACTGTGTGTCTGTAGAGGGAGTGTGTGTGTCTGTGCTGGGACTTTATGTAGGGTGTGTGTCTGTGACTGAGTATGGAAATGTGTTTGTCAGTGCCGGGATGTGTTTTTGTGCAGTTAAGAAGGAAGAAGGAATAGGTAATTTTGAGATCTGAATTAGGAAGATATCAGAATGAACAAAATCTCTGCTTACAGTTGGACAAACTACTGGTGAAGGGGGAAACTAAAATCAGTGCAGAACAAAAAATCAGTGTAGACACAAAAGGCCCAATTGCAGATTCGCAATCAAAGCGGTCTGTTTTATGAAGACCATCCATCAGGTAAGTGAAGTTGGCGAATTGTAGGTAAAATAGTTTTCAATCCTACCAGTACAACCTCCTCTTTTTAACTTGGGTGAAGAAAAATTAATGTTTGGAATCATAGTTGTTTCCCATGTCAAATTCACACGTGCTTCAGTTTACACACTGCCCAGAATGGTCATCATATAGTATTAGTTGCAAAAAACGTCAATGCCCAAAATAACTGATGTTTATGCACACATGTGTGCCAATGCATTACACTGCTTTGAACCACTCTCTGCTGCATCATTTCGGCATTTTGGACAAAGTAATAATTTCAGCAAATGTGAATTTGGCATGGAAGTGTATTTTTTAACAGGGGCAAACATGAAAATAAAGCACTACGGGCCAGATGTATGAAGGATTTTTCTTATCTCAAACATCTTGATTTGCAGAATCGGGCTGTCTGCGACTGCAAAAATGCTTTTTAGTATGTACCAAGCCCTATTTGCAATTCAGTAAATTATTACCAAGCCACAAAGTGGGTTTGCGATTTTACATTGGTAAGGAGCTTTTTTAGGGCATCCCTTCCTAATAACAAATCGCAGTGGTATGTGTGAATGTTTTGAGACCAAAATGCAGTTGCAAAACATTCACATTTTGGGCCAGATGCACAAATAATTTTTCTGGTTGCAATCGGGGCGTTTGTGACCAGAAAAATGCCTTTTGGTATGCACCAAGCCCTATTTGTGATTCAGTAATTTATTACCAAATCGCAAATTGGGTTTGTGATTCAGTATTAGGAAGGGGCGTGTTTAGGTAAAAAAGGAAGCAGTACTAGAATTATGGGCTGTCTTTGAGGATAACACTAACCCACCATCAGCAAACAAGGCCTCTGCACCTCCCCGCCATATGTAGGTATGGAGGTGCTCGCCTCGATGGCTGCTGTCCCCGCATTAGTATACACAAATCCATCCGTCGAGAAAACCCAAGGGGCCCCTACCGAACAGCAGGCATTTAGGTCTGGGCATGGCACAGACTAACAGGCCAACAGGCCTGACACTGCCTGCACCAACTCAGTCCAGCGCTAGAGCACCTCGAAGCTCGACCCCCTGTCTGTTGCCTTCAGGTCACCATACCTCAGCGGCATGGAGAACACACACTCCCACTGGTTCCGGGGAGCACTCCAGAGTGATAGGGAGATTCATAGCAATCCTGGACAATTAGCCAACTAGCGAGGGTGAGGATAGGGGTCCTAGTCCTCTGGGATCTTGTGTCAAGGAGGGAGCCCCAGTGTATGCTCAGGTAGCTGAGGAAACCACAGAGAGCAAGGTTGAGGGGAAGTCCCGACTTAGAAGAACAGCACGTAGCTCAGAGCAAAGGAGGCAATCTAGATGGAAGTCAGAGGAAAGGTGCAAACAAAGGAGGAGTAGAGAAAGCTCATGCCCTGGAAGCCTAACGAGAGAGTAGAGCAGCATGCCCTCCACCTGAGGCGAGCAGCAGTAGATACAGATCCCCAGCTGCTGAAGAATCCGAGGTGGAATAAGAAGGGAGGCTTTTGACTGGAGTCTGTACCTCACCAGAAGTGCCAACGAAGGAGAGGGGCTGATCAGAAAATTAGGAACAAAGGCAGCCTGGTATAAACTCGGCATAGACACAGGAGGACCAAGATGGCACATTTGCATGAGCAAGATGAGAGCAGCAATGAAGTCAGTTACTTCCTCCAAATGCACAGGGCAGGTAAACTAATCCCAAGGGATATAGGGACAGATGTACGAAAGTATCTTACCCATTCTGTGTCTATGGGAAAAAGCTTTCGTACATATGGCCCATAGTTGCTCAGGAGGAAGGCGAGATCCTTGCGCGCCCCTTCTGCCACTTGCTAGCCCACTAGAGAGTCAAGTGATTAATATGACAGACCCTGGCCGCAGAATAGATCTTTCAAACCAGAGGACAAAGCGGTTGCAAATGACTGCATTTGGCATGGAAGAGGAGATCCCAAGTGGAACTTCCCTTACATGCAGGACTGTCTGAGGAGATGGGAATGCTATGTCGTGGAGAAACCAATGGGACTGTCTAGGGCGAGAATATGTCAGCTACAACAAAAGGACACATCAGAGACCATCTATGTGCCGTGGGTCCAGATGGATAAGGAAGGGCCTAGAACCAAACTGCTGATGTTGTTAAACGGGGCAGGGAAATGGATCTCATGCTTTGAGAAAAACACAGTGGAAATAACTCTAGTGATAGGCAATGTTATAAGCCTGCTAAGTAGCAGACTAACATGATGTTTCCCCGAGTCCACATCCCAGCAATCACCCTGCCAAACACAGAGCATGACAGGCTACATTCAATTCATACAGGCACCAAATATGGACAGCTTTGAGGGAAATGTTCCCTGACTGCCCAGATGTAGGAGGGTTGATGGCAGAAGCCATGAAACCTGGGAAGAACCTAACAGATTTTCTAGACAGGATAAGAGAGCGGTGGGGACAGGAGACAGGACAGCCATGGACCGATACGGGCCCTCAGGTCATCTTCTTTTACGATATCCTCAAGAAGGGGCTGCCCAACTAAATACAAAGCAGCTTGGACAGTGTAGTACAGCTAGACACCAAACCCTGGTGGGAAATACAAGTGCACATATTGCATATCCACAAAAGAAAACAGGAAAAGGATAAGAAAAACCACAACAGAATCAGGCCCAGAGGGACACCACTAAGTTGGTCCAACATAAGCTGAGGAACATTACCTCCAAGGGGCCACATTGGCCATCAACATGCAAATGTCACCTGTTCTCAAGGGTGCTCCACCTCAAAACCCCAGAGACTTTCAATATAGCTACAACAGTGGGATCCAGCAGCCAAACCCCATACAATGCTACTGTTGCCATAGAATGGGCCACATGGCCGACAGATGCTGACCTGAGCCACACCAGGACCAGGGGTCAATGAGCCAGGACCAGGCCTTGCAAAATTCCCATCTGCAAAATCAAGCCCCGGGAAACCTGACTGCAGGTCAGCCACAAGAAAGTCAGTCCACTGCCGCACCACTGAAACAAGTGTCAGGTAGCTGGACCAAAGCATGGCATCAACAACCACAGATGAGGAACCCAGCCCAACAAGGGCCGGGGCCACAGCCGAGGCATGGAGAGGTAGCTGTTTGGGGAAGCAATGCCTTTGTGCAGATGCGAAACCCAAATGCATAGTAAACCTTATTACCCCCAATCAGCAGCAGCTGCCCTTAGGGGGCACCAGGGTTTCCACCCATTGCCTAACTCTGCCACTATTTGCTTGCCATATTACAGCTTTTATTTGAAAATAAATATTTCACGGATCGTTTGTTTGCATGTAAAAGCTATAATGTTGCCTTGCCAGCAGACGAGGGCTCCACTAGATGCACTGCCCATGTGTCAGGCAGAGGCGGTTACATCCCGGCCTCACACAGGCACAATACATATCTGACATGCTGCACTAGCGTCAGGCAGTGCAGCATGCCAGATAATGGCAAATCAGGGCTTGTCAATCACAAGCCCTTTCACCTTATCAGAAGTTTGAATGGAGAAAAAAGGTTTACCTTGTAACTTCAATCCTATTCCAGCTTCTGATTGGGTGAGAGTTTGTGGACCTGGCTCTGATGTTCTATTTGGTTGAGTTAGCAGACGGACAGTGGATTCCACATCAAAGAATACCTAAGGTAAGTTGTTTGTTTATCAGCCTGAGTGTGTGCCTGTGTGCGGGGAGTGTATTTGTAGGTCTGTCACAGTTATTGTCTTTGTGTCTATGTGTGCAAATGTATCTTTGTATGCTTTTCTGCATGTCACAGGTTATGTGTGTGCATGCAATTAGAAAAGTTGTCTGTGAGGTATTCTCCGGGTGGTTGGCAAGGCCCGAGGGTAAGTGTTGGAGTGGCCTCCATTGCAGAGTCAGATGACTGGCTGTGCCTCAGCTAGAGGTCCTCTTGGACCCTCAAGCCAAAAATAAAGTGAGGAGGCTCACAGGGGTACCAGGGCATTACCCAGCTGTCTCGCTGCTCACTATTTGCTTGGCATGTTACAGCTGTAATATGCTTGGCAAATTTGGGGAGCAAATCAGATGTTGCTGCCTCTACCTGACGCTACTCAGTGCTGTATTTCATTTCGCGCTTATTTTTTATGCAAGCACAACCCTGACACTTTTATGCAGTGGTATTTGTTTTTTCATTTTTTTTCAACTTAAATGTGGCTGACTTAGACTTGAAATAAAAAATATGTACAAAATGAAATACAGCACTGAGTAGCGTCAGCAAGAGGCAGTGACCTCTGATCTGTTCCCCATAGTTGATGACACTGTCAGTAAACAGTGCTTTTGGGATTTGAGGCACTTACAACTGTATGCCCCACCACTTCTAAAGTCCACCAGACACCACCGCCCCAATGCAAAGCATCCATTTTGCATTCACCTTAAAATTCACTGCAGTAAAACCCAAAAGAAAGGCAAATAAGACAAAATCAGGAATTTAAACCTTTACTTGCACTCGGGAAAACTCGGGGGTTGTTGTGTGGCTGTTGTTTGGGTATCCTCACTAGAGTCCGCCATTTAGGGTTGCTGTGTGGTTGTCGATCGGGTATCCTCGCTAAAATTCACCATTTTGAATGCCTGCTGGAGCCTGGGACCCACTGTGCTCCTGATCCCCCAGAGTGGGGTTGGGTGGCCACATCACAGGGGGAGGGCAGTCTGAAGAGGGGGCAGGCCAGCTCCCCAACAAGTGCTTAAAAAGCCAGCACCCCAGGCCCTCACATTCACAAGCCAAATCGGGGCCAGTTCCAATGACCAAGTCAAGAAGTCTCCATTCTCGGTCTCCCAGCCTGGACCGAAATGCCTTTGTCATGTAGTCCTAGCAGCAATAGTGCCCCCATCTGCCCCCAGCCAAATGGGTCCAAAACAAAGAAGCCCTCCAGTGTCGGAAGCCAGGCTTTCTGTGAGCTTGGGGTAGCGAAGACCCAATAACCCTCACATAATACACATGAATTCCAACAGATTGTAGAGCACCGCATGGCATTGAGTCAGTACGGGGGGTTTGCCAGGATGACCAGCCATCCCAGTCCATTCCCATAATCTAGACAAACTTCGACAAGTTCCTATCCCTGTTCTAGACCCTTCCTCCAGTGATATCTCTGCCTCCTCCTTTTCATCAGAGCTTCCCAATAGTAACCAGGATACATAGGGGCAAAAAGATATGGCACGAGGGAGAGGGGGTGCCAGGGAAGGGAGTACAAAAAACACCCATCCCAGCTCTGAGCAGAGTAGAACGCAGAAATGTGCCCAACCCCACAGCAAGCCTAGCAATGAGGCAACATGCAAGGCCTGACACATCATTTTGAAGAGAGCAACAATCCCAGTTTCAAACTCCACAAATCAGATGCACATGGGGGCTTTGGGACAACTCTTAGACCCTCTCCAGTTCACAATAGTAAAGATCAGAGGTCTAGGGTAATGCCCAAAAACCAGACAAAAGAAGCCCAAAGCTAGCCCAGAGGAAGCCTCTAGAAAAGGGCATAGCCAAGACACCTGGCACCACTTGGGAAGGTCACTTTGTATGCCACATGCTGGGACTAGAGGGGTATACACGTGACCTCAGGGCATGTTGTGATTGCCAACCAAGTTCAGTGCGACACGCCTCCTCTTTGTTCATCTCCCATGCATGTGTAGGTCAAAAACACCACCCACACCAATGGCTCCTCCATGCGCACAGTAGGGTACTGGAGGGCTGGTGACACCAACAGAGCATCAGTTAAAAGTTAAACTTACCCACATGCATGAAAATCACCCCCTAAAGCATACCATTCAGAAGTCCAATTAGTCAGGCACGGAGGGGGGGAGACCACAGAAACACAGGAATTCCTAAAGAATAATTGGCAACATACAAGGATGTAATGTTAATTCTTTTATAATAACCAAATGTAGCTCTTGCCCATCAGGTCTTCAATCGAGCCGCTAAGTACACTACCTCTGCAGCAGACCATTGCCTTCCCAGCGGCTGCACTAGTGCCCCCAGCAGGATCAAAGGCACAAACTGCTCCAAAGAAGTATCACATTTAACAGGATCAAGAGCCTCAATCCACCCAAAGGGCTTTCCACATCCATACACCCAACGGGTTCCCGAACAGCACCTTGCTCCAAAGACATTTTCTCAAACTGTTTTCAACCATGAAACTCCTATCACCAGAAGACCACAGACATCTCCACCAGAATTATCTCAAGGCCTACAATGTTTCATAAGTTGTGTGTTTTTATGCATTTATACATCCTCTGTTTACTAGCGATGCTACCACCTCCATGCATTTCCAAAGAACAGTCTAGTCAAATGAAGTCGACTTATAAAGTACCACTGTGCTTGTGTAGGGGCCGCTCCCACATCACCTATAATTACAGTGCACCCAACACTAGTATTCCACATGCACTACACAGCACTCTTTTACACAAAACGTGGTATTAGCACATGACTGCCGTGGGCTCCAAGACATCAGCCGGGTCATGTTACATCTGTTCACTGATACCACATGCAGCAGGCGCAGAAAGGCTTTACTTATCCCAGGAGGTAGCCCCTGAACAGGCAAAATGTCTTATTCATCTGTACCCATGTAGGATTAGGGCCAAAATACAACCTAATAGAATAGAGCCCCGTAGTTTACAAGTAAATCTGACCAGTCCTACAGCACTCTACTTTCTCACCGAGCCTAGTGATATCCAAACTGAGCTAGACAGACTGCGCATAACAGGAGCTATAGGGGAGGACGTTGTTTGGCCCCGAGATTTTCCAGAGAAGAGATTTGTGGAGGTAGCTAAACCACCTAACCAGGGCACAAACATGTCTGCTCCTGCTCCCATCTGTGGTCCCAGGGTGGCCCTTAGCATGTGCGGGGCTGTCTTCGTTAACAACAAGTGGACCCCAGACATGGAGTTTCAGTGCAGGGCTCTCCACCTCGATGATATGAAGGGAAGTGGGTCTCAAAGGAGAAGGCTGAACAACAGTGTAGATACCGCATGTCAGGAGATCTGCAACACTGAGATAGATAGGTACACGTTGATAGAAGGGAAGGGGCAACCCCTAATTGTATGGAATCTCACTCTGTACTCCTAATGTTTCAGAGGTAACAGAACCATTCCGCTGGGTACGAACGAAAACTGTGGCACAATACTGCCCATTTGGGACATGCAATTGGGCATGTCCATGCTGATGAACACCTACTGGCAGTACGGCCAGTTTGCTTACACCCAGCTTGTCCCTGGATAGTGTGACTTCTGCTCCCTCGTCACCATACACACCTCAACCCTGGTCATAATCCAGTGGGAAATGCTCAAAATGACAAACAGCACTGAGCTTAGCCGTAATGCAATCAAGGAAGAACTGAGAGCCAGCCGCCTCATGGTGATACAACATCGGTATGTATTGGACTTGATTACTGTAATGGAGGGAGGGGTTTGCATGAAGATTGGTGCATCTTGCTGTACTTTCCTACCCGGCAATTACATGGACAACAGAACTCTGACACTTGCCATTGAAGCATAGCACCATGACTACAGAAAGACATGCGTGAAGAGGGAGGTGCCCCAGGATTTGATTTTCCTGGCTCCCCCAGTGGCTGATTGGTCTGTGTATGTCATTGTTGCCCATTTTTATTGTATTATTGTTTTTGTGCCGTTTTCTGCAGGTAAAAATGCAGTACCCAATTGGGTAGAGTACAAGAAGCTAGGGAAGTGAGACAACTAGCTACCGGCAATGTGACTGTCATGACATGTGGGTTTGATGGAGTAGTTGAAAATTCAACTAGAGGGATGAAAGTTAATATTGGATTAATCGATGCACACAACAAAACATTCATATGCACAAATGAAGTTGCACAACCATTATTAGATTCCCTGTTGCGAACTCTCCGTCAAACTCAGGATGCAGGCTCTGAGACCCAAGCCTGAGGTTAATGACTGACAGGTCACAGGTGGGGTAACACTTAGCCGGCAGGCAAATGCACAAACATGAAAACTTAGATCAGATCCCACAGATGAGTGCTGTAACACTAAAATGGTCCCCAGAGATTGGCCCCAATAAAACACACATGGCCAGAGGTATGTGTGCATTCCCAAAAACACCATTAAGTTAGATGCCACATGTAGTTAGAAACACTTAACCAATCAGAACACAGCACACACAGCACATGCAGTGACCATTTGCCCCTCAGGCCGGACATCTGGACATGTACCTGCTGGCCCACATTGTGTCCACGCCAGCGAGGCCCACATGCATTTGTAATCTGGATTTAAATTTATGACTCCATGACAACTGTTCGCATTTTTTACCAATTAAGGAATGTTTTTTATTTTTTATGGTATTCAGAGAAATGTATAAAAACCTGCTTCAAGCTGATGTACATCAAGAGTCAGTCCTCAGATCGCAGTTCTGTAACTGCTCTCCCAGTCGTAATGTTTAATTAAACGAACTGCTCCTATTTTGCCTGATGCCTCTTGTTTTTTGCTTTGTTTTTAAGGTAAATTCTCATAGGAGCAACAGCTTAAAACATTTTTGCAAACCATTGCTATAGTTGGTCAGTTTTTAAAAATAAAAATCTATTATTTGTCGCTGTCAGTTGGACTAGGTGGACATGGGGAGCTCTTTATAGAACATATAGATTTACATTACATTTTGTCCTTTGGACCAGTAGATTAATTTAAAAAATCCACATCCCTGCTTACCTTCTCCCATTGGGATTGGTGGTCAGAAGTCACCAGGCTCATGTTTCTGGCCTGGCACTGGGCAGAACTCTGGAATCTATGCCTGTGGTGCAGACGTCCAAGGTATTTTCTCCAATACAGTGGTAAGTCGTCTTTGTCCAAGGGGTAGTCTTAAATGCTCTCAGGTATGTGAAACTCGGTCCCAACTTCACAGGTCACAGCCTGCTGATGATGACTGCTGTAGCAGGGGGATGGCCCCCTTCCTGGACTTGGGCCCCTTACTGACTTACAGGGGTCTTTACAGCACACTTAGGGCTGCAATCCTTAGTCTTCTCCGCGATAACAGGAAACGCTTAGCAGCATCGGTATGGTGACGTCACTCTTCGGGTCCCAGCACTCCCAATGGCTATAGCCCTCCCTTTGTGGCAGTGTGGTGATCCTTCCTCTCACCAGGCCCCTCCTGGCACCATGGGGGGTCACACAACACACACAGGCTAGCAGTCCAATTGGTGGGGCTACCCAATTCTATTCATGGCCTCTACCTTGCATAAAAGGGTCACACACAGGCAAATGACTTGATCGGCACGCTTTTCTCGACAGACCCGAATCACACACTCTGATTCCAGGATTCTTGCAGTAGGACCCCCACTGGAATTTCCTTCCTTCAGGAAATCTCCAGCTCCTCACAGAGCCCACTAGTCTTGGGTCAGGCAGAAGCTGGTGCTCCAGGCTCAAGGTGAGTGTTCTTGACGTTCCCATTATGGGAGACTGGCACACCCTTAGTCCCCAATCCTAGTCACAACAGGCAGATTGTGTGCTGAGATTCTCCATGCTGATGTATAGCTTCAGTTTGACAATTTGGGTGCCTCCCCTTTTTATAATCCCTTTCTAGAAGTACTTGTTATTTCATGTCTCTGTCTTTGAAGTTCTTGTTGAGGGGGTTGCCCACTTTGAAGGGGCCACTCTTTTGTCATTGTTTTCCTCTATAGAGCAGTCTATTGCAGCAGATCAGTTTCTAATCTTTATAACCTCATACACAGGACATGGGAATGAGTAGAGGTTCACACCTGGGTGTCACTGATACGTGCATAGAAAAGTTATCAAAGGATACCAGACATATTCTTTACTGTTCTCTTACCTGCCCCTTCTCCTTCCTCGGATGTGCCCAGACCCCTTTGACCAGTGATCTTTTAAAATGAAAGAGCCCCTGTTGATGTGCCCTAGAAAGTCTGGCTCTTCCTTCCTCCAGTGTGTGCCCCACCCAGCTTTCAGCAATGCAGCAAACCACAAATCTGCCTGTGGAAAATCTCTCCCTGCTCCTCCTGCAAGCCCTGGGCCTTGCATGTGTTGTGCCCATGAAAGCACACACACACACACACATACACCACTACACATATATACACATGTGTGCAGCCTATAAAGTACTGTACATGTGTACGGGCATCCATTCATCTCAGCGCCCTCATGCAGCACTATGCGCTAACTCTGACTTGCAGTACCAGATTACAGGCTGTGATGCTATCTATATTTAACCACTGACTCCATTTTGACCACTGACTCCCTTTTGTGCTTAGCTTAGCTTCAGCTAAATATTACTACAGATGGGGCACTCAGGACGGGCAGACATGTGTTACACCATGTGAGGGGCTTTTCTGTCCCAAAAGATGCCCATCCCATTTAAGACTACCATGAACCAACTCCTAAGCTGGAGTGGTTATGTTGTTAGATCGGTAAACCGTTGGGGAAGCCCTTCAGCATTCCCATGGCCAAATCCGGCTCTGTGCTTCACTACATAATCTAACCCTGGCAAAGAGACAGACCATTTCAACTTGGGATTCTCTCCTGTTGAGGTCATCAACAACTTTAATGGTTTTTGCATTACATACCTATTGCCAAACAAGTAGGGGTGGAACTTATGAAGGGCCAACACTATGGCAAAACACTCCTTCTCAGTAGCCTCCCAGTGCTGTTCCCTAGGTAATAACCTCCTAATATTAAAGGCTACCAGACGTTCTCACCCTATCACAACCCACCAATCCGCCACCTTTTCCGGGGCAGTAGCCCCGCCGATAAAAACACAGCGGAAACAGACATTTCAAATGGAAAACGCTCACCTCCATACACCCCACGAGGAATCTGGACAGCATGGATCCCGAACTCCACATCCTCCCAGCTATTGTCTTCCTGCTCCTCTACCAGGAGCACGAACGCCGACGCAGAAGACAACGGTGAGTACTGCACCTACGACACAGGGGTGGGGGGAGGCAAAAAAAATCGGGGACACACATATGCGACACACCCACCCTCACCCACTACAACACACACATCAATGCATAGCAACACATTACAGTTACCCCCCCCAAACCCCCTGGAAGAATGCAAAGACAAAAGGAAATGATTATAAACTTAGAAATATATTGTATGACTGAGTATAAAATATATCACACATCTATAACTTTATATACATAAATTGTCCAGTCCGATATGTGTATCAGCCATTGTTCGTGGGCCACTGGGCCAAAATCACATGGGCAAAGCCCACACAGGATACCTGACTCCAACGGAGAGAACACTGCAGGGGCATCAGATAGGAAAACTACAGGCACCTCAGGGGGAAGGGAAGGGGGGGCACCTCAGCCAGATGAGTCCACAACGCCAGATCCACGAGGGGCCTCCATGGCCACTGTGCCATCCTGGGGACTGCAAAGCCACAGTCTCTCAAGTCTCTACAGTGGGTGGCTTGCCCACTGGACCATCCTGGGGAGTGCAAAGCCACAGTCTCTCAAGTCTCTACAGTGGGTGGCTTGCCCACTGTTCCATCCTGGGAGTGCAAAGCCACAGTCTCTCAAGTCACTACAGTGGGTGGGTTGCCCACAGTGCCATCCTGGGGAGTGCAAAGCCTCAGTCTCTCAAGTCTCTACAGTGGGTGGCTTGCCCATTGTTCCATCCTGGGGAGTGCAAAGCCACAGTCTCTCAAGTCTCTACAGTGGGTGGCTTGCCCACTGTGCCATCCTGGGGAGTGCAAAGCCACAGTCTCTCAAGTCTCTACAGTGGGTGGCTTGCCCACTGTGCCATCCTGGGGAGTGCAAAGCCACAGTCACTCAAGTCTCTACAGTGGGTGGTTTGCCCACAGTTCAATCCTGGGGAGTGCAAAGCCACAGTCTCTCAAGTCAATATCAGTCTCCACTGGTACTGGAGGGGGACTAGTGCCCAGAGTGCTTTGTGCAGCCCTGCCCGACACAGATGCGGGCCTGCCCCTTCCGTCAATGGGCCAGCGGTGCTTGAGATGAAGGGCCCAGCGGAGCGGTGCTTGAGATGAAGGGCCCAGTTCAGCGGTTCTTGAGACGGCGGTGCCCAGCGGAGCGGTGCTTGAGATGAAGGGCCCAGTTCAGCGGTTCTTGAGATGAAGGGCCCAGCGGAGCAGTGCTTGAGATGAAGGGCCCAGTTCAGCAGTTCTTGAGACCGCGGTGCCCAGCGGAGCGGTGCTTGAGACAGCAGTGCCCAGCAGAGCGGTGCTTGAGATGAAGGGCCCAGTTCAGCGGTTCTTGAGATGAAGGGCCCAGCGGAGCAGTGCTTGAGATGAAGGGCCCAGTTCAGCGGTTCTTGAGACGGCGGTGCCCAGCGGAGCGGTGCTTGAGACGGCGGTGCCCAGCGGAGTGGTGCTTGAGATGAAGGGCCCAGTTCAGCGGTTCTTGAGATGAAGGGCCCAGCGGAGCAGTGCTTGAGATGAAGGGCCCAGTTCAGTGGTTCTTGAGACGGCGGTGCCCAGCGGAGCGGTGCTTGAGACGGCGGTGCCCAGCGGAGCGGTGCTTGAGATGAAGGGCCCAGTTCAGCGGTTCTTGAGATGAAGGGACCAGCGGAGCAGTGCTTGAGATGAAGGGCCCAGTTCAGCGGTTCTTGAGACGGCGGTGCCCAGCAGAGCGGTGCTTGAGACGGCGGTGCCCAGCGGAACGGTGCTTGAGATGAAGGGCCCAGTTCAGCGGTTCTTGAGACGGCGGTGCCCAGCGGAGCGGTGCTTGAGATGAAGGGCCCAGTTCAGCGGTTCTTGAGATGAAGGGACCAGCGGAGCAGTGCTTGAGATGAAGGGCCCAGTTCAGCGGTTCTTGAGACGGCGGTGCCCAGCAGAGCGGTGCTTGAGACGGCGGTGCCCAGCGGAACGGTGCTTGAGATGAAGGGCCCAGTTCAGCGGTTCTTGAGACGGCGGGGCCCAGCGGAGCAGTGCTTGAGATGAAGGGCCCAGTTCAGTGGTTCTTGAGACGGCGGTGCCCAGCGGAGCGGTGCTTGAGACGGCGGTGCCCAGCGGAGCGGTGCTTGAGATGAAGGGCCCAGTTCAGCGGTTCTTGAGATGAAGGGACCAGCGGAGCAGTGCTTGAGATGAAGGGCCCAGTTCAGCGGTTCTTGAGACGGCGGTGCCCAGCAGAGCGGTGCTTGAGACGGCGGTGCCCAGCGGAACGGTGCTTGAGATGAAGGGCCCAGTTCAGCGGTTCTTGAGACGGCGGTGCCCAGCGGAGCGGTGCTTGATATGAAGGGCCCAGTTCAGCGGTTCTTGAGATGAAGGGCCCAGCGGAGCAGTGCTTGAGACGGCGGTGCCCAGCGGAGCGGTGCTTGAGATGGCGGTGCCCAGTGGAGCAGTGCTTGAGATGAAGGGCCCAGTTCAGCGGTTCTTGAGATGAAGGGCCCAGCGGAGCAGTGCTTCGGATGAGTGCCCAGTTCAGCGGATCAGCCCATGGCGTGGAGGTCATTTGCCACCTGACCTGTGGCTGGCTGCGCCTTCCTGCCCACCTGGGATCGGCCTGGTGGGGCCCTCCTGGGCTGCAGTCCCGGGCCTGTTGGTCTCCTCCTGCCCACCTGGGATGGGGCATGCGGGGCCCTCCTGCTCAGCTGGGCTGCTGGCGGTCTTGTCGGGCGTGCTGCCCTTCCCAGCCTTCCCTGGTCACCTGTGGCCTTCCCCACCTTTGGCGGTGTGCCAGGTGGCACCACACTCCCTGCCGGAGCCATGGTAGGAATTTTTGTCCCAGGTGTTTTAGGCCTCTCGCGCCGGGCACTGACAATTGTGGCATGTTTTTGCGGCGGTGGGCTGCCCGTGCCTTGGCTCCCTACTGAGCTGCCTGCCCTTGAGGGTGGGGGACTCCACAGTCCATGGCAGACTGTCTTCTGAGGGCCCGCTGTTGTGGTGGCTGAGGTGCTGACTGGAGTCTTTTTAGATGGACGGGGTGGGGGAGTTGTTGGGAAGAGGTCAAGTTTGGAAAGGAAAATAAGTTTAGGAAGAGAGGGACGGGTAGGTGTAGTAGGTATGGGAGTGGAGGAGGAGGTTGTGATTGTAGGAGTTTGAAGTCTGGTGTCTTTGGGTGCAGGTGCTTGTGCTGGAGGCTGTCGTGAGGTGGATGGCTGTTGGGTGGGTGGCTGCCTGCGTTTGTGTAGCTTGGAAGAGGGGGTGACAGACACACTGGGAGAGGACACAGGGGACGTGTGAATGGTAGTGGGGGTGGTGACTGCACGTGTGCGGGGGGTTCTGGTGGGTGTGCTGGTGATGGAAGTAGTGGCTGAAGATGTGCATGCAGGTGTGAGTGTAGACGTGACAGGGAGGGAGGAGGGAGACGAGGAGGAGGGGGACACAGTGGAGGCAGTGGGTGTTGGTATGTTTGCATGTGGATGTTGCTTGTGTGAATGCTTGTGTGATGTGTGGTGCTTATGTCTGGATGAGCTTCCCTTGGGTGTTGAGGTGTGTGCAGGCTGGTCTGATGGTGTGTCTGGGATAGGCAGAGGTACAGTGGATTGGGTCTGGGTGGAGGAAGTTGGAGGGGGGAGGCTAGAGACAGGGACAATTGCTGCCATCAGTGCTGAGGCCAGAGTGTTGAATGATCGCTGATGGGCAGCCTGACCCGAATGAATGCCCTCCAGGTATGCATTACTCTGGTGCACCTCCCTTTCTACACCCTGGATGGCATTCAAAAGGGTAGACTGCCCAACAATGAGCGTCCGCAGGAGGTCAATGACCTCCTCACTGAGGGCAGCAGGGGTGACTGGGGCAGGGCCTGAGGTGCCTGGGGCGAAGGAGATGCCCACCTTCCTGGGTGAGCGGGCACGGGGCAAACGCTGAGGGGCTGCTGGGAGGGCGGTGCTGGTGCGCTGGGTGGCGGCTGTACCTGTTGTAGCGGGGGGCACGGATGTTGCCGCCACCACAAGGGAGCTCCCTTCAGAGGACGAGTCGCTGTCACTAACATCCGCACGAGTCCCCGCTGTGGAGCTCCCCTCGCCCTCCGTCTCACTGGTGAAATCCGAGTCAGTTGCATGGCCCGCCATGGCCATGTGAGATGCAGCTCCCTCGTGCTCCGATGCCACTTCTCCTCCGCCTGATGATGCTAATGCACAAATGAACAGGAAGACAACAAAAAAGGGGGGTGGGGAAAAAGAAAGAAATGTTGAGTGCATGCATTGGCGACACCGTTGGCAGACAGGACAGACACAGAAGCCCCCTGCACTACGCCTCGTACTTGGGGTCGACTACGCAATCCGTGGGACATGGCCTACAAGCCTATGGGCGACTTCTGCTCACATACATGACACAGGGCAATGAATAGCTGTACTTGGCACCCTACAGAGGTGGGGGGCGGGGGCACAGGGCCATGCCTTACGGAGGGGCCTAGCCTATAGATATCGCACTGGCCTAGGGATACCCACAGCCCTTCTCCCCCACCCAGACACCTCCACTGCGCGCAAAGTAACCAGGATTTGAGTGTACTCACCCCCTTGTGTCTGCTGTGATGTCCTCACGCGCCCATCCAACTCGGGGTAGGCCACCGCCAGGATCCGGGACATCAGGGGGGTCAAAGTACGACGTGCACCCCTCCCACGTTGGGAGGCCATCCCCAGCTGAGCCTCCGCCATCTTCCTGCTCCAGCGTCGGATGTCCTCCCATCTCTTCCTGCAGTGGGTGCCCCGTCTCTGGTGGACCCCCAGGGTCCGGACGTCCTTGGCGATGGCACGCCAAATACCGATTTTCTGGTGGGCACTGACCTATGTGACATGTACAGGGAGAGAAGAATAATCATCACCTTCTGCATGCTCGATGTGAGTGCCCCCCCCCATCCCCACCCTTGCCATGTGGCACATGCTCTCATCTGTCGTTTGATGCATGCCTCAATCGCTCCCCTCCCAACCATCTTTCATCCACCCGACTCAACACAGGCATTGCCCACAAAGCATGGTCCCAGTGTACTTACCTGTTGGTCTGGAGGACCGTAGAGTTGCGCATACTGGGGGAGGACCCCATCCACGAGTTTCTCCAACTCCTGAGCAGTGAAGGCAGGGGCCCTTTCCCCAGTTGCATGAGCCATTGTCTCTTCCAGACCGTGGTCACAGCAGCACTTGCAGTGTAGGTCCTCTCCTGTGGAAGATCAGGTATCGAGTGATTAAGTTGATAGAAAATGGCAGTCACGCCTGCGGCTGTGCGTACCGCGGCGGTGCGTACCGCGACCGCCGGCGCACATCGTCATTGGCTCCTGAGACCCATAGGGTTCAATGTTAACCAATGCAGCTTTGCGCCGCGGTCTTTGACCGCCTACCGCCACGGTGTCCCACACCAGCGCATTGACCTCACATCCCATTGTCGCACTTCACAGGTCAGGCAGCCGCCATTTCAAGGGCCCACGTGCCTTATTTTCTACTGCGTCACAAATACCTAGGCCTTGCATCGACACTCATACAAGCCATTCAATGCATTGGGAATCGTGCTATGTGCAAGCTGTGGTTACGTACCTGTGGGTTGATTGACTCTGTGCTCGCTGTTGTCCTTCATAGGCACCGTCCACTGGGACATGCGAGGAGATGGAGAAATCTTCCAGTGTACAGACCGCTGGTGGACCTGTCGACAATGGAGGAAAGACATGTCATACTGACATACAGGCTTGACCGAGCCACAATACAGGAACTGTGTACCCAGTTGGAGCCAGACCTGATGTCACCAATCCACCAACCCACAGGCCTCCCCCCTCTAGTGCAGGTGCTGTCAGTACTCCATTTCCTTGCATGTGGGTCATTTCAAACAACAGTGGCCATATCATCAGGGATGTCCCAGCCCATGTTTTCCAAGGTGTTGTCCAGAGTGTTGTCTGCCCTGCGGAAACACATGCAGAGCCACATCGTCTTCCCTGAGGTGGGGGATTTGGCTACAGTGAAGGCTGATTTCTATGCCCTTCGACATATCCCCAACATCATTGGTGCCATTGATGGGACACATGTTGCTTTAGTCCCCCCCAGCAGGAGTGAACAAGTGTACAGGAACAGGAAGAGTTATCATTCCATGAATGTCCAGATGGTGTGTTTGGCCGACCAGTACATCTCCCATGTTAATGCCAAGTTCCCTGGGTCAGTGCATGACGCGTACATCATGCGGAATAGCAGCATCCCTTACGTGATGGGTCAACTCCAGAGGCATCGTGTGTGGCTATTAGGAGACTCTGGTTACCCCAACCTGTCATGGCTACTGACCCCAGTGAGGAATCCCAGGACAAGGGCAGAGGAACGGTACAATGAGGCCCATGGGAGAACTAGGAGGGTGATCGAGCGGACATTCGGCCTCATGAAGGCGAGGTTCCGCTGCCTACATATGACAAGTGGATCCCTAATGTACTCACCAAAGAAGGTGTGCCAGATCATCGTGGCCTGCTGTATGCTTCACAGCCTGGCTTTGCGACGCCAGGTGCCTTTTCTGCAGGAGGATGGTCCAGATGATGGTGTTGTAGCAGCTGTGGAGCCTGTGGAGAGTGAAGAGGAGGAGGGCGAAGAGGACGGCATAGAGAACAGGAACACAGTAATACAGCAGTATTTTCAGTGACACACAGGTAAGAATCCACACCGGCATATTACATATACTTAACCCCTACTACCTCTCTACTGTCTGTCCTTTTCCCCCAGTATATGGTAACTGAGTTGTGACTTTCCCTTCCAATTTCAGAGATGTGGGCCCCACTGCGTGACATCTGCTTTATTTCCCCATGGACTACAGCTGTGTGACATTGGTATGTTGGCATCACAATGTGAATATGCCATTTGGCACGGTAATGTCTAATACATTTGTACATAATCACAGCCAGACTCCAGATTGTTTTATGCAATAAGTGTGTTTATTACAGTGCTCTAAATTGGTGGGTGGTTGCAAATGGTTGAGGTGTGATGGTGGAGGATTGTCCATGGCAGAGTCCAGACTATCAGTATCACAGGTGCATTGTCCAGATGCCTGTGGAAAGTGGAGCAGGGGCAGTGTAAGAATGGACAGGGTGTCAATGTGGGACAGTTGGATGACAATCAGGGAGGTATCCTTTGCCGGCGGGGGTCTTGGCATCTTACTCTGTCTTCTTCCTGGATCTCAGGGCCCGCTTGCGGGGTGGTTCACCTTCTGCAGAGGGTGGGGTTCTGGTGGCCTGTTGGTCTTGTGTCGGGGCCTCCTGTCCACTAGCGCCGGCGGAGGTGGTAGGCAGTTCTTGGTCCATGGTAGTGTCAGGGGCCCTTTGTGGTGCAACAGTGTCCCGCAATGTGGTGACTAGCTCATTCAGAGCCACTACGATGGTGCCCATGGCGGTACTGATGTTTCTCAGTTCTTCCCTGAACCCCATATACTGTTGCTCCTGCAGAAGCTGGATCTCCTGAAACCTGGCCAGGACCGTCGCCATCGTCTCCTGGGAGTGGTGGTATGCTCCCATGATGGAGGAGAGGGCCTCGTGGAGGGTGGGTTCCCTGGGCCTGTCCCCCCCCTGTCGCACAGCAGCCCTCCCAGTTCCCCTGTTTCCCTGTGCCTCTGTCCCCTGGACCGTGTGCCCACTACCACTGCCCCCAGGTCCCTGTTGTTGTTGGGGTGGTGGGTTAACCTGGGTGCCCTGTAGTGGTGGACACACCGCTGATTGACGTGTCCTGGGGACAAAGGTATGGGCCCGCTGGGTGGGTGCTGTGCTGGTGTTCCCAGAGGGGGGAAGGTCTGCTGTGGCCTGTGGCTGTCTGAGGGGAACCGACTGTCCAGAGGTCCCTGATGGGCCGGGCTGGTCATCTAGATCCAGGGAGACAGAGGTGCTGTCATCACTGTGGGCCTCTTCTGGGGGTGGAGTGGACATTTGTGGACCCTCCTGTGCGGTGACGTGGCGTTCGGGTCCTGCGGGGGTATAATAGTATGATTATTGCTTCTGTGTGTGCCATAGAGTGCAATGGGTGGGTGCCCGTGTACCCCTGTGCTTGCATTCCTGTGTGGGGGCTTTTGTGAGGGTGGTTTGGGGGGGGATGGGTATGTACAGTGCGCATGCTTAGGTGATGGGTTTCCATGCTTAGTGGTCGCATGCAGGGCTTGGTGTTGGGATGGGTGGGTTGTGAGGGTGAGACATTTGCAAGGAGTAGGTGTGATGGGGGTGGGGGTGAGGGTGGGGCTATGAGTTGGCATGCTGGTGGGGTTGGGAGGATGTAGTAATTAAGATATGACTTACCAGAGTCCATTCCTCCGCCTACTCCTGCGAGGCCCTCAGGATGCAGGATCGCCAAGACCTGCTCCTCCCATGTTGTAAATTCTGGGGGAGGAGGTGGGGGTCCGCCGCCAGTCCGCTGCACCGCGATGTTGTGCCTGGATACCATGGAACGCACCTTCCCCCGTAGGTCGTTCCACCTCTTCCTGATGTCGTCCCGATTTCTTGGGTGCTGTCCCACAGCGTTGACCCTGTCCACTATTCAGCTCCATAGCTCCATCTTCCTGGCAATGGTGGTGTGCTGCACCTGTGTCCCGAAGAGCTGTGGCTCTACCCGTACAATTTCCTCCACCATGACCCTGAGTTCAGCGTCAAAAAACCTGGGGTGTCTTTGCGGTACCATGGGGTGCTTTGGGTGATGTGTGGGGTGGATTGTGTGGTGCTAAGTGTAGTGATGTGTATTGGTGTGTATTTTGACGTGTGTGGTAGTATTGCGCGTCTGTGTGCTCGGGTCTCTTATCTCTGTGCGTGTTCACGAATCTCTAGGAGTAGGGGTTTGTGGGTGATGTGGGTGTGTGTTTTATATTGTATTGGGTGTGTGGGAGTGGTGTGTGTATGTGTATCAGGTGTGTGAATTTCGAATTGTCCAATGTGGCTGTGTTTTGGAGATGTGTGTGTATTTTGAGCGCGGGCGGTGTGTACCGCCAATGGAATACCGCGGTTGAAAGACCGCCACGTGGATTCGTGTGTCGTGATAGTGTGGGCGTATTTCTGTTGGCGTGACGGTGGAGGTTTGGTCATCGCCAGTTTCTCGCTGCCCTTTGGTGTGGCGGACTTTTGTGGATGTCTGTATTTTGGCAGTTTGCCTGTTGTGGGTCAGAATGACCGTGGCGGTTTACCGTGGCCGCGGCGGTGTTATGGCGGTCTTCTGCACTGCCGTAACCGCCTTTTACCGCCGAGGTTGGAATGACCCCCTATGTCTAGTCCCACCCGCTCAAATGGAACACTTACAACTGGTAGAAGCACTAATGATGCTTTTGTCTTCCCTCCCGATATAACACTTTCCTGACAAGCCAAACATTCTACAGAACCCCCTTGTGTTTCTGCGCATCTCTGGCCAGTAGAACAGAGGGTCTAACCTATCTTGGGATTTTCTAATGCCCATGTGTCCTGCCAAGGGCTCTTTATGGGCTATTGATAATATGAACTTTCTGTGCGCCAATGGAACTTCTAGTCTCTAGCTAGATCCTGGGTCACGATTTACACAGTAAGCCTGTACAGTGGGCTATTTCCCCATCCAATATAGTGTTAATTAAAACCATAACACTTTTACCATATACATAAAAGACATTCCAATATGTTTAACAATTCCAGTTACAGGGTATTTATATGTCAAAATGAAAGAAAAACAGTTTTGCATGTAAGGTCCTGCTGTTTTTATCATGCTGTACAGTCAGCTACAGACCTAACCATCCTATTTGTTGCAACACAAGTGTTAAGTACTTGACAAACGTACAATTTACAGTTTACAAAAGAGGTAAAGTCCCACTCCGGAGGTTCATGAGATTGTAGAAGTACAGATTAATTTTATTGTTGTACAGGCATTATAGTCCCAGATATTCAAAAAGTCACTGATTAATAGGACAAAATACAAAATACAAAGTCCAAATATGATGACCAAAGGAGAGGAGAGGATCAGCCAACACGTGTTTCGCCCCCTCTGGCTATATATAAGCCGGGGCTTTCTCAAGGCTGGAAATAAACAGAAATATCAAGTTGCAAGTAGAGTTATTCATATAAACGGGTAAGATGTCATCAAAGGCACCATCAAGAGAGTGAACAGAGAGGAAGTCCCATGCAAAGGTCGTTGAAGATGTAATAATCCAAGATGTGAAATGATTGTAACCAATTACTTAACAAGGAATTAGTAAGTAAATACAATAAGTGAATACAATCAGACCCAAATGCTTTGAGAGTTCATAGGAAACAGAGAGACAAACAGTGGCATGTCATTCATGCTCCCAAGGTAAGGTGGTGTTAGAGAAGATGGTGGGGTGTAGAAAGAGAGTTTATTAAAAAGAAAGCAGTCCGCAATTACTTCCAGTGTCCCCAATACCAGATGAAATTAAAGAATCCCCTAGATGAGCTAGTGCTCGAGAATGAGAGATAGACGTACTAAGATGCTAACAAACATACCACGGGAAATGAGGCAGACATGTGTCAAATAAAAACTGAAATAGTCCTTTTCTGTAAGGAAACAATAATCTATCGGTTGGAACATTCTAGATTTTTCAGGAATATGAAAGAGAGTCTTGTCAGGCTTATTTCTAGTCGTATAGACTAATAAAGCAAGTAATAAAGCAAATTAAGAAATACATACAAATTATATTGCAACAAGTTGAACAAAACAATAATCGTTCACAGATTTACTGAGAGAAACCACCATCTAGCTAGTAGATAAGTTCGAAATTTAAAAATTCGAAAAAGGAAACTAATCTAGGGAGCTAGATCAAGTGAGAGGGAATGCTGCATTATAATCTATTAGTTGTGGCATACTGGACTTCAATCGATAATATAAGGAGGCTTATGTCGGTCAAACAGTTATAACGCAAGTAGTTCGTAAATTAGAGTGAACGAAGTGAACATAGAGAAAGGACTATCATTCTACGGAATGGGTAGCGCCATTTTGGTGAATGATAAAGGAAATAGCTGTCATCTTGAAATACTCAAATTAGAACGTGGGTGCAGAAGGCTCCGTCTTAACGAAACCTTATTCAGCCAATGTTTTATATGATAGGTGAATATTCAGTGAAGGTTACAATAAGCTAATTAATAAGCAGCAGTGCAAATGAGAACAACATAATTACTTGGAAATCCAAGCCTTCTGCACCCACGTTCTAATTTGACTATTTCAAGATGACAGCTATTTCCTTCATCATTCACCAAAATGGCGCTGCCCATTCCGTAGAATGATAGTCCTTTCTCTATGTTCACTTCGTTCACTCTGACACGGGTATTTGAATGCGACCTAAGACGCGTACGTGTCCGTCCCGTTCCCCATCTTTTTCTCTGTTCTCGGCCGTATTTGCACGGCATCTTGATTCTATCACAGGACCGGAGGCGAGGATTATGCAGATCTTTCTTCACTTTTAATTAAACAGCAAGTTCAAAGTAAAACAAAACATGAACAAAAAAACTACAAGTTCCATGAGCCCGCCGCCATGGTAACGAGTATCCAATGAGGTGCACTCCTTCACGTTGGTATAAATATCCCGAAATGCGTCACACTTCCTCTTTCTTCACTGCTGTGAGCCAGATAAGTGCCTTTCTGCCTCCGGTTCGGGGGTTCTGTTTATTGCTTTGGCGCGTCTCTGCTACATTGCATTGTCTGTATTATTTCGTTCGCCGGAACGAACGTTCTGCTCGAGCGTTTTTTCATTTTTCTTTCCTTCGTCGTGTTTAAATACACGTCGGGCCCACTAGAGGGCGCGCGCACACTGTTTTTTCGGAGAGCATGTAGCTCTCAGCGCTCGGCGCTCGCGCCTCGCGTTTGTTTTCTTTTCTTTCCAAATTGAGGGTTTTGCCCTCAATAACACGTTTGTACCTTCGGTACAGTTTTGTCCCTACCTGTGACACCCATTTGGGTAAGGTTTACCCCATCAGGGAAGACATTATTTTCTTGCACTTACAGTGACAGAGTGGGTAGGGATTTACCCTATATATCATATTTTTTGTTGGGTGTACACTCTGTCCAGTCCTCATTATGCACTCCTCTCAAGAGAATGAACCTTTTCCCAACATGTCCCCAGGTGAGGGTTCCTCTCACCGTACCCTCCCCCCCGGGGTGGACACTTTGTTTTCACAGGCTATTTCCCACGCTTTAGCCCCTCTTAGGGATACTGTAGCTAAACTTACTGAACAGGTGTCCAGAGGTACGGGCATGTTTGGTGTGACGGGAGCGGAGGGTGATTCCTCTACCCTTTCGACTCCCAGGAAACTGCGCAAGCGCGACGCGGGGCACCTGGAGGAGGGCGAGTTTTTTTTCCCATCCCAAGAGTGCGCGCGCGCATACGCGCTTACCCTCCCGGGAGGGCTGTTTGCCCGGGGTAATAGGTGACAAGCTTCACCACCTATGGAACCCTGATTTGGGATCCCCCAAAGGCTTCATGGGAGGTTCAGATGAGGACTCATCATCTTTGGATGACGACTCAGGTCGCCCTTGGCGCCCTGGGGCTACCCTACCAGATCCTTCGGATCGCGCTGATTCTGACTCCGATATGTTTGAGCCGGAGGGTATCTACCATCCACGTTCTTCGGAGTGGCGCCCAGACCACAAGGTGGCTGAGTATGTCGCCAGCAAAATTAGGCAACCTCTGGACAAGGAGGTGCGGGCCCGGCTACGGGCGGAGAGCCCACGCCCATCTTTATCGGATAAGATCGCTTTTACACCCTTTTTCCCCAAAAAATTTTGGAGGGAGATTGAGGTTTTTCAGGGACAATTGGAGGCGCATTACCTCCGACGCATGGGTTCTCCAAACTGTCTCAGGTTTTCAGATAGAATTCTGGGGTACCCCACTTCAGGAGAAACTGCCTCCGCCCATCGTGTTCTCGGCAGAAAACTCAGAGCTCATAGAGTTAGAGGTTCAGGCCCTTCTCCACAAGGGAGCCACTTCCTTCACTTCCCTTCACCCCACAGGTTTCGTAAGCAACATCTTTTTGGTGGAGAAGAAGGACAAGGGGTTTCGTCCCGTTATCAACCTTCGGGCATTCAACGAATGGGTGGTTTACAGACATTTCAAGATGGAGGGTATTCACATGCTCCGCGACCTCCTCTTACAAGGAGACTGGATGGTTCGTCTGGATCTCAAAGACGCGTACCTCACAGTCCCTATTTTTCCGCCCCATCGCAGATTCCTGCAATTCATATGGAACGGCCAGATGTTCGAATTCACCACACTCCCCTTCGGCCTGTCATCGGCACCTTGGTGCTTCACAAAACTTCTCAAACCAATAGTGGAAAAACTGAGGTTGCTAGGCATACACCTCATAATTTATCTGGACGACCTCCTTTTGATGGACCAGTCCAGGGCTCAGTTGATGTTCAATCTGAACACAACTATTGCGCTTTTCCAGGACCTTGGTTTTGTGATCAACCAACAGAAGTCGCAACTTACTCCGACTCAATCGTTAGTCTTCCTAGGGTTTCTAGTGGATTCCCGATCGGCGTCTCTCAGTCTCCCGACGCCGTAGATCTCCAAGATAAAGAAGGAACTGAGGAAAGTCCTTCGACGAGACCACATTTCACTACGTCAATTAGCCAGGGTGGTCGGCCTGCTTTCCTCTTCGATTCAGGCCATTTTTCCGGGTCCCCTACACTACAGAGCCCTGCAACGCTTGAAAGCGTTTCACCTTCGCCGAGGGGTCACGTACTCCGAGTTGATCTCCCTGTCTCCAGAGGCAAGGACGGAGTTGTTTTGGTGGCTGGACCACATGGAGGCATGGAATGGCAGGGCCATTTTTGGTGCAGCCCCGGATCTGGTGATCGAATCAGACGCCAGTCGCCAGGGATGGGGGGCTCGTTGCGGAGACATATCGTTCGGGGGACGCTGGACCCCGCAGGAACTAACCATGCATATCAACTGCCTGGAACTCCTGGCGGGATCTTTTGCGATCAAATCTCTCACGAGAGACAGAGTCTCATGTGTTGTTCTACTACGGATGGACAACGTATCGGCGGTACAATACACAAATCGCTTAGGGGGAACAAGATCAAGAGCCCTAGCGGAACTGGCGAAGAATTTTTGGCATTTTTGCCTTCAACGCCAAATCTCAGTCACAGCAGAGTATCTTCCGGGAACCCAGAATGTATGGGCAGACTGGAATTCTCGGTTTCTCCAGGATCCCAGCGATTGGCGACTACATCGCTCGGTTTTTCAGCCGATCATGGATCGTTGGGGTCCCTGTTCAGTGGATCTCTTTGCGTCTCGTTGGAATGCTCAACTTCCCCTATACTTCAGCTGGCGGCCGGATCCGGGAGCGGCGGCAGTAGATGCGTTTCTCCAACATTGGGGTACCCTTCAGGGTTATGCTTTTCCCCCGTTTCTCCTTATTCCGCGGGTTGCGGCTCAGGTTCGCCGCCAAGAGGCGACGGTGGTTCTGATAACCCCCTGGTGGAGGTCACAGCCGTGGTTCCCGACCCTGTTGGAACTCTCGTGCGAGTGTCCTCTTCGCCTCCCGCATTTTCCCTCGATACTCCTGGATCCGTTGGGTTCCTATCACCCTCTGGTCCTTCAAGGTCATCTTTCCCTCATAGCCTGGAAGATTTCCGGCATCGTTGGCAAGACAACCGACTTTCGCAGGAGGCTAATAACTTCATCGCACAGGCCTGGGCCCCGGGTACATGCAAACGATATAGATCTGCATGGAACAGATGGTCTCGTTGGTGTGTGGGCAAACACTGCGATCCCATGGGGGCCAGTATTACCGACATCATCAATTTCCTTGCAGAATTAGGGGAATCTGGCTTAGCGTATCGCACTATCATTTCTTTTCGTTCGGCCATCTCGGCGGGCCACCCGCCCCTTAACAATCTCCCGATCGGGGAGCATCCCTGGATTTGTAAACTTCTTAAGGGTATTAGACTCTCCAGACCTCCGCAACCCAGATATTCGGAACTCTGGGACGTGAACTTAGTTCTTAATCTCTTGTCCTCTTGGCGGGACAACCAATATTTGTCACTGAAAGAATTGTCAGCCAAATTAGCCATGCTTCTCTGCCTCATTTCCTGTAAGCGAGTGTCCGATGTCAGAGCATTGGATATTTCCGCTCGTGTCTTTACTCCAGAGGGAGTCACGTTTACTATTGCAAGGAGGACAAAGTCTAATACCAGGTCGGTATCCTATCCCGCTTTTCCTGATTCTCCGAAGCTATGTGTGGTTCGATGTCTCAAAGTCTATGAGGAAGTAACCAGTTCTTGTAGACCTCCAGGTGTCAAGCAATTATTGATTTCTATAAAGAAACCGTTCAAGGCGGTTTCTTCCCCTTCCGTTGCCAGATGGATTCGATGGATTCTCTCTGAGGCAGGAGTAGATGTTCAAGTTTTTGGCGCCCATTCTACTCGGGGAGCTATGGCTTCCAAAGCCATACAAGTGGGGGGCAGATTGGAGGACATCATGCATGCTGCTGATTGGTCTTCAGAGTCTACTTTTAAGAAGTTTTACTTTAAACCAATTCTTGAAGCAGCCGCACTTGTGGTGAGTAAGCTTTAAACTTGCATAATCCTCGCCTCCGGTCCTGTGATAGAATACGAAATTTCCTAGCTATCGTGAAGGAAAGTTTCAATTCTATTAAGGACACGGAGGCGAGGATTATCCCACCCACATACATTACGCTGGTATGTCCCCTCCCGATTACATCTACCTGCGTAACAAGGTAGTATACTTGAGTTTGTACATTTGTTTATTGTTATTCTGATCATATTCTAAATACATCATGTAGTACTTGATTCAGATGTGATCACATTCTATTTAGAGGTATTTTAAGGTTCATGACTTTATTGCAGTCGGTATGTATCTGTGTTTTATCGGATTTGCATCTAATTATACATTTTTTGGTAGGTTCCGAAACTACGACCAATTGACTCTACCAGGATTCCTTCCGCAGTGAAGTCGAGGAAGTGTGACGCATTTCGGGATATTTATACCAACGTGAAGGAGTGCACCTCATTGGATACTCGTTACCATGGCGGCGGGCTCATGGAACTTGTAGTTTTTTTGTTCATGTTTTGTTTTACTTTGAACTTGCTGTTTAATTAAAAGTGAAGAAAGATCTGCATAATCCTCGCCTCCGTGTCCTTAATAGAATTGAAACTTTCCTTCACGATAGCTAGGACATTTCGTATTCCTTTGTATCAAGGTAAGGGTCAGGAGCACTGTCGCTATCCGCTGGTAGACCCATTTATAAGTGGGCTTCTTCTCAAATGGTTCTCTTTTTCCTAAACTGGCTCTCTCTGAATTCTGCAACTCAGCCTTTTTATGAAGGTGGTCTTCTGCACTAAACATCTTGACTGCCTACTGCCTTATCTTTAATACGCTTATAAATAATGTGTTTGTACTTTTTAATTTACGAACTACTTGCGTTATAACTGTTTGACCAACATAAGCCTCCTTATATTATTGATTGAAGTCCAGTATGCCACAACTAATAGATTATAATGCAGCATTCCCTCTCACTTGATCTAGCTCCCTAGATTAGTTTCCTTTTTCGAATTTTTAAATTTCGAACTTATCTACTAGCTAGATGGTGGTTTCACTCAGTAAATCTGTGAACGATTATTGTTTTGTTCAACTTGTTGCAATATAATTTGTATGTATTTCTTAATTTGCTTTATTACTTGCTTTATTAGTCTATACGACTAGAAATAAGCCTGACAAGACTCTCTTTCATATTCCTGAAAAATCTAGAATATTCCAACCGATAGATTATTGTTTCCTTACAGAAAAGGACTATTTCAGTTTTTATTTGACACATGTCTGCCTCATTTCCCGTGGTATGTTTGTTAGCATCTTAGTACGTCTATCTCTCATTCTCGAGCACTAGCTCATCTAGGGGATTCTTTAATTTCATCTGGTATTGGGGACACTGGAAGTAATTGCGGACTGCTTTCTTTTTAACAAACTCTCTTTCTACACCCCACCACCTTCTCTAACACCACCTTATCTTGGGAGCATGAATGACATGCCACTGTTTGTCTCTCTGTTTCCTATGGACTCTCAAAGCATTTGGGTCTGATTGTATTCACTTATTGTATTTACTTACTAATTCCTTGTTAAGTAATTGGTTACAATCATTTCACATCTTGGATTATTACATCTTCAACGACCTTTGCATGGGACTTCCTCTCTGTTCACTCTCTTGATGGTGCCTTTGATGACATCTTACCCGTTTATATGAATAACTCTACTTGCAACTTGATATTTCTGTTTATTTCCAGCTTTGAGAAAGCCCCGGCTTATATATAGCCAGAGGGGGCGAAACACGTGTTGGCTGATCCTCTCCTCTCCTTTGGTCATCATATTTGGACTTTGGATTTTGTATTTTGTCCTATTAATCAGTGACTTTTTGAATATCTGGGACTATAATGCCTGTACAACAATAAAATTAATCTGTACTTCTACAATCCCATGAACCTCCGGAGTGGGACTTCACCTCTTTTGTAAACTGTATCTTTGTTTTAGAGGACGTGGGTCCCTGTCCTCTGGTCAAGTCCCCTATCTCATGAAATAGGCATCTAATACAGGAGAATAGTGACTTTGGGCCCCTCCTTTTTGGAGCTGCTGCTCTCAAACGTACAATTTAGTTGGGGATCGTGCAGGTTGAAACAGGCTACTATGGCTCCTCTGCAAGTCAGTATACCTCTGTCATTGAACATTTTCTTGACGAACCTCCTTCAAAGATCTAACAAACCCAGGCAAATACAGATTATGGGGGTCATTCTGACCTCGGCGGTAAAAGGCCCTTACAGCCGGTCAGAAGACCGCCATAACACCGCCGCGGCCGCGGTTAACCGCCACGGTCATTCTGACCCACAACGGCCAAACCTACAAAAATCCGTCCTCCACTGCAGCCCGCCACATCAGCGGGCAGCGATAAACTGGAGATGACCAAACCTCCACCGTCACGCCAACAGAAATACGCCCACGCCATTACGACCCACGAATCCACACGGCGGTCATTCAAACGCGGTATTCCATTGGCGCTACACACCGCCGCGGTCAGAATACACACACATCACCAAAACACAGCCACATTGGACAATTTGAAATACACACACCTGATACACATACACACACCACTCCCACACAATCAACCAACTATAAAACACACACCCACATCACCCACAAACCCCTGCGACCATAATTACTGAGAGAAGGAGAGAGAGACACAGCAGACAATCCATAGCAAGACACACTGAGGCACACTACACCATCACACACACCACATAGTAGCACAAAGCACCACTCACCAACATACTCCTCATCACATACACCACCCCACACCTCACCCACACCACCCCATGGCACCCCAAAGGCACCCACGCTTTTCGGACCAAGAACTCCGGGTCATGGTGGAGGAAATCCTAAGAGTGGAACCCCAGCTCTTCGGCTCGCAGGTGCAGCACACCAGTATAGCCAGGAAGGCGGAGCTATGGCAGCGGATCGTGGACAGGGTCAACGCGGTGGGACAGCATCCCAGGAATAGGGAGGACATCCGCAAAAGATGGAACGACCTACGGGGGAAGGTCCGATCGATGGTCTCCAGGCACAACATCGCGGTCCAGAAGACTGGCGGCGGACCCCCACCCACCCCTCCCGAATTTACATTGTGGGAGCAAGACGTCTTGAACATCCTGCATCCTCAGGGCCTCGCTGGAGTAGCCGGAGGAATGGACTCTGGTAAGTCCAATCTCAACTACTATATCCCCCCCACCCCACCAGCATGCCAACCCACACCCCCACCCTCACCCCCAACCCCCCAGCACACATCCTCCCTGACAATGTCTCACCAGTACAACCCACCCATCCCAACACCAACTCCTGCATGCCAACACAAATCATGGGCACCCATCACCTAAGCATGACCACTGCACTAACCCCCCCCCCCCACTAACTACCCTCACAACACCTCCCTCAAGGGAATGCCTGCACTGGGGGACAAGGGCACCCATAACACGCACGCTATTGCACACTCAGAAACAATAACCAAACTCTCTTACCCCATGCAGGACCCGAACGACAACACACCAGCCAGGAGGGTCCAGAAGTGTCCATCCCACCACCGGAACAGGCCCACACTGAGGATAGCAGCTCTGTCGACAGTGAACCTGATGACCAGCCCGGACCATCGGGGACCTCTGGGCAGTCGGTTCCCCTCAGGCAGCCACAGGCCACACCAGACCCGACCCCCTCTGCCAACACGAGCACAGCTCCCACCCAGCGGGCCCATGCCTCTGTCTCTAGGACAGCTCAATCAGCGGTGTGTCTGCCACTACAGGGCACCCAGGCTAACCCAACACCCCAACAACAACAGGGACCTGGGGGCAGTGGTAGCGGGCACACCGTCCAGGGGACAGAGGCCGGGGGAAACCGGGCAGCTCGGAGGGCTGCTGTGCGACAGGGGGGGGAGGAGAGTCCCAGGGAACCCACTCTCCAAGAGGCCCTCACCACCCTCATGGGGGCCTACCACCACTCCCAAGAAACGATGGCGACGGTACTGGCCAGGTTCACTGAGATCCAGGCACAGCAGGAGGAACGCTACATGGGGTTCAGGGAGGAGCTGAGAATCATCGGGACTGCAATGGGGACCATCGTCCTGGCCCTCAACAGGATAGAGGACGCGTTGCGGGACCATGGTGCACCACACAGGGCCCCTGTCACTAGCCCGGACCAGGAACAGCCTACCACCTCCGCCGGCGCTAGTGGACAGGAGGTCCCAACACCTCGACAGCCCCCCAGAACCCCACCTCCTGCTGAAGAACAACCACCCCGTAAGAGGAGCCTGAGACCAAAAAAAAAGACAGAGTAGGATGTCAAGACCCCCGCCAGCAGGACATACCCCCTCAAGTCTTCCCACTGTCCCACATTGCCACCCTGTCCAACCATGAACTGCCTATGCTCCATCCTTCCACAGGCAAAAGGACAATGCACCTGTGAGACTGAGAACTGGACTCTGCCATGGATATTCCTCCACCCCCACCCATCACCCTTAGAATCACATGTACCGATATCTAGCACTGTAAATAAATCACATTTTGCACACAAATCTGTTTTGAGTCATGCTGTATTATTAACAAATGTATTACATATTACTGTTCAATTTCTGTTCTGTCAATTAGTCATGACAACATACCAATGTCAATACGCTGTATTTCATGGGCGAACCAAGCAGAAGTCAGGTACTGAGTCAGACAGCACTGAGAAGGGAAGGGAAAGGCAAAAATTAATGAAAAACATCTGTGGGGAACTACAGAAAGTACAGATGCAGGAGGCTATAAGCAATTGTGAAATGGCGTGGGTGATTCTTACCTGTGTGTTACTGGAAATACTGTTGTATCACTCTGTCCCTATTGTCTGTGTCGTCCTCAGAGTCTTCCTCCTCTTCACTCTCCACAGGCTCCACGGCTTCTACAACACCACCATCTGGACCATCCTCCTGCAGGAAAGGCACCTGGCGTCGCAAAGCCAGGTTGTGAAGCATACAGCACGCCACGATGATATGGCACACCTTCTTTGGTGAGTACATTAGGGATCCACCTGTCATATGCAGGCACCTAAATCTGGCCTTCAGGAGCCCAAAGGTTCGCTCAATCACCCTCCTAGTACGCCCATGGGCCTCATTGTACCGTTCCTCTGCCCTGGTCCTGGGATTCCTCACTGGGGTCAATAGCCATGGCAGGTTGGGGTAACCAGAGTCACCTATTAGCCACACACGCTGTCTCTGTAGCTGGTCCATCACATAGGGAATGCTGCTATTTCGCATAACATACGCGTCATGCACTGACCCTGGGAACTTGGCATTTACATGGGAGATGTACTGGTCAGCCAAACAGACCACCTGGATATTCATTGAATGGTAATTCTTCCTGTTCCTGTACACCTGTTCATCGTCATTTGGGGGGACTAAAGCCACATGGGTCCCATCAATTGCACCAATGATGTTGGGGATGTGTCCAAGGGCATAGAAATCAGCTTTCACTGTAGGCAAATCACCCTCCTCTGGGAAAATGATGTAGCTCCGCATGAGTTTCATCAGGGCAGACAACACTCTGGATAAGATCTTGGAAAACATAGGCTGAGACATCCCAGATGACATGGCCACTGTTGTCTGGAATGAGCCAGTTGCAAAGAAATGGAGGACAGACAGAACCTGCACTAGAGGGGGAATTCCTGTGGGTTGGCGGATGGGGGACATCAGGGCTGGCTCCAGCTGGGCACACAGTTCATGGATGGAGGCTCGGTCAAGTCGGTATCGTAGTATTATATGGCGTTCTTCCATTGTCGACAGGTCCACCAGCGGCCGGTACACGCGAGGATTCCTCCTTCTCATCGCTAGTCCCAGCGGACGGTGCCTAGGAAGGAGAATATGGAGTACAGAGTCAATCCACTCACAGGTACGTACAACACAGCTTGCACAGTACAGGTAAATGTATGGTTTGATATGTTTGTATGTGTGCCATTGCAAGGCCTAGGCCTGTGTGACGCATTAGAAATTAAGCCATGTGGGCCCTTGAAATGGCCGATGCCTGACCTGTGAAGTGGGACAATGGGATGTGAGGTCACTGCGCTGGCGGGGCACACCGTGGCGGTAGGCGGTCGAAGACCGCTGTGCGAAGACGCATTGGTTAACATTGAAGCCTATGGGTTTCAGGAGCCAATGACGATGTGCGCCGGTGGTCGCGGTACGCACCGCCGCGGGCGTGACCGCCATTTTCTATCTGCTCAATCATTCGAGACCTGATCATCCACAGGAGAGGACCTATATTGCAAGTGCTGCTGTGAACTCGGTCTGGAAGTGACAATGGCTGCTGCTACTGGTGAAAGGGCCCCCGCCTTCAGTTCAGAAGAGTTGGAGAAGCTCGTGGACGGGGTCCTCCCCCAGTATGCGCTACTCTACGGTCCTCCAGACCAACAGGTGAGTACACTCAGTGCACATTGAATGGGTTATGCCTGTGTGGAGTGGGGGGGATGTAAGTTGGTGGGGTGTGGAGGGAATGAGGAGTGCAACGCACGACAGATGAGAGAATGGGAACCATGGCAAGGTTGGGGAGGGGGGGGCATGTACTCCAAACATGCAGATATGTGACGGTTTCTCTTTCCCACCCTGTACATGTCAAACAGGTGAGCGCCCATCAGAAAATCGATATTTGCCGTGCCATCGCCAAGGAAGTCCGGAACTTGGGGGTCTACAACAGACGGGGCACCCACTGCCGCAAGAGGTGGGAGGACATCCGCCGCGGAACGAGGAAGACCGCAGAAACACTGCTGGGGTTGGCCTCCCGACCTAGGAGGGGTGCCAGTCGCACCATGACCCCCCTGATGTCCCGGATCCTGGCGGTGGCCTACCCTAATTTGGATGGGCGCTTGAGGACAGCACAGCAGACACAAGGGGGTGAGTATCTGCACATTCTCCTATCTGTATGCGCAGTGGAGGCGTCTGGGTGGGGGAGGAGGGCTGTGGGTGACATTAGGCCAGGGCGCTCTCTGTAGTGTAGTCCTCTCCCTTAGGCATGGCCCTGTGCCCCCGCCCCCCACCTCTGTAGGGTGCCAAGTGCAGCTACCCATGCTCCAGCATCACACATGTGCGCGTCTGTTGTCCCTAGACCTGTTTGCCTAGTCAGAAGTACTGAGTAGTGTACCCCAAGTTCGCGACTTAGTGCACGAGCCACCTGTGTCTGTCCTCTCCGCAAAGGGTATTGCTAAGGCATGCACTCAACTTTGTTTAATTTCTCCCCCCACCCTAAATCTTTGTCTTCTTGTGTTTTAGCATCATCAGGCGGAGGAGATTTGGCGTCGGAGCAGGAGGGAGCTGCAGGTCACCAGGCCCCGGTGGGCACTGACACAGACACCGAGGGCACCAGTGATCCGGAGGGCGAGGGGAGCACCACAACGGGGGCCGGTGGAGACACCAGCGACACGGACACGTCCTCGTTTGGGAGCTCCCTAGTGGTGGCGGCACCATCTGTGCCCCCCGCAACAACAGGTACAGCCGCCACCCAGCGCACCAGCACCGCCCTCCCAGCAGCCCCTCAGTCTTCGCTCCGTGGCCGCTCGGCCAGGAAGGCGCGCGTCTCCTTCGCCCCAGGCACCTCAGCCCCTGCCTCTGTTACCCCTGCTGCCCTCAGTGCGGAGCTCATTGACCTGGTGAGGACGGTCATTGTTGGGCAGACTACCCTTCTGAATGCCATCCAGGGGGTGGAAAGGGAGGTGCATCGGAGCAATGCCTACCTGGAGGGCATTCATTCGGGTCAGGCTGCCCATCAACGAGCGTTCACTGCTCTGGCCTCAGCACTGACGGCAGCCATTGTCCCTGTCTCCAGTCTCCCTCTTCTATCTGCCTCCACCCTTTCTCTGTCTCCTGTACCTCAACCTATCCCATCCACACCATCAGACCAGCCTGCACACACCTCAACACCCAAGGCCAGCTCATCCAAACATAAGCACCACAGAAAACACAAGCATTCACCCAAGCAACACACAGATGCAGACATATCAACAGTCACTACCACCTCTGTGTCCCCGTCCTCCTCGTCTCCCTCCTCCCTCCCTGTGACGTCTACACTCACACCTGCACGCATTCCAACATCAGCCAGTTCTTCCACCACCAGCAAACCCTCCACTACAGTCCGCACACCTGCAGTCACCACCCCCACTGGCATTTACACGTCCCCTGTGTCCTCTCCCACTGTGTCTGTCACCCCCTCTTCCAAGACACATAAACGCAGGCAGACACCCAAACAACAGCCAACCACCTCACCACAGCCTACGTCCCAGTCACCTGCACCCAAGGACAGCACACCTGGCTCTCATACAACCACATCCTCTTCCTCCACTTCTCTCACCACTACTCCTACCCCTTACCTTGGTCCCAAGAAATATTGCATCTCCAATTTTGACCTCTTTCCCTCCCCCGACCCACCCCCTCCAACTGGGAAAAGTCCCAAGGGCACCTCAGCCACCACCAGCCCAACTTCTACAGTGCAAGTGGTGCATGGCATGTGGAGTCCACCCTTTGGCGGCAGTAACACTTCGGTGAGCAGCAAGGGGACAGCCAGCCCCCCCCCCAGGCAAGAGGACCCGGAAATTGAAGGGCCGCCGTGAGCGGACAGAGACGGCTGCCCCCAAGGAGGTGACTCCGGCCACTTCACCGGCCACAGCAGCCAGGGGAGGCAAGGGGCCGAGAGCCCCATCTAAGGAGCGGAAGGACAGCAGGGCGGAGAGGACAACCACCAGGAGCGCGGAGCAGGAGGGCCCCACAAGCCCCATCCCGGCTGCAAGGGACGACACCAAAGGGCCCAGGACTCACTCCCCGAAGGGGCCTGACACAGCACGGTCGGAGGGCGAGTGAGCAGGGTGTCCAGGCCAGGTCTGACTCCCTTGACATACTGCAAGAGCACCGCTGAACAGGGCCCCGCCGTGAAGACAGGTACCGCTGAAGAGGGCCCCGCCGTGCAGAAGAGCGCCGCTGAACAGGGCCCCGCCGTGAAGACAGGTACCGCTGAACAGGGCCCCGCCGTGAAGACAGGTACCGCTGAACAGGGCCCCGCCGTGAAGACAGGTACCGCTGAAGAGGGCCCCGCCGTGCAGAAGAGCGCCGCTGAACAGGGCCCCGCCGTGAAGACAGGTACCGCTGAAGAGGGCCCCGCCGTGCAGAAGAGCACCGCTGAACAGGGCCCCGCCGTGAAGACAGGTACCGCTGAACAGGGCCCCGCCGTGCAGAAGAGCACCGCTGAACAGGGCCCCGCCGTGAAGACAGGTACCGCTGAACAGGGCCCCGCCGTGCAGAAGAGCACCGCTGAACAGGGCCCCGCCGTGAAGACAGGTACCGCTGAACAGGGCCCCGCCGTGCAGAAGAGCACCGCTGAGCAGGGCCCCGCCGTGAAGACAGGTACCGCTGAACAGGGCCCCGCCGTGAAGACAGGTACCGCTGAACAGGGCCCCGCCGTGAAGACAGGTACCGCTGAACAGGGCCCCGCCGTGCAGAAGAGCACCGCTGAACAGGGCCCCGCCGTCTCAAGCACCGCTCCGCTGGGCCCTTCCTCTCAAGCACCGCTCCGCTGGGCCCTTCATCTCAAGCACCGCTCCGCTGGGCCCTTCCTCTCAAGCACCGCTCCGCTGGGCCCTTCATCTCAAGCACCGCTCCGCTGGGCCCTTCATCTCAAGCACCGCTCCGCTGGGCCCTTCCTCTCAGGCACCGCTCCGCTGGGACCTTCCTGTCAAGCACCGCTCCGCTGGGCCCTTCCTCTCAAGCACCGCTCCGCTGGGCCCTTCATCTCAAGCACCGCTCCGCTGGGCCCTTCCTGTCAAGCACCGCTCCGCTGGGCCCTTCATCTCAAGCACCGCTCCGCTGGGCCCTTCCTGTCAAGCACCGCTCCGCTGGGCCCTTCCTCTCAAGCACCGCTCCGCTGGGCCCTTCATCTCAAGCACGGCTCCGCTGGGCCCTTCCTCTCAGGCACCGCTCCGCTGGGCCCTTCCTGTCAAGCACCGCTCCGCTGGGCCCTTCCTCTCAAGCACCGCTCCGCTGGGCCCTTCATCTCAAGCACCGCTCCGCTGGGCCCTTCATCTCAAGCACCGCTCCGCTGGGCCCTTCCTCTCAGGCACCGCTCCGCTGGACATCGCCATGTCATGCACCGCTGCGCTGGGTCCCGCCGTCTCAGGCACTGTTTATGGTTCACTGTGCCCACCATGCCTCCTCCTTGACCAGTGGAGACTGTCATCCACCGGATGGACTGTGGCTTTGCACTCCCCAGGATGGTGCAGTGGGCAGCCCACCCACTGTAGAGACATTGAGAGACTGTGGCTTTGCACTCCCCAGGATGGTGCAGTGGGCAGCCCACCCACTGTAGAGACATTGAGAGACTGTGGCTTTGCACTCCCCAGGATGGTGCAGTGGGCATGGTGGCTCCTCGTGGATCTGGCGTCGTGGACTCATGTGGCTGTGGTGGCCCCCCCTTCCCTTCCCCCTGAGGTGCCTGTAGTTTTAACATCAGATGCCCCTGCAGTGTTCTCTCCAAAGGACTCAGGTCTCGTGTGTGGGCTTTGCCCTTGTTTCGCAGAACATTGGCCCACGGACATGTTAGATTCGTAGGATGTGCAGGACTTGTTACTTCAGTGATACACTGATGTGTATATATTTTTGGTTTTTGTAAATATTTTTCACGGTTGCTCAATTATTTCCAGGTGCTTTTTTTGTACATAAATATTTATTCCAAATTTGGTTGTGTCATTGTATTTTTAAAGGGTGTTTGTGTGGTGTCACTGTGACTTCCTGCTCTGCATTGGTGTGTACATATTGGGGGGGTCGCATATGTGTATGCCCGTAACCTTTCGTCCTCCCCCCTCCCGTGTGTCGTAGGTGCAGTACTCACCGTTGACCTCTGAGCCGGAGTTCGTACTCGTGGTAGATGAGCAAGTAGACGAGAGCAGGTATGATGTTCAATTCGGGTTCCATGCTGTCCGGATTCCGCGTGGAGTGTCTCGAGGTGAGCGTTTTCCATTGAAAATGTCTGTTTCCGCCGTGTTTTTATCGGCGGGGCTCCCGCCCCGGAAAAGGTGGCGGATTGGTGGGTCGTGATAGGGTGGGCGGTACATTGTCTGCCGCCTGGCTGTTGGCGGTGACCGCCGCGCTGTTTGTTTGTTCCGCCGTGGCGGTCGGAGTGTTAATGCGGCGGGCTGTGCTGGCGGTTCCCGCCAGGGTCAGAATTGCATTTTTTTGACCGCCGGCCTGTTGGCGGGTTGGCCGCCGCTTTATCACCGACCGCCAGGGTTAGAATCACCCCCTATGTGTGCAAGATCTTCCTTTTGGCATGGACAATGCCTGCAGAACTGCGAAGTAGTGTTCCTCCATGATGGAAGATTGGCAGGTTTCCTAATCGCATAATTATTAACTGGTGTTTCATGTGTGGTGCATAAGGAGTGGAAAGATAGGCAGCTGGTTCTAGTTTGGCATAGTGCCTTAGGATCATCCAGGCGTGTGCACAAGCACTATATTTGACTATGTCTTGTGTGAACAAAAGGAATTTGCTGGCCTTGTTCACACCTCTTGCAAACGATTTGTATATCGGTGCTGCCTCCCACAGATCTTGGAGCCGTAGTTGGCTAATAGATGACAGAAGGTACTTATTATAGTCTGAGTACTGGTCATTTTCTAGGGCCCACTTCTTTGTTGACTTGTCCCACACATGCAGGGCACTCTTCCTGTGCCTTGAAGAAATCATCCTGGGTAGGCCCAATAGTGGCTAGCAATCCCTGCATTCTGGAAGTGACCAAGATGTCATTTGGTCGGCTTCAGGAGTTTCATCCTCCTTTACCTCTGGAGCAGAAGCAATGACCCACACAGCCCATGCCTTCTTGGAGTCCCCCACCTTTTGTGCAAACTATCTTGTACTGGTCTTTGCAAATCGAGAAGGGTTCCAGTATGATCCAGAGACTACTGTGCAGCCTGTGCTCTGGTCAACACAGCTGACATGGTCCCAGCCATAAGGGCTAATCTTGACAACATATCAGGGGCAATCAAATCATTGCCCAAGACACAACAAGCACCTTGCTCTTCTGTTAACCCAACTGTGACCATGGGAGCTCAATTTCAACCCTGACAAATAGGTCCTCCATGCCCTCTCCACTGGCTACCAAACCTGTATCCTTGGTACGATGAAGAATCTCCTCAGGCTCGTACTTCCTCTCAACCATTGTGTAGCATGCTGCAGCATCCCATAGGGAAGGTATGTTCTTCCCACTGATACTAACGTCCTACACAAACCCCATTGTGTTAGGATAAATATTCTTCAGAACACCTGGGTCCCTCTCCCAAATGTACATAGCCACTAGGTTGACCCTCCTGGTTATTCTCACTCTCATGAAGCATACTCCTACTCATGAGTGCAGGTGTTATAGGGTCTTTCACCTGACAGTCTTTCTTAAGTAGCAAGTCACCACCTTGGACATGGGAGAACTTCCCTGTACTCCCTTCTGATTTTGCACCTTACTGAGCTCACCATCACCATTCTCATTTTTGTTATTCCTTCTCAGGTCCCATGTGAAGTACCTTGGTCCTTACCCACAGGGTTGACACCAAACTGGGAAGAACTCTTCTCCCCCTTTGGCTTAGAACCATTCTGTTCCACCCGCTTGCTCATCCTGTTATCTAATCACTTGTCAGGCAACACAGCATGTTTCACTGGATTCCTCCCTGACTGATCTGACAGGTATTGCATAATTGGGTAGAGCACTCCTCCTTGAGTCGCTCTGTCACCATCAATTAGTTAAGGGACTGAACATCCTTGGTCTCTATTCCTGTCACCCAGTCATTCCAGTCATGCAATACTCCATGAATCCATGCTTCAAACAGAATACAATCTGCTTTTTCTTGCATTCCTTGAACTTTTGTAGGTGCTGAGCTGACTGCAGCCCAAACCTTTTGCTCAGAGCTTCCTTCATTCGCTCATAGACCATCTGGTGTGCAAATGGCATCCTTCCACGACAACTGTCTTTTACAATGGCAAGAGCTCCCTTAACGTAGCTGTCTTAGATATCTCATTCAAGGCCTGTGCCTTAACAGCAACCTCAAAGCTCACAAACCATTCTAAGTAGTCATGACCTTCAACATACAAATGGCCATGCCACACCAACACTCTAGACTCCTAATCGTTAGGTATCCCACTGCTTGCCGCCAATTGTCAGAACGCTGTTCTGAGGGCAAGGGGTCAAACAGGAGCTACTGGGCCCAACTGTGGTGGTTGAGGCCTTTTACTCCAGCTGTCCTGGGGATCGGCCTATTATGGGCTCTGAGCAACTGGGCCAAATGCTCCTTCCACACCTGATTCTCATAGGTAGCGCTGGTTGAGCAGTTCAAGGCTTCCCAAGGAAGAAGTATGTGTAAAGCAAGCATATACTCACAATGCAAAATATGCCCAGTAACCCCAATAAATGATAGTCCAGTCAAATATTTGCTTTTATGTAAAAATAAGTATTTATCTAGTAACGCAAAGTTCAGTACAACACACAGCAAAATAATATACTTAGGTGGTCATTACAACCCTGGCAGTCGGTGTTAAAGCGTCCGGCGGAAAAAAAAAATGAAATCGCGACGTGGCGTAAACCGCGAACAAAGACAGCCACTTTAACACTCCGACCGCCACGGCGGTACAAACAAACAGCACGGCGGTCACCACCAACAGACAGGCGGGAGACAATGTACCGCCCACAGTATCACAACCTACCAATCCGCCACCTTTTCCGGAGCGGATTCACAGCGAACAAAAACACGGCGGAAACTGGACGAAAACGCTCACCTCTACACACCCCACGAGGAACCAGGATGCCATGGAACCAGAGCTTCACACTTTTCCAGCCTTTATCTTCTTGCTCCTCTACCAGGAGCACGAACGCTGGCAGAGAAGACCACGGTGAGTACTGCACCTACGACACAGGGGAGAGGGGAGGGAAAAAACAGGGACACACACGCAACACCCCCACCCCCACCCTCACCCACGACAACACACACATTAATACAGCATGATACATTACAGTTACACCCCCAAAACTCCCCCGGAAGAATGCAAAGACAAAAGAAAATGAGTGTAACCATTGTAATCTATTAAAATCCAGTACGCAAAAATATATATACACTATAAACAAATACATACACCAAGAATAGAAGTCCAGGTATTGCACCATTTAAGTCAGTGGAACACTGGGCCCACACTGCATGGGCGAGGCCCACACAAGATACCCGAACATGACGGAGAGAAAACTGCAGGGGCATCAGATAGAAATAAAACAGGCACCTCAGGGGGAAGGGAAAGGGTAGGCACCTCAGCTGGTTGAGTGCACGACGCCAAATCCATGAGGGGGCCACATGCCCACTGTTCAATCCTGGGGAGTGCAAAGCCACAGTCTCACAAGTCTTTACAGTGGGTGGTTTGCCCACTGTTCAATCCTGGGGAGTGCAAAGCCACAGTCTCACAAGTCTCTACAGTGGGTGGTTTGCCCACTGTTCAATCCTGGGGAGTGCAAAGCCACAGTCTCTCAAGTCTCTCCAGTGGGTGGTTTGCCTACTGCTTTATCCTGGGGAGTGCAAAGCCACAGTCTCTCAAGTGGATAACAGTCTCCACTGGTTCTGGAGGGGGCATTGTGCCCAGAGTGCTTCATCCTGCCAAGGACAGAGGTAGTGGATGTAAATCTCCACTGGTTCTGGAGGGGGCCTGGTGCCTAGAGTGCTTCATCCTGCCAAGGACGGAGGTAGTGGATGTAAATCTCCACTGGTTCTGGAGGGTGCCTGGTGCCCAGAGTGTTTCATCCTGCCAAGGACGGAGGTAGTGGATGTATATCTCCACTGGTTCTGGAAGGGGCATTGTGCCCAGAGTGCTTCATCCTGCCAAGGACAGAGGTAGTGGATGTAAATCTCCACTGGTTCTGGAGGGGGCCTGGTGCCCAGAGTGCTTCATCTTGCCAAGGACAGAGGTAGTTGATGTAAATCTCCACTGGTTCTGGAGCGGGCCTGGTGCCCAGAATGCTTCATCCTGCCAAGGACAGAGGTAGTGGATGTAAATCTCCACTGGTTATGGAGGGGGCCTGGTGCCCAGAGTGCTTCATCCTGCTCGTGGTGGACTCAGTAGCGTCAGTGCTCTTGGCACTCATGAACCAGCAGTGCTGGTGGCGGTGGTGTCCTTGGCAGCGGTACTTGTGGCGGCGGTGTCTTTTTCAGCGGTGCTTGTTGCGGCGGTGTCCTGTTCAGCGGTGCTAGTGGCGGCGGTGTCCCTGGCAGCGGTGCTTGTGGCAGCGGTGTCCCTGCCAGCGGTGCTTGTGGCGGCGGTGCTTGTGGCGGCGGTGTCCTGTTCAGCGGTGCTTGTTGCGGCGGTGTTCTGTTCAGCGGTGCTTGTTATGGCGTTCAGCGGTGCTGGTGGTGGCGGTGTCCTTGGCAGCGGTGCTGGTGGCGGCAGTGTCCTTGGCAGCGGTGCTTGTGCCGGCGGTGTCCTTGGCAGCGGTGCTTGTGGCAGCGGTGTCCTTGGCAGCGGTGCTGGTGGCGGCGGTGTCCTTGGCAGTGACTCAGCTGCTGGCGGTCCTGTCTGGGCCTGCAGGGCTGGTGCTGGCGGTCGCCTCCTGGCCAGCGGGGCTGCTGCTGGCGGTCCTGTCTGGGCCTGCAGGGCTGCTGCTGGCCAGGTCCTGGGCAGTGGGGCTGATGGCGGTCTTCTCCGCCGTGCTGCTCTTCCCAGACTTGGCAGGTTTCTTGTGCCCCTTCCCCACCTTGGAAGGTGTCGCAGCTGACTCCACACTCCCACCTGTACCCATGGGAGCGGCTTTGGTGGCTGTTGTTTTCCCCTTCTCCTGCTGGGCACTGGCCAACTTTTGATGCTTGACAGGTGGGGGACTGTCCGTGCTGTGGCTCCTTGCCACACTGGCTGCCCTGCTGCCTGGTGCACTCCAGAATCCGGTGACTACTGGCACCACTGGTCCCGCCGCTGTTGTGGCTGAGGTGCTAGGTTGGGACCTGGAGAGTCGGGCCCTAGGAGACTGATGGGGTGGGGGAGGTGAGGGAAAGAGGTCAAGGGTGGACAGGAAACATTTCTTAGGAACACTGGGACGGGTAGCTGGAGGGAGTTTGGGAGTGGAGGAAGAGGTTGTGGTTGTAGGAGGTGTCCATTTGGTGATTTTGGGTGAAGGCGCATGCGCTGGAGGCTGTCGTGAGGTGGATGGCTGTTGGGTGAGTGTGTGGCTGCGTTTGTGTACCTTGGGAGGTGGCGTCACAGACACACTGGGAGAGGACACAGGGGATGTGTGAATGGTAGTGGGGGTGGTGAGTGCACGTGAGCGGGGTGTGGTGATGGGTGTGCTGGTGATGGAAGTAGTGGCTGTAGATGTAGTGCATGCAGGTGTGATTGGAGACGAGACTGGGAGGGAGGAGGGAGACGAGGAGGAGGGGGACACAGTGGAGGCAGTGAATGTTGCTTTGTCTGCATGTGTGTGATGCTTGCGTGAGTGCCTGTGGGATGTGTGGTGCTTATGTTTGCCTGAGCTTCCTTTGTGTATTGAGGTGTGTGCATGCTGGTCTGATGGTGTGCTTGGGGTAGGTTGAGGTACAGGTGATTGGGTGGAGGAAGTTGGAGGGGGGAGGCTAGAGACAGGGACAATGGCTGCCATCAGTGCTGAGGCCAGAGTCTGAAAAGCTCGCTGAAGGGCTGCCTGACCAGAATGAATGCCCTCCAGGAATGCATTGGTTTGTTGCAACTGCCCCTCTACACCCTGGATGGCATTCAAAATGGTAGACTGGCCAACAGCGAGGGACCTGAGGAGGTCAATGGCCTCCTCACTGAGGGCAGCAAGGGTGACTGGGGCAGGGCCTGAGGTGCCTGGGGCGAAGGAGATGCCCACCCTCCTAGGTGAGGGGGCACGGGACACAGGCTGAGGGGCTGCTGGGAGGGCGGTGTTGGAGGGGGGGTAGTGGTTGTACCTGTAAATGCGGGGGGCACAGATGGGGCCGCCACCACAAGGGAGCTCCCATCAGAAGACGAGTCCGTATCACTGGTGTCAGATCCTGTCCCCGCCGTGGAGCTCCCCTCGCCCTCCGTCCCACTAGTGGCTTCAGACTCCGTTGTCTCGCCCTCCAGGGCCATGTGGGAGGCACCTCCCTCCTGCTCCGGTGCCACTGCTCCTCCGCCTGATGATGCTAATGCACACGTGTACAGGGAGACCACAAAAAGGGGGGGGGGGAGACAGAAGAAAGACATGTTGAGTGCATGCATTACCGCTACCGTTGGCGGACACGACAGACACAGAAGCCCCCTGCACTACGCCTCGCACTTGGGGTCCACTATACAATCCCTGGGACATGGCCTACAAGGCTATGGCCGATATCTGCACACATGGATGTCACAGGAGCCTGAATAGGAGTAGTTGCCACTGTACCCAGGTGGGGTGGGGTGCCACAGGGTCTGCCTGAAAAAGGGGACTTAACTAGCACACTCGCCCTCGCCTAGGGAGACACACAGCCCACCTCCCCCACCCAGACACCTCCACTGTGCGCTGAATCAGCAGAATGATTGTGTACTCACCCCCTTGTTGCTGCTGTGATGCCCTCAAGTGCCCATCCAACTCCGGGTACGCCACCGCCAGGATCCTGAACATCAGGGGGGTCATGGTGCCCCTCCCACATTGGGAGGCCATCCCCAGCTGGGCCTCCGCCATCTTCTTGCTCCAGCGGCGAATGTCCTCCCATCTCTTACGGCAGTGGGTGCTCCGTCTGTGATAGACCCCCAGGGTCCGGACTTCCTTGGCGATGGCACGCCAAATATCCTTCTTCTGGTGGGCGCTGACCTACATGAATTGTACAGGGGAAAAAGAGACGGTATTACCTACTGCACCGTCACAGTCATTGGCCCTCATCCCTATCCTTGCCATGTGGCACATGCACTCTCCGTCGTTTCATGCACGAATCATTCTCCCCACCCCTATCTTTCATCCGCACCACTCCACACAGGCATTGCCCATACAGCATGCTCCCAGTGTACTTACCTGTTTGTCTGGAGGACAGTAGAGTAGCGTGTACTGGGGGAGGACCCCATCCACGAGTTTCTCCAACTCCTCTGTGCTGAAGGCAGGGGCCCTTTCCCCTGACGCACAAGCCATTGTCTCTTCCAGACTGAGATCACAGCAGCACTTGCAGTGTAGGTCCTCTCCTGTCGAAGATCAGGTATCGAGTGATTGAACAGATAGAAAATGGCAGTCACGTCCGCGGTGGTGCGTACCGTCACCGCCAGCGTATATCGTCATTGGCTCCTGGGACCCAGTGTGCCCAGTTGGAGCCAGACCTGATGTCAGCTATCCGCCATCCCACAGGAATCCCCCTCAAGTGCAGGTTCTGTCAGTACTCCATTTCCTTGCAAGTGGGTCTTTTCAAACTACAGTGGCCATTGCAACAGGGATGTCCCAGCCTATGTTTTCCAACGTGTTGTCCAGAGTGTTGTCTGCCCTGCTGAAACACATGCGGAGCTACATCGTTTTCCCTCAGGTGGAGGATTTGCCTACAGTGAAAGGTGACTTCTATGCCCTGGGACATATCCCCAACATCATAGGTGCCATTGATGGGACACATGTGGCCTTGGTCCCCCCATGCAGGAGTGAACAGGTGTACAGAAACCGGAAGAGTTATCATTCGATGAATGTACAGATGGTGTGTTTGGCAGACCAGTACATCTCCAATGTTAATGCCAAATTCCCTGGCTCAGTGCATGATGCTTAGATCCTGCGGAACAGCAGCATCCCTTATGTGATGGGGCAACTCCAGAGGCACCGTGTGTGGCTATTAGGTGAGCACCTGGAAGCAAGTCAGTGGTAATAGTTGTCTGGGTATATCCCTACAGGTTAGTGTGTATCTAACAGTTGTCCCTCGTCATTTTCAGGTGACTCTGGTTACCCCAACCTGTCATGGCTACTGACCCCAGTAAGGAATCCCAGGACAAGGGCAGAGGAACGCTACAATGAGGCCCATGGGCGAACTAGGAGGATTATAGAGCGGACCTTCGGCCTACTGAAGGCCAGGTTCAGGTGCCTCCATATGACAGGTGGTTCTCTATTCTACTCACCAAAGAAGGTGTGCCAGATCATCGTGGCCAGCTGTATGCTTCACAACTTAGCTTTGCGATGACAGGTGCCTTTTCTGCAGGAGGATGGTCCAGATGGAGGTGTTGTGGTAGCTGTGGAGCCTGTGGACAGTAAAGACGAGGAACCATAAGAGGACATCGACAACAGGAACTCGGTGATCCTGCAATACTTCCAGTGGGACACAGGTAAGAAGACAAAACTGCCTACTACATGTACTTTAACACTACTACCTCTCTACTGTCTGTCCTTTTCACCCAGTGTATGGTCACTGAGTTGTCACTTTCCCTTACGATTTCACAGATGTGGATCCCACTGTGTGACATCTGCTTTGTTTCCTCATGGACTAGAGCTGTGTGACATAGGTATGTTGACATTACAATTCAAAGAGCATTTTGTCACTGTAATTGCTAATACACTATATCGAAATCACAGACAGACTCCAGATTGTTTTGTGCTTTAGGGGTGTTTATTTAAGTGCTCAATATTGGAGGGTGCTGTAAAATGGTGAGGGGTGATGGTGGAGGAGTCCAGTCTATTAGTCTCACAGGTGCATTGCCCAAAGGGGCATACGAAGTGGAGCTGGGGCAGTTTGAGGATGGACAGGGTGACAAGGTGGGACAAAAGGATGACATTCAGGGCGGTCTCATTTCTTGGCAGGGTCTTGGCATCGTTCTCTGTCTTTGTCCTGAATCTCAGGGACCGTTTGCGGGGTGGTTCTCCATCTGCAGGGGGTGGGGTGCTGGTGTGGTGGTCCTGTGGCGGTGCCTTCTGTCCACTAGTGCCGGCGGAGGTGGTGGGCAGTTCATTGTCCAGGCTAGTGTCAGGGGCCCCTTGTTGTGCCACAGTGTCCCTCCTGGTGTTGAGGACTTCCTTCAGCACCCCTACGATGGTGTCCAGGGTGGAATTGATGGATCTGATTTCCTCCCTGAAGCCCAAATACTGTTCCTCGTGCAGCCGCTGGGTCTCCTGAAACTTGGCCAGTACCGTTGCCATCGTCTCCTGAGAATGATGGTATGCTCCCATGATGTTGGAGGGGGCCTCGTGGAGAGTGGGTTCCCTGGGTCTGTCCTCCCCCTGTCGCACAGCAGCCCTCTCAGTTCCCCTGTTTCCCTGGGCCTCTGTCCCCTGAACGGTGTGCCCACTGCCACTGCCCCAGGTCCCTGTTGTTGTTGGGGTGGTGGGTTAGCCTGGGTTCCCTGTAGTGGTGGACACACTGCTGCTTGATGTGTCCTGGGGACAGAGGTATGGGCCCGCTGGGTGGGTGCTGTGCTGGTGTTTTGAGAGGGGGGAAGCTCTTTGGTGGCCTGTGACTGTGTCAGGGGAACCAACTGTCCCGAGGTCCCAGATGGGCCGAGCTGGTCGTCTAGATCCAGTTGGACAGAGCTGCTGTCATCACTGTGGGCCTCTTCTGTTGGTGGTGTGGACATGTGTGGACCCTCCTGTGCGGTGACGTTGGATAGGGGTCCTGCAGGGGTGTAAAAGCATGATTATTGCATCTGGGTGTACCATGGTGTGCAATGGGTGGGTGACCATGTACCCCAGTGCTTGCATTCCTGTCTGGAACCTTGTGTGATGATGGTTTAGGGGGGTGTATGGGTATGTGCCTCGGCCATGCCTTGGTGATGGGTGTCCATGCTTTGTTGTTGCATGCAGGGCTTGGTGTTGGGATGTGTGGTTTGTGATATTGGGACATTTGTGAGGGGTAGGAGTGATGGGGGTGAGGGCGAGGGTGGGATATGTGATGGCATGCAGGTAGGGTGGGGGATATAGTAGTTGAGGTTTGACTTACCAGAGTCTACTCCTCCAGCTACTCCTTCGAGGCCCTCAGGATGCAGAATCGCCAAGACTTGCTCCTCCCAGGTTGTTAGTTGTGGGGGAGGAGGTGGGGGTCCGCCACCAGTCCTCTGAACCGCAAGGTGCTGTCTGGAGACCACGGAACGCGCCTTGACCCGTAGGTCATTTCACCTCTTCCTGATGTCATCCCTATTTCTTGGGTGCTGTCCCACTGCGTTGATCCTGTCCACTATTCTGCGCCATAGCTCCATCTTCCTAGCTATGGAGGTGTGCTGCACCTGTGATCCGAATAGCTGTGGCTCTACCCGGATGATTTCCTCCACCATGACCCTGAGCTCCTCCTCAGAGAACCTGGGGTGTCTTTGCCGTGCCATGGGGTGGTGTGGGTGATGTGTGGGGTGGTGTGTGTTGTGATATGTGGGGTGATATTTAGTGGTGTGTTGTGTGGGGTGCGTGGATGTTATGTGGGTAATGGTGTTGTGTGTCTGTGGATGCTTGGTTGTAGATTGTAGTGTCTCTCTCTGGCTTTCTGTCGCAATTGTGGTTGTAGGGGTTTGTGGGTGATGTGGGTGTGTGTTTTATATTGTATTGGGTGTGTGGGAGTGGTGTGTGTATGTGTATCAGGTGTGTGTATTTGGAATTGTCCAATGTGGTAGTGTTTTGTAAGAGTGTGTGTATTTTGAACGCGGCGGTGTGTACCGCCAATGGAATACCGCAGTTGAAAGACCGCCGCGTGGATTCGTGGGTCGTGATAGTGTGGGCGTATTTCTGTTGGCGTGACGGTGGAGGTTTTGTTATCGCCAGTTTATCACTGACCTTTGGTGTGGCGGACTTATTTGGGTGTCTCAATTTCGGCAGATTCCGAGCTGTGGGTCATAATGGCCGTGGCGGAATTCCGCAGCCGCAGCGGTGTGTTGGCGGTCTTCTGCACGGCGGTAAGCGGCTTTTACCGCCAATGTTGTAATGAGGGCCTTAGTCTTCTTAAAGCCCGCCCACTGCTTTGTCCTTCGCATGATGGTTATTCCACATTCATATGTGGCGACACCCATGCTAGGCCCTGCTAGTAAGTGTCTGAACAGTGATCGAATTGGGCAAGATCTGAGGGACACAACATGCCTATATTTTTTTTTAATTTAAGAAAAACAGTTCCTTTCCTTTTTGTGAAAAGACAACAGTCATGGGAAGGTAAATTCAGAGAGCTGAAATGCTTCAGCTAAAATGTAAGGCAGGCACTCTCCTGTGCTATGAAAGAGAGGGAGAGGCATAGAACTAAACAAGCCTTCTTGCCAGGGTGCCTGCTTGCCTGAAAGAAAAGTAAATGTGCACAACTGGTTAAACTGCAATTTTTAAAGAGTGCTTGGAAGCCAGTATTGATTTTAATTGATTGAGCCACTTGAAGCATCCTGATCACACAGATTTATGGTTTTTTGAGTGGAATTGAGAGGGAGGTAGCAGCTGAGCTGTGAAGTGTGTGTTTTTAAAAGACAGTTATAAGAAAATTGCAATACGTACAGTATGGGTATTATTGAAATCAATATTTTGATGCACTTTTGTATCTAAAAAATAATTTGGCATTTTGTAGCAGCCTATCTTATACTGTGTGTAATGCACGTTTCAAATACAGACTTACATATTCACAATGCTTTCTGTCACAGACTGGAACCCCATAGCCCTAAACATACACAATTCTCCACTGCACCAATCAGGATTCATTTCCCACTGATTAACTTGCATTTATTTGAATTTTAGGCTGTGTGTTTTTTATATGCAGGTACCTAAATGTGAAAGACTGAAAAAGTTACAACCTATTTTTTTTTTTGCCATGCCTTTGACCCAGCCCCCACGCTCACTCACCCCACCTCCATTACGTGCACTAACGCAATATGTGTCCCGTCAATGGCCCCAAACATTTTTGGGTATATGTCCCATTACATAGAATCCGACCTTCACAGTGGCTGGATCGTCCACCTGGGGGAAAGCTATGTAGCTGCACATGTGTTTCATAAGGGCAGTAAAAACTCTTGCCAGCATGATTGAGAACATTGACTGTGACATTCCTGCTTCTCAGCCCACTGTCATTTGGAAATAACTAGTTGTCAGGAAATGGAGCATTGATAGCTCTTGCACAAGAGGGGGGATCCCAGTCAGATGACGGATAGCAGATATCTGGTCAGGCTCCAATTGGCCACACTGCTCTGTGATTGTGGCCCTGTCCACTCTATAGGTGAGTATAATGTGCCTGTCCTCCATTGTAGCCAAGTCCACAAGGGGTCTGTACACGGAGGTATGTCTCCTTCTCCTATTTATCTGCAGCGGTAGGTATCTGAGGGACAGAAGAGTGAGTAGGCTGTCACAATGTGAACAATGGAACCCCAACCTCAGTGTACATAGTGTATTTATGTGATGGGACAGTGGGAATGGCAAAGTATGTGCTAATTTAGGCTGTGACACAGTTAAGGTTGATATGACTGTTGTCTGCCACCATGAAATGGTGACCGCCTGTCCTGTATGTAGGGGCAGGTGGAAGTGAGTTAACTCCGCCAACGTTTGGCGTCGTGGCGGAAGGCGGTCTTGCACCACCGTGCAATTCCTCATTGGATAATATGGGGCTCTATAAAGTACAGTGGCCAATATGGATCTGCGCCAGTAGTGACGGTGTACACCGCCACCGACGTGACCGCCATTTTCTATCTGATTCCTCCCTTGTTTCATGACCTTCAACAGGAGAACACCTACACTGTGTGTGCTGCTGTGACCTATGTCTGGAACCTACCATGGTACGTGTGACTGGGGAAAGGGTCCCTGCCTTCACTCCGGAGGAGTTGTCGCATTTGGTGGATGGGGTCCTACCCCAGTACCGACTGCTGTATGGGCCTCCAGACCAACAGGTGAGTACACCTTGGGCACGATGCATGTGGGATGGATGCATGGAGATGTGTGTGTAAGCATTGTGTCAATGGGGGGGAATGACTTGTGGTGGTGTACATGGTGTGCGCCGGCCGATGTGTGTGCCAACGGAAACGGGATTGGTGGGCAATATGTCTGACAGGCTGGATGGTATGTGTAATGTTGTCCTCCTGTCTCTATTACCTCTGCAGGTCAGAGCTCATCAAAAGAAGGGATTACGGCGTGCCATCGCCAAGGACGTGCGGACTCTGGGGGTCTATGGCAGGCAGAGCACCCACTGTGGGAGGACCTGAGACGCTAGGCATGGAAGACCGCGGAGGTCCAGCTGGGGGTGGCCTCCCATTGAGGAAGGGGTACCCGTCGGAACATGACCCCCTGATGTGCCCATATACTGGCGGTGGCCTACCCAGAGCTGGATGGGTGCATGAAGGCATCACAGCAGCCACAAGGGGGTGAGTACAGTGGGCACTACTACAATAATTGGCAGGTGGCATGGGATCAGGGTGGTGGGTGTGAGTTAGTGGGTGCCCCTAAGGCCAGGCCAGACATTGCAGCATGATCCAGCTCAAGGGTAATGGGTGAATGGTGAATGCAGGTAACCTAGCTTGTTAGCATTCCATGTCAGTCAGGGCTTTGTGGGTCACAGGAGGGATGCAGTTGGTGGTGTGTGACCCTCATCTTGCTGTGGCATCTAGCCAAATCACTGGCAGTGTAATGCATAGTGCTCAAACCATGATCACTGTGTGTGACGGTGCTCTGTATGCCAACTGCGGTGTGGGTGCAGTAATTGACCCAGTGTTTCCTTTATCTCTCTCTACCCCCCTTTTTTTCTTCTGTCATCCTGTTCATGTGTGCATTAGCATCATCTGGTGGAGGACCAGGGGCACCGGCGACGAAGGGAGCTGTACCCCACAGGACCCTGGAGGCAGAGTCCACTGACGCCGTGGGAACCAATGGGACAGAGGGCGAGGGGAGCACCACGGCGGAGAAAGGAGGCAACAACACAGACTCAGATACCTTCTCCGATGGAAGCTCCCTGGTGGTGGCAAACACCTTTGTGACCACCCCAGCTGCAGGTATAGCCGCCACCCCCATATCAGCACCACCCTCACAGTAGCCCCTCAGCGAGTTGCTTGTGCCTGCTCACCAGGAGGGTAGGCATCTCCTTCGCCGGAGGCACCTCAGGCCCTGCCACATTGAGCCCTGCTGCCCTGAGTGAAGAGGCTATTGACCTTCTGAAATCCATCTCTGCAGGGCAGACAACCATTGTGAATGCCATCCATGGGCTGGCATCCCAGATGCAGCAATGCAATGCATTCCTGGAGGGTTTCCACAGTGGATTGGAAGCCCAACAGAGATCAATTCAGGCCCTGGCCCCTCTCTGATGGCAGCCATTGTCCCTGTTGCTACCGTCCCCCATCCAGCTACCACTTTTCAGTTCCAGTCTCCTCAACCCCAACCCATCCCATCCACACATACAGATGAGCATGTACACAAGACAACACACAAGAGTGTCACAGTCAAACACAGGCACCACACTTCATCCCACAAGCACTTATGCAAACACGAGACAGTTGCAGACACAAGCACATCCACTGCCTCCACTGTCCCCCCCTCCTCCTCCTCCACCTCCTTCACAGTCACATCCACACTCACACCTGCATGCACTGCATTAACATCCACCACCAGCATCACCACATCAAGCAGCACACTCACCTCACTAGCAGACACCTCCACAACATCCATACACGCGTCCCCTATGTCCTCTCCCATCCTGTCTGACCCCCTCTTAAAGGACACAAACGCAAGCACTCACACACCCAACAGCCATCCACCTCACATCAGCACACTGCCCATACACCTGCAACCAAGTCCAGCAGACATACACCTCCAACAACCACTCCCTCAACCTCCACTCCCATCCCTCCTCCCGCCCCACCGTCCCTAAGAAGCTTTTTCTTGCCCAACTTGACCTCTTCTTTCCCCCTCCCCTCCGTCCTGCCTGTAAGAGCAGAGTCCCAACGACCCAGCCGAGCACCCCAGCCAAACAGTCCACGTGGACAGTGGTAGCACCACCTAGTCGTGGTAGCAAGTCAGTGAAGGATCCCACCCCACCAGCCAGGAAGGTTAAGGATCCCACACCTCCTGCCATGAAGGGGAAGGAGCCCGCGCCTCTTGCCATGAAGAGGAAGAAGCCCTCGACTCCTGCCAGGAAGGGTCAGGAGCCCGCACATCCTGCCTTGAAGGGGAAGAAGCCCTCAACCCCTGCTAGGAAGGGTAAGGATCCAACGCCTCCTGCCATGAAGGGGAAGAAGCCCTCGACTCCAGCGGAGGCTGTCAGCCTGCCACCAGTGGTCACGGGGCCCTCACTGCCAGCTGAGGAAGTGCATCCCTCACCTCCAGCAGAGGCTGCCCAGGAGGCACCTCCACCTGCCAACACGGTGCATCCCTCACCTTCAGCAGGGGTTGCCCAGGAGGCACCTCCACCTGCCAACACAGTTCAGCCCTCACCTCCAGCAGAGGCTGTCAGGGTGACACCACCACCACCAGTGTCATGGGGCCCTCACCGCCAGCTGAGGAAGTGCATCCCTCACCTCCAGCAGAGACTGCCCAGGAGGCACCTCCACCTGCCGACACAGTGCAGCCCTCACCTCCAGCAGAGGCTGCCCAGGAGGCACCTTCACCTGCTGACACTTTGCAGCCCTTACCTCCAGATGACACAGTGCAAAGCCATCACCACCAGTGGAAGCCATGTAGGCCACCCTCCATGGACTGCTGTACAAGAACCCCCTCCAGGAGCAGTGGGCATGTTCCCCACCTGACAGACTGTGACTTTGTATTCCCCAGCAAAGAGAAATGGGCATGTAGCCCCCTCCAGAGAAAGTGGGAAAGTAACCCACCTGAGAGACTGCGGCCTTGCACTCCCCAACAAAGAGAAATGGGCATGGAGCCCCCTCCAGAACCAGTGGGAATGTCACTCACCTGAGAGACTGTGGACTTGCACTCCACAGGACAGAGAAATGGGCATGGAGCCCCCTCCAGAACCAGTTGGCTTGTTCCCGTGTTTGGCTGAGGTGCCCCCACCCCCCCATCTCCCCGAGGTACCTGCCCACTTGCAAACTGATGCCCCTGCAGAGTTCTATCAGGATGAAGTCAGGATTCGAGGTGGGACTTGAACTGTGCCCTGTGGCCATATGAGCCCTTAGTACTTTGGACTGGGCATTGGCCCTCTGTGCATATTTGTACATATCTGTTTTTCATACTATTGGTTCATTTGGTAGCTGTTTATATCAATACATTCTCATTACTGCATTCTTTTGTCCTTGCATTATTGTGCCGTGTATTGTGTGCCATTATTTTTTGTGTGTTGAGTGTGTGTTGTGCGTGTGTGTCACTCTCGTTTTCCTCCCTCCCTTGTGTGCTAGGCGGCTGTACTCATCGTCGTCGTCTTCGTTGGTGTTCCAGGTGGAGTATGATGTAGATGAGCATCGGGAAGACTTGCAGTTCCGGTTCCATGTTCTTTCATGTGTCTCCAATAGTGAGTCTTTGCTCTTCTGTGATGTGTTTCCGCCAGGCTTTTGATGGTGTTGGTACCGCCCTGGAAGTCCTTGCGGATTGCAGGGTCAAATATGGTGGGCGGTACTTTGGGGGTCATTCTAAGTCTGGCGGGCGGCGGAGGCCGCCCGCCAGACTTCCCCCCTCCAAAATACCGCTCCGCGGTCGAAAGACCGCTGAGGGTATTTTGGCTTTTGCACTGGGCTGGCGGGCGACCGCCAAAAGGCCGCCCGCCAGCCCAGTGCAAAAAACCCTTCCCACGAGGACGCCGGCTCAGAATTGAGCCGGCGGAGTGGGAAGGTGCGACGGGTGCAGTTGCACCCGTCGCGAATTTCAGTGTCTGCAAAGCAGACACTGAAATTCTTTTTGGGGCCCTCTTACGGGGGCCCCTGCAGTGCCCATGCCATTGGCATGGGCACTGCAGGGGCCCCCAGGGGCCCCGCGACACCCCATACCGCCATCCTGTTCCTGGCGGGAGAACCGCCAGGAACAGGATGGCGGTATGGGGTGTCAGAATCCCCATGGCGGCGCAGCAAGCTGCGCCGCCATGGAGGATTCAATAGGGCAGCGGAAAACCGGCGGGAGACCGCCGGTTTTCCCTTTCTGACCGCGGCCAAACCGCCACGGTCAGAATGCCCTGCGGGGCACCGCCAGCCTGTTGGCGGTGCTCCCGCCGACGGGTCAGAATCACCCCCTTTGTCTTCCACCTGCCTGTTGCTGGCTGTTGCCATGGTCAGTGGTGTTAACGCCCTGGCGGTTTGTGTGGTACATTGGTTGTCTATGGGAGATTTCTCCCCCATGGTCATAATTTGATGGTAATTACTGCCAGCCTGTTGGTGGTATTACCGCCACTTTATCACTCACTGCCAGGGTCATAATGAGGGCCATAATCTCCGCTCCGCAAAAGCAACAGGTGAACAGTGATAGAACTGTTTGTGCTGCACCCTCTCCCAGGAGACGAGGAGTGCAAGCGGGCCCTTTGTGAATTACAGATTCTTCACAGGACTGCTCATGCTGCACACATTTGGGGATTACAGGTTGCAAACAGGTCCTACCCTGACACCTTTGCCGATGTATCTGAGTGGGCAGTAAGTGCTAGATTGACCTCTGATGCCACATTAAGAGATACTACCAGAAAAGGAAAGTGACTGAGACATACCTCCACATCGACATCAACTAGGAACAGCTGAAGGAAAACTGAAGAAGCAAAGGCCACAACACACAACAGGCTAATTCGAAGACTCTTTTCGGTTTCCTGTACCAGAGTTATAGTAAAGACAATGCCCAGGAGGAAGAAGGAAGAAAGGAAGTGGCTTTGGGTGCTAACAGCTATCTTTACCCCTGTCCCAGGAATAATAGTGACAGTTATATTGATATTGTATGCTGACACAATATATATTCCTTTCCTAGATGACCACCATGTCACAAATGAAAGTGAAAGGCTGTACGAGGAGCAATAGACAGGTATTTCTCAGATGGCAGGGCTGGAAATACTGTGAGAAGAGTGAATACAGAGAGACATATACTGCTAACACCTTCATATAAATGGTAGATGCTTATGTAAATTTGGCAAACATATCAAACTGTTATGTGTGCACCCACTTACCAACAAACATGCAGGACGCAATGAAATACACGCCCATTCCACTCAGTAGGTATTTATTGCGTATTATTACATTGCAATTGGTGCAACAACATTTTAGAGTACCAATACGGCAAAGGCTGATGCCCAGTGTGGGTGGGAGACGACAGAACAGAACATGTGCATTTCAGAATGAAGGCTGGCAGGAACAGGAGGCGGAACTTGTAGGCCAGCTGGCAGAAGCAAGACCAAGGAATAAAAGGGAAATGGAGAACCTGGCGAGTTGGCAAAAACCAGGGAATAACACTGCAAAACGCTTAGGAGAGCCACACCTGCAGATTATCAACATTGAGTTAGTTCCATGGTGCATACCATGCAGCCAGGGTTGCAGCCCAACGGCCACCAAGTACTCAAGGGGGCAGGGTATGCTTCACTTTTAAAAGTCTTGGCATCCCCACGTGATGTAAAGTTCTCGATGCAGTAAATGCAGGGCCAAATATATGTAGGCACTGTGCCATTGTTAACTTAGACAGGTTGAGGGATGGTCCTAATGGATTACCAGTTAAGATATCATGGCCGCAGGAGTCTATTTCATATATGGTAATTCTGCATACTTCCACCTTCTGGCCGGATGGTATGGTATATGCTACCTAGCACTAGTGCTGCCGCGGATGACTAACATCTTCAATATGTCCCAGATAAATGAAGTGGCCCGTTACAAGCCCCGCACAAAAAGGGATGCCACCTGGATAGACAGAACTATAGCAGCCATGGGTGTAAAAGTAGCCCCATTTGGGATGATGTACTCAACAGCAAGGACACATCAACTCACAGGGTTGATGGAAGAATTGGCAGACTCCACAGGAGCGGCCCTGGGAAATGTAACAGAGGAATTAACAGATATGAGGGCCGTAGTAATACAAAATCGTATTGCACTAGACATTATCCTGGCCAAGGAGGGTGGGGTTTGTCATGTGATCCATCAACGCTGCTGTGCATATATGCTATATAACAGTGACAAAATAAATAATGCCATTAATAATGCCAAATAAAGGGGGTTTAAAAGGAAGCAAAAAAAGGTGTGTGCCACTATAAATTTCAGTAGAATTTGGGAAACACTGAGTACATGGTTCCCCAACTGGGCATCATGGTTAATAGAAACACTGGTAATAGAAGTAGTGGCCCTATTAACTTTGTGCATACGGATGCAGGCCTGCCCCACCTGCATAAGCACATTATTAGAGAGGTGTTGAGATAGGGTTACAATACCATCACACTACACTCCAAGACAGAATTTTCTTCGGTCTGGGGATGTTTTGGTGAGAGTCATAGTGAAGAAATTGGTGTAGGTAATCATTGAGTATCAGAGGGTGGAATGTAGAATTGCAGACATATTGTTAGCTATGGAGCCCATGTTTGGCTCCCTGGTGTCAAGACGGGCCACTCACCTGAAAAGCAGGATGTCTGCAGGGGCGACGGTATGCCTCCTGACCTCCTGGAACACCTCTTGGCACTTCCTGGTGGACACAGAAACCCCGGCAGGTGTCCCAAAAGGAAAGGGGGAGTGGAAGAGACAAAACAATGCCACATCTTGCCGGTCCAGCCAAGCACCCTGTATCTTCGGCGGGCAGGTCGTTGCTGACAGAGTGATAGTAGAGTTAGTGCACTCAACTTCCTTGAAACTGAATCTCTCTTTCTGATATGGGCCCGGGAGCGGTAGAAGAACACCGGGATGCTCCAGCACTTTTCTTGGATAATAACAACTGTTGGCACAATTACTACCACTGCATTACCAAAAACCCAAACTGAGTACCATAACAATAAGTACTGCGATACTAGGGCTGGCTTCACAGAGATTCACTGTTGCAAACTACATTTAGACCTGTGGCTGCACTTATCATGCACAAGAAAGACAAACAAGGGCATTAATTATATCACATATAACTTTCCTGCATGCATAGGGTTAAACTAAAAGGAACAAAAACAATCCAAGAAATACAAATGTCCACTCTGGGTTTAAACAGTTAGGGTGGCACAGTTTGGTTTGGTTTCACTGTGTGTGTGAAAACCCCTTCAAAAGCAAATTCCTCAAACCTGAAACACAGGCATGAATGACACAATTTAAATCCAAGAGTTATGCTATTACAGAAAGAAAAGTCACGTAAATGCTCTTTTAAAATTGCACTGTCACTTTTTGTAGTACTTGAGCTCAAGCAGATTTCTTGAAGCACATTTAGGAAGTAACACCCCTTCCTATTTGCGAGTCGCATTCCCATTTTGCGAGTCGGTACCGACTCGCAAAATGGGAATGAGCATTGCCATGCAAAACGCTTACTACATCTGGCCCCTAGTCCTTCATGGCACTTTTAGGTCACCTCGCTGTCTGGGCGAAAGACTGCTTTCCTTCCCTCATTACCCACCCTCCTATGGGCCCAAGTCTAGGCCCGAGTCCCGAGCAGTTGCCCAAACCCCCCCATATATTTTCAAATTTCCTGGGACAGCTTCCTCCAAGGTGTGTTCTCCTGATATTCCCAGGATAAGCCACTTAGGAATGTCAAGTGCAGGGCATTTCTCTAACTACTCCAGCCCAGAAGTCCCTTATTTTGGGGCACTCCCATAGTACATGCATGAATGTACCATCTTCATCCCAGTTCCTCAGGCAGGGCAGATTCTTTGCCCGGCCAATTTTAAATAGCAAAGTATGCAGGTAATCTACTCTATGCAGAACTTTTACATGTACCAGCTTAAATCTGGCCCTAATGGATATATCCTTGGCACTGCTAATGGCCTCCCCCCATTCATCTTCCTCCAGGAGACCCAGGTCAACCTCCTATTTCACCTTCAAGTTACTCACCGGGTCAGGAGAGTTATTGATTAGTTTTTTATAAATTACAGAAATTCCCCACCTAGGAAGTGGCTCCAGAAGGATTCAATCTTCCTGAGGGGAAGCGTCCGTCAGACTATCCCCCTCCCTAATGTGTCTCCTCAATGCATGTCCCAATTGCATGTACCAAAAGTGTTCACTGGGTGCCAATTCCTACTCCTCCCTAAGCGTCTCAAGACTAACGAATGCCTGCTCCCTCCACACGTCTCCCAGGTGCTCTATGCCTATCGTTTCTCACTTCTGGAATCCTTGTAGGCCTTGCACATCAGCCAGTTCATCACTATGCCATAATGGGGTGAGGTCAGTTTTCCCATCCACCCCAGGTGTTTAGTTGCATCTTTCCAAGTCCGGATCATTGCCCTCGTGTGGTGCACTAGGACTCCCGCTGAGTGTTGTGAAACAGGGCTTCGGGTCCCCCCCTGCCCATCAGGTATCTTTGCAACCTGTATGTCAGGTCTTGCTGGTCCCCAAACACCCAGTCATTGACCACAAGAAGGTGTGATGCCCAATAGTATTTCTGAATGTCTGGTACCACCAGTCCTCCCTCCTATAGTCCCCTCTGTAGTTTGGTTAGAACAATCCTTGGCATTCCCCGCCCCCACAACAGTCTTTGTACCTCCGAATCTATTGTGCCAAAAACTTCAAGTGGAATGCCGTATGGGGCGTTTTGCATGACATAGAGGAGGCGCATCAGGCTCATCATTGTATGAATAGCAGCCTTCCCCATCAAGGTCAAGGGGCGATATGCCAATGAGTCACATCCCCAGGGTCTCTGGTTACATATAATCCTAGGTAGCAAAAGCCCTCTGTCCTAACTGTGGTCCCGCAATCTCGTGGGAGGCAGGGCCTCTCCCCCGCAAGGAGATACGCCACAGATTTTGACCAATTTATTGTATATCCAGAGTGGTCGCCAAATATTCTGAATATTTGCATGAGCCTGCCTATCGTCAGTGAGGGTCTTAAAACATAGAGGAGAATATCATCCACGTATAATGATGTACCTTCCTCCCAGCCACCTGGAGCTTGTATTTCCTTCACCAACGAGTGCTGGTGGATCCATGCTGCTAATGGGTCTAATTTTAGAGCAAAGAGCAGGGGAGATAGTGGACAATCGTACCGGGTGCCAGTCCGCAACTCAAATTCTCTTGACACCACCTCATTGACCCTTTCGAGGGCCACAGGAGAGGCATATAGCAGCTTGGTCTACACACAAAACTGCGGCCCGAATCCCAGCCGCTCCAGGACTGCAAAGATATAGTATCACTCTTGACATGGAGTCAAATGCCATTTTGGCATTCAATGCCATCAGAGCCGCCTGGTCCGCGTTTGGCCCTGTGGTCAGGTGAAACACCCCAAACAGGCATCGTAGATTGAGTCTCGTGCTCCTGTCCGGCATGAAGCCTGACTGATCCGGGTGTACCAGGAATGCTATTACTCCCTGTAACCTATTGGATAACACCTTGGCTAGTAACTTAGCTTCCATATTTAGTAAAGATATAGGTCGATATGAACCTGTAAGTCTTGTAGTGCATGGGTTATTTCTTCCTCCGTCATCTCGACTTCCAATGCGTCTCCATCATCTTTCTGCAGCTCCTGCAGTTGGATATCTCTAAGGAAGTCCTTGTAGTCCTCAGCGGACATGTCTGTCCTAGAGCCATACAGGTTCTCATCATAATCTGCAAAGGTCTTCTCTATGGCTGCACCAGTCATCTGCATGACCCGCTCTGAGTCTTCTACCCTTTGCACACGTGCGCGTTCTCTGTCCATCCGCTCCAGCCATTCTAGTAGTTTGCCTGCTTTGTCCCCCACCTCATATAGCCTGCGCTGAATGCTATGACATGTTGCCTGGCCTGATTTTCTGCCAGAGATCTCAGCTCCATTTATCTCAATCTCATTTTTTCTGGAGCTTCTGGGTCACCCGAGGCTAGAACTGCCGCTTCCAGGCTAACTATGTCCTTCTCTATGGCTGCTTATACTAACCGCGTCTCCTTCTTTGCCACCCCCAGTATTGCCTGTGCCTGTCCCCTCAGGACTGTCTTGAAAGCTTCCCACAATGTTCCTGCAGATGGCACTGAGCTCCAGTTTTCTGTGAAGTAGAGGGTTGCCCCTTCCCGCAGGCTTTCTTTGGTCCCCGGGTCCCTCAAGCCCCAAGCGTCCAGATGGCCCGGGAGTGTATAGTCTCGTAGTGGACCCATCAATTTGACCTTGACCGGGGAATGATCGAAGATACCTCTCGCATGGATGATTGCGTCGCGGAACCGGGAGGTATAAGCGCAGAGTAAAAATGTAGTCCAATCTGGAGAAACTCCCATGGGCCGGTGAAAAGTATGTGCATTGCCTTGTGTATGGGTTCCCTTCCCACCAGAGGTCAGTCAGGCCCAGCATCTCAGCGAACTGGGAGAGTATTCTCAAGCCTCCTCCCTCCCCTGAGGCCCCGGATCTATCTAACTCCATGTTCATGGTCAGACTGAGGTTGCCGCCTATGGTAAGGATCCCCGGGGGTAGGTTCAGCAATAGCTCTCTCATTTCTGTGAGGGTCGCTGCCTGCAATTGAGTGGGGAAATATACTGAGCACAGATTGAGCGTGGTACCCTCCCAACATATCGGCCCATATGATAATGCCACATCTGGTGGATGGTAATGGGTAAGTTTTCTAAACAAGTATGACCACTCCCCTGGAGTCTGTGGTATACCCTGCGTGTGCTCTAAGTGTGTAACCAAATCTGTCCAGGGCTTTATAGTAGTTGCCTCTGAAATGCATTTCCTGGAGCAGGACAATGTCCGGAGCATGGTGTTTTATGGGCTGCAAAACAAGGGTGCGCTTTACCTGCTCCCAAAACTATTCACATTCCAGGACCATATGATCAGATTGTGCATTAGACTACCCATTTGCAATGCTGATTCTGTAAAGGGGACTGACACTTCTACCCTGATGTCTCCTCCTGCTCCCTAACAGGGATTTCAATCCCTTTTGAACAGGTTGTGTGAACCCCAATTGCCCAAAAATGTGGCTCTAAGAACATAACTATACCTAGTTTCTTACTTGCAAGCACTCGCTTCCCCAACTCCCCCCTCACAGCTACTCTGCTCCGTGAGCTCAGAACTGCCCATCCCCCAACTTACAGAGCGCCTGTTGCCCTAAACGGACTATACCTTGCCGAGGAGGTGTCACCGCCTATGTGGTGTCGCTCAGGGGATTTTATTTGGCCAGGTGCCCAGTGTCTTCTCCCTTAGCATAGGCTAATTCTTGTGACCCTGGTCGCTGTGTAGCGGAGCAAACCTGATTGTTCCTCATCAACTCCCTCTGCGTAACGGAATCCAATCACCCCAGTATCCACATACTCTGGGTGTTCTCAGTCCTCCTCTTGCGTTGGGCGATTCCTATTCTTCCCTCCTGGTCTGGAATATGTTGTTCCCACTGCACCGTTGGATCGAGCTCTCCTACCACCTCCCTGCCTCTTGCCTGGTGGTCTCCAGCCCTCCAGCCAGTCCCACGCCTCTTCAGGGGAGCCCAAGTACCAAGTCTTGCCCTCAGCTTCCACTCTCAGTTTGGCTGGGAATAGCATCATGTGTCTCAGTTCCTTGGCCACAGTGCTCTTTTAACTTCCTCAAAATTCTTTCATTGGCACTGCAATTTGACGGTAAAATCAGGAAAGAAGCAAATGACAGTGTTGTTTTTCTTCAGGTCCCCGAAGGTTCTAGCCGCTTGCAATATGGCATCCCTGTCTCTGTAAGTAAGAATCCTGGTGACTATTGTGCGCGGTGGTGCTCCTGGTTTCGGTGGAGGGCTGGGTACCCTGTGTGCCCTCTACACTGAAAAGAATTTAGACAGGCGCTTCTGTTTCAGTTTATTCAGGACCAAGTCCTCCACAAGTAGGTCCGTACTCGGGTCCTCCATGCCCTCCGGAACACCCACCACCCTCACGTCCTTCCAGCTTGGCTTCCATTACTGAAATCTTTTTGGTGAGGAGCCGGACCTGCTCCTCCAATCGTTTTGTTGTAGCCAGTAGGCCATCTATGTGCGTTTCTGCAATGGCTACTTTTTTTCGGAGATCTTGCTCATCTCTGCTCTGAGGAGATTGGCATCAATCTGAACTGCATATAGCTTCGATTCCAGTGGGGCGATGGAGCCCTGGAGGTCCTGAATGGCTGCCGTGATTGTGCCCAGCGAGGGTTCCCCTTCCAGGTTCAGGTCTTCGCAGAGGGGTCCTGTCCCTCCTCCTCGAGGTATGCCCTCTGCCACTTCCATTCTTACTGTGTACCTGTCAAGGCTGTTTTTTGTGACTGCTTGGGAGTGTGGCCTTCGACCACGGTCTCTGCCTTCTATTCCTCAGTTTGTGTGGGCACACTTTGAAGCTGCCTGCCTCAGTTCTGTCACCCTTGAATTTCCTCCCCCGGCCAGCTGTTAAGAAGTCTTTGTCGCCGACTCACGGTCTCCGCATTGTGCTTGCCTTAGGCTCTGTCAGGCTCACCACATGCGTATCTTCTTTGTGCCCCCGGGGCCTCCCCTCTTCTGCTTCCTGCCCCCCGCTTCCTGCCCACGCTCTTTCTTTTCTGATAGTCACTTGGGTCTGCGCTCTGTTCCGCTGGTCTTTCCTATACATTGTGCGGCTTTCTCCCTCACCTATGGTGTTTCTCTGCGAGCCCTGGGGCTGTCCTGCTGTCCGCTTCTCAGGAGTGACAGCAGAAGGCAGGAGGCAGCGATGGGGGCCCCTCTGCTTCAGGTGCCTCACCACTTTCACGGCCGTCTCTCACCTCCAGTACTGCTGCCAGGCCACCTCGCTACGTCCACCATTTTGTGGGTGATCGGTCGGCACTGTTTATGCCGTTCTCAGCGCTCTAATCGCCACGTCCATGGCTGGGCTGTTGCTACCAGGGTCTCAGGGCTCAGGGCTTGCCTTGTGCCCCGTCACTGTCAGGATGGTGCCAGATTTTGTGGGCCTATGCACCCCCACGGTGCTGGAGCTCGCACAGAGCGCGGCCATCTTTGTTGGCGGCAAACTCCACCCCACAGTTGCCAATCTCGATAGTTCCAAACACAGGTCTTTTAGAGTGACTAGAAGTTCACACCTGCATGTCAGTCTCAGTAATATGTGCATCAAAACGTTACCAAAGGGTCCCACCCCGACTCTTTATGATTCTCTTATCTTCCCCATCTCCTTCCTCAGATGCGCCAGGCCACTTTTACCAGTGACCTACTTTCAGAATTAAGGCGTGCCTATTGATATGCACTGAAAAGCCTGGCTTTTCCTTCCTCCAATGTGTCCCACTCCTCCAGCAAGCCCTGGGGCTTGCATGTGTTGTCTCCACTGCATCATACGCACCACTGCGCACACACATATTCAGGTGCACAGCCTCTAATGTACTGTACCTTCGAACGGGTATCCATACATCCCCGCGCTCATGCAGCACTGCACAGTATGTCCTACATGTAGTACCGGCTCACAGGCCCCACATATATAACCCCACATATGTTCTCTTGGGATGCAGTGTACCTTCTATCCACATATATCCCAGCAAGTACATGCATCCAGGTGTGCTATCTTCTGAGGCAGCGTACCTTCCCAAAGGCACACATGTATCCCAGCGCACACACAATCCAATGCAGGTCAAGGGTGAGTTAGGAACACAGCAGTAGAACTTTACCAGAGTGGGACAGAAGGTGCCACTCTGTTGACACAGGTAAAAGACCTGTTCACTCTACTGATCATTAAAAACTAAAAACAGGGTATACTGCCACCGCTGCACTTGTGATACTTAGCCCCCAGTGAAGGCAGAAGCCGTCCACCACCAGGAGTTAGTGCTTTTTGGTGCACCTCCTAGTCTAAGCAGATTGCAGTAAATATGGCAGGACGAGGTCATAGCACACACGCATGGTCTGTGTTCGTTCATGATCAATAAATTGTTACCAAGGATCCAGATATCACTGCAGCTGGGGCACTCAGGGGAGGGGTAGATGTCTATTAGAATGCAAAGGAGTTTTCCGTCTCAGCACCTACTATACATACATAGATAATGGACACTATGGAAAGGCCATTAGCTGAAGATGTACATCTTGAAATGTCCATGAGAGATAAAAGAAGATCAATCAAAAACATTTATAAAGCGCGCTACTCACCCGTGAGGGTCTCAAGGCGCTAGGGGAGGGGGGGTTACTGCTGCTCGAAGAGCCAGGTTTTGAGCTGCCTCCGGAATGCGAGGTGGTCCTGGGTGGTCCTGAGGTTGGTGGGGAGGGAGTTCCATGTCTTGGCCGCCAGGTAGGAGAAGGATTTCCCACCTGCCGTAGTGCGGTGGATGCGAGGGACGGCGGCGAGTGCAAGGTTGGCGGAGCGAAGTTGACGGGTGGGTGTGTAGAAACTGAGGCGACGGTTGAGGTATTCGGGTCCCTTGTTGTGGAGGGCTTTGTGTGCGTGGGTGAGGAGCCGGAAGGTGATCCTTTTGTTGACGGGAAGCCAGTGCAGGTGTCTCAGGTGGGCGGAGATGTGGCTGTTGCAGGGTATGTCGAGGATGAGGCTGGCGGAGGCGTTTTGTATTCGCTGAAGACGTTTTTGGAGTTTTGTGGTGGTTCCTGCGTATAGGGTGTTTCCGTAGTCTAGGCGGCTTGTGACGAGGGCGTGGGTCACAGTTTTTCTGGTGTCGGCGGGGATCCAGCTGAAGATCTTTTGGAGCATGCAGAGAGTGAGGAAGCAGGAAGATGATACGGCGTTGACTTGTTTGGTTATGGTGAGAAGTGGGTCCAGTATGAATCCAAGGTTGCGTGCGTGGTCTGAGGGGGTTGGTGCGGTGCCAAGGGCCACCAAGAGTTGTCCCAGGTGGACGGGGTGTTTCCGAAGATGAGGACTTCCGTTTTGTCTGAGTTCAGTTTCAGACGGCTGAGTTTCATCCATTCTGCGATGTCTTTCATTCCATCTTGCAGTTGGTCTTGGCGCTGGTGGGGTCCTTGGTGAGGGAAAGTATCAGCTGAGTGTCGTCGGCGTAGCAGGTGGTGTTGATGTTGTGTTTGCGTACGATGTCGGCGAGGGGCCTCATGTAGACATTGAAGAGAGTCGGCCTGAGCGAGGAGCCTTGTGGGACGCCGCAGGTGATCTCAGTGGGGTCTGAGCGGAACTGAGGGAGGTAGACTCTTTGGGAGCGGTTAGAGAGGAAAGAAGTTATCCAGTTCAAGGCCTGTCCTTGGATACCGGTGGAGTGGAGGCGGGATATTAGGGTTCGTGGCAGACGGTGTCGAAGGCAGCCGAGAGGTCGAGGAGGATGAGGGCGACTGTTTCTCCGTTGTCCATCAGAGTTCTGATGTCATCTGTGACTGTGATGAGGGCGGTTTCTGTGCTGTGGTTGGCTCGGAATCCGGACTGGGAGGGGTCGAGTAGGTTGTTGTCTTCAAGGAAATTGGTCAGTTGCTTGTTGACGGTCTTCTCGATGACTTTGGCAGGGAAGGGGAGGAGCGAGATGGGGTGGAAGTTCTTCAGGTCACTGGGGTCTGCCGTAGGTTTCTTCAGTAGGGCGTTGACTTCCGCGTGTTTCCAGCTCTCGGGGAAGGTGGCAGAAGCAAATGAGCTGTTGATGATGGTCTGGAGATGAGGGGCGATGATGTCGTCGGCTTTGTTGAAGATGAAGTGGGGGCAGGGGATCGAGGGGGCACCAGAGTGGATGGTGTTCATGGTAGCTTTGGTCTCCTCCGCGCTGATGTGAGTCCAGGCGTTGAGGGTGATGGCTGGGGTTGTAGATTCTGTGGTGGTTGGCTGGGTCTGGTGACCGAAGCTGTCATGTAGGTCTGTGATCTTTCGATGGAAGAAGGTAGCGAGGGAGTTGCAGAGATCTTGTGAGGGCGTGATGGAGTTGGAGTTGGCGTTAGGATTGGAGAGCTCTTTGACGATGTTGAAGAGTTCTTTGCTGTTGTGAGTGTTCTTGTTCAGTCTGTCTGTGAAGGAAGTTCTTTTGGTGGTGTGGATCAGCTGATGGTGTTCGCGGGTGGCGTTTTTGAGGGCAGACATGTTTTCTACGGTGTGGTCTTTGCGCCAGGCTTTCTCGAGGGTACGGCAGTTTTTTTGGGATTCCTTGAGGGTGTCTGTGAACCATTGAGGTTTCCTGGTGTTGGTCTGTCTTGGGAGGCATCTGAGGGGTGCGAGGTTGTCCGCGCAGTTGGTGATCCAATGAGTGAGTCTGAGGGCTGCGTTGTTGGGGTCGGTGGAGTAGGTGGGTTGGTTGTCGCTGAGAGTGGAGAGTAGCTGTTCCGTGGGGATTTTGTTCCAATGTCTGCGTGGGATGGGTTGTGTGCGGAGGTGGAGAGTCTTGCGTCTGAAAGTGAAGTGGACACATCTATGGTCGGTCCAGTGTATTACGGATGAGTGGCTGAAGGATACGTGGTTGCTGGCGGAGAAGATGGGGTCGAGCGTGTGTCCGGCGATGTGGGTGGGGGTGTTCACCAGTTGCTTGAGGCCGAGGTTGGCGAGGTTGTCGAGCAGGGTGGTGGTGTTGGGGTCGTTGTTCTGCTCCAGGTGGAAGTTGAGGTCTCCGAGGAGGATGTAGTCCGGCGAGGCTAGGGCGTGCGGGGAGATGAAGTCAGCGATGGATTCGCTGAAGAGGGTGCGTGGTCCAGGGGGTCTGTAGATGAGAGTTCCTCTGAGGGTGGTCCTGGGGTCGGTGTGGATCTGGAAGTGCATGTGTTCGGCGGCGAGGAGGGTGTCTTCGGTGGAAGTGGTGACGTTGATGGAGTCCTTGAATACGATGGTGATTCCTCCTCTGACTTGGTTGGTGCGATCTCTCCTGGTAATCTTGTAGCCGTCGGAGATGGCTACGGCGATGTCGGGGGCCGAGGAGGCATTCATCCAGGTCTCAGTGATGAAGGCGACGTCCGGTGCGGTGGAGTCCAGGAGGTCCCATAGTTCAATGGCGTGCTTGTGGACGGAGCGTGCGTTGATGAGGATGCATTTGAGGTGGTTATTGGCGCGTGGGCTGGCGGGCGGGGTGCAGTCGCAGTGGAAGGTGTGTTTGCAGGTAAGGCATCCGAAGGGTCCATGAGTGTGTTTCGGGTTGGCTTGGAAGCAGGTTCTGGAGGGTCCCGGGTTGAGTGCGTGGAGGGAGGTGGGGTCGTAGCGGTGCTGCGGGGTTTGGGAGTGCTGGGGGCCAGGGGTCGTGGCGCTGGGCGCGGTCCAGGTGCGGACGGGCGCAGACTGGTTTGCCTTTGGCGCGCCTTTGGCGTGGCCGCGCAGCGGCCGCCATAAAAGGGAGGAGGGGGGGAGGAGGGGTCAGCTGGGGGCGGGAGGCGGGAGGGGGGGCGACGATTGGGAGCAGGGGGGGCGGGCCGAGCGGGTGGTGGTGGTGGGAAAGCAGAGGGCGGGGGGTCAGATAGAGGGGAAGGGAAAGAAGATAGGGAAGGGAGGAGATAGATTACAGAGGAGGAGAGGAGTCAGAAGAAAAGAAGAGAGGAATAGAAGAAGAGAAGAGAAGAACCCAGAAGAAGAGGAGAGAAGAGTACAGAAGAAGAGAAGACCACAGAAGAAGAGGAGAGAAGAGTACAGAAGAAGAGAAGACCACAGAAGAAGAGAAGGACACAGAAGAACACCGAAGAAGAAAAGAACACGCAGGATCGGGTGCAGAGGAGGAGAAGAACACAGAGGAAGAGCAGAGCACGAGGAAAATGCGGTGAGGAAGAAGAAAAGAGAAGAGAAGAACACAGAGGAAGAGCAGAGCAGGAAGAAAATGCGGTGAGGAAGAAGAGAAAAGAAGAGAAGAACACAGAGGAAGAGCAGAGCATGAGGAAAATGCAGTGAGGAGGAAGAGAAGAGAAGAGAAGAACACAGAGGAAGAGCAGAGCAGGAAGAAAATGCGGTGAGGAAGAAGAGAAAAGAAGAGAAGAACACAGAGGAAGAGCAGAGCACGAGGAAAATGCGGTGAGGAAGAAAAGAAGAGAAGAGAAGAACACAGAGGAAGAGCAGAGCAGGAAGAAAATGCGGTGAGGAAGAGGAGCGGGACACAGAGGAAGAGCAGAACACGAGGAAAGTGCGGTGAGGGCGAAGAGAAGGACACAGGAGAAGAGCAGAACACGCAGCAAGTGGGCTGCAGAAGAGGAGCAGAAAACGGAGGAAGATGGCTACCAGAGGGAGGAGCAGAAAGCGAAGGGAAATGGACAGAGAGAGGCAGCAGAGGTACGAAGAAAAGTTGAAGGAGAGAGCAGAAGACAGAAGTTCAGAAAACAGAGGTGAGTAACGAGGGGCTGGGCGAGGGGCTGGGCGGGGGAAGTACTTACGGTTTTGCTGGTTTTGCTGGGAGGTGGCAGGAGCCTGGGCAGGTGGAGCTGCAGCGGCGGGGGAAGCGACTTACCCTAGGGTCAAGGGTCGCTGTATCTAGGCGTGTGGGGGAACAGGATGAAGTCAATACTCACCAGCACTGGCCCAATCAGGGTGTTCATGTCCCAGACCCAACCCTCCAAAGAGGCTTTTTAAACCATCAGATATTATATGGAGTGAAAGAACACCTATGAATAACACTTCGATAAAGGGAAACTGACTGAGTATACATGATTGGAATGCAGTTGCAGTGTCCCTGCAGGGGTATACACTGTTCATTTTACTGTGAAATTGTATATTGACACTGAGAAAACTGCAACATGTATTTTGATTCTCCATGAAGGTTTATTGCTGTACCATTACTTGTGCAAATAGAAAATTACAAATAAATATTATTTAAAAAAGTCCCAGTCCGCTACTGGAGTACACATCTACGCCCCTCAGCAGAGGCACTTAGAGACTCACCAGGTGTCAGATAGAGGCCAACAGCAGGGGCCAGTCCTTGTCTAGTTGCCACTGGTCAGAGGGCACTTGAAAGAAAAGGCCTCTTGCAGCAAGCTGTCTCCCTGTAGCTACTCAGCAAGTCCACCAACTAACCGTTGGATTCCACTTCTTTGTCCTGGGCACAAAAGGGAGCAAGTTCATTCCTTCAGGGCTACTCTTATGTCACAGACAGCGGGTCCAATCCTCTTATGCTCTTCCACAGGTCCGGAAAGTGTTCTGAAGTGGGTGCCTGGAGCTGCTAAATTCATGTCTACCATGAGTTATAGGGGGAAAAATTACCCCCAGGCACACCCTAACCAATAGAGTAAAAGTTCTCAGGGCCAGCACTACCCAATTTGTCAGTAGCTCCTGTTTGCAATACTGCAAAGAGGGCAAACAATGCAATTATGTCACTGCATTTTTAAGATGGTGGACCCTTAACCAACATTAAACTTGGTAATGATAGTGTCCTCCTACATCTAATACTACTGTGCCCACAACATACTCAGAGACAAACCCCTTGCAGGACAAAACCAGGACCTTCTAGCAACCAGACAGTGGCTACACAATAATTGTCTTGGCATCCTGTTCTCTCCCTTTTGAGTATGCACCAAGTGTTATGTGTGAACCCAGCAGATCAGGTAAGCAGGATTTGACACTCAAGGAGGATTTTACATTGTAGTATCAAAAAGGATGTCTGCAGCCCCCACTTTGCAAATTCTGTGGCATTTGCAAGAGTCATCTCTGTCTATTCGGGCCACCTTATTTTTTGCTCCTGGGAGGCATTTCAATTTTTTTTCACATCCATTCAAGGCTAATCAATGGCTAGAAGAAGCTGGAGAGTCATTGCAAATTAGCCTTCAGGAATGTCAGACAGGAAAAGGTAACGTGCTAGACATTATTTTTACCTAATATCTATTAAAAATCTGATTTTGCCATTGAATTGAATTTTTAAAAACAGTTGTTCAATTATTTTCCCAGCTGGTCCAAGTCCAAAGATACAGCATTAGTATTTTCATATATTCATCTATACTCTGAATTTCTATATAGGACAGCTAGGTGTGTCACAATGACAATAGCTTTTGGGTGCTAGTCACTGGAAACACATGTTAAAATTACATTTTTACATGTCCTACTTTTAAATACCATGCACCCTGTCTTCTGGGCTACAAGGCTTGCATAGTCATGTCTCATTATTATTTAAAAAAAAATGTTTATTTTAAGTCACAGTAAATGTTTTGCATTGTTACAGTCAGGCTACAGTGGTAGGCCATGTTTGCACTGCCACTATATTGGAAGGCACGATAGTTGCTGCAGTCCTCTAGTGGCATTTAACTTCCAGGTCCTTGGGTGCATTTTGTACAATACACTAGGAATGTGTAAGGAAGTTAAATATATCAATTAATGGTATGTAAATTCAGTCATGTTTAAAGAAGGAGCACAGGCAATTTAGTACTAGTGCACAGGTTTCTAAAGCCGGCAAAAATAAAGGGCCCAGCAAAGGGTGAAAGCTTTGGGGTGACTACGCAGAAAAGGCAGATTTCTTACATAGGCCATCCTCAGCTGCGAGGTAGGATAGACCCTTAATGAATTCCCTGCTCAGATAGATCATTGGCAATTTGCCACCTCTGCACTGACCCTTGTCTGTTCTATGCCCCTCTGAACCTATCCGCACCCATCTGTCAACATTTTCCCTAGCCATTAACACTAATCATAGAACCATGAACAGGACACCCTCCTCCTATGAGGCTTACCGGGAGTAGGGCTAGCCCTGCTTTACTCAAAGGTGCATTCCAGCAGATAAATAGTACTGCCATGGCCAACAAGGTGATGTCAGAGCTCTTGTCCCACCTCTGCCAATAAGATAAGCAACTAACAGAGGCCATTGACAGCTGTCAGTGTCAGCAAATAGGACCCTGGCTGTCTACTGTCAAGTGGAGACTCCAATCTGGGTCATTGGGTAGGCCTCACTTCCAGCTGTGGGTCTGGCAAGAAGTTTCCTACCTGCTCCTGAGGCCCCTTTGGTCTCTTAGGTTTCTCTGAGTGGGGCTTCTACAACTTCATGTTACAGAAACCCTCCTTCCACTCTTACTTCCACCATCTCAGGGGTGACACCCTGGGACTGGCTCCACAGATCAAGGTATGTACTCCAAGACTGAACATGTGTCTAGCAGTCTGTAACTTCCTGGGTGTATGTGCAGTCCCCCTCAAGGGAAACACTCTATGGCAGTGTCATGTAGGGGTCTACCTGATGCTAATCTCCTATCCCCTATCTCTTAGACAGCGCAGGCAGCACCAATAGGTCAGCCTTTTAGAGGAGGTAACCCCTGACCTCCTGGTACTCCCACTGTGGATTGCATTCACCTCCTATTCCTTACATTTCACGTGGTCGTTGTTGGTAGACAGCCATAATACCAGGCCTGCTGAGAAGGGGGGGCCATAAGATTCTTTCCACCAAACTCCCCTTCTGCTGGCCTTTCCCTACCCTATGCAGAGGGGAACTTGAACCACCCTTCTTGGGGACACTCCCGGGTACCTTTTTGGGAGCTCTGGTGCTGATCTACAGATCTGCTTCCTTGCCAATCTGTCTGTTTACTGTGAGTTTGGAGTGTATCAGGTGCTGGTGTTACTATGTAAAGCAATTACTCAAGATGTGCTCCTTCATAAACAAATTCTACAACCCATTGTAATTTGTTTCTTTACTGCCATTCACTGAAAGTTCCAGTGCCTTGTCAGGGGCACTTAAAACATCCACTCAAGGCTGGTCTGCCTGCTACTGAGTATCCCTGAACTTCAGGCAATACTTCTCTGGGGTTATATTACATTTGGCTACCAGAGTATCGTTCATGCACCATATGTGACCCTGCCAGCTCCATCTAGGTCCAATATGATATCGCTTCTAGTATTGGGAGTGTGTTTCTACAAGACTACACTCCAGTCCATCCTCCTCTGGGACCCTATGCACCTGGAAAGCTACCTCATAATCTGTAAACTGTTAATCAGTGTGACCCCTTCTCATTACTAGGCATCAGATCTCTTGAGGGCGTAGACCCTCTGTTTACCTCTCCTTGGCACTTCAGTATTGCTATACCATCATCACTGGACTCAGATGCATTTTTGGGCCAAGGTTGACATTTAACTTAGGGCAATGTGTAAAGTATTTGTCCAGTACTAAAACAGTAATGTAGTGAAAATGCATAACAATAAAAATCCCAAATTGAGTTAGAATTGAGTAAAATTCAATAAACAAAATGGCACCAAAATGTGAGATTCAGTAAGGGGAACCTGAGATATGAATTTTTAAAGTTTTGAATAGAAATAGTGCCAAAAATGAAAAAAGGGCCAATGTTAGTCAATGTTGCAGTAGTACGGGACCTAGGCAGAATTTGAGATTGACCAGATTCGTCTTTGTCAAAGATTTTACCTTCTGACCTAGAGCCTAAATTAAATGTAGGCTGAAGACCCATTTCTCCCCCATGGCGACAGAGTAAATTACTCTGTTGCACTGACGGAGATGACACCTGCCTAATTTAGAAATGACTGGCAAGCTGGTGGTAATTTCTAAAGTATTGGCAGGAACCGCCATTACAACACTTTCTGTTAATGCTTTTCGCAGTTTGGTGCAGTTGGGTCAATATGACAGAGCCTTACACCAAGCTGTTTTCTTTTCTTTATTTTCAAAAAGAAAATCCAGAAGTGGGATTTTCTTTTTGAAAATAAAACATAGAATGGTCCCCTCACCCTGGGAGTCCTCTCCCAGGGTGAGGGAAGCATTTACCAGTTTTCACTGCCCCTTACAGCCAGGTTTTTCCTGCCGTTGATGGTCAGTGAAAGCTGATCTCTAATTCCACCCATCTAAATCAGGTGAGCGGAATTAGAGGCCTGCCTCCAACGGGCCTGACTCTTCAGGGCAGTCGGAGGGGTTTAATCACAGTGGATAGGGAGTAGTCTCTGCCTTGATTGAATCTTTGCTCCGCCTCATTTAAATTGGGAAGGCAGACTACTACATTGGCGAGGAGGGAACACTATTGCCATTGCGACTGAGTTCCCTCTCCTCTCTGTCAACATATAAATTAGGCCTTTAGTCTTTTAAGTCAGACTCCACCACAGAAGTATACTTTTATACTTAAGGGGGCACTTCAAGACTCCCTTGGACCCCTAATTTATTTTTATTTTGCCCATAATTGTTTAACCCTGGCTCTCCACTATTAATCGTTTTTTAAATATTGTTAGAGACTCACAGGGTGTCAGGCACAGGCTAACAGCAGGGTCTAGTACAAGTCCAGTTGCCAGTGCACAGCTGGATACTTCCAGAAAAAGGCCTCCTGCAGCTTGTTGCCTTACTGTAGCCCCACAGGAGGTTAGCCAGCTGACCGTTGGAGTCCACTTATATGTCCTAGGTACAAGAGGGAGCAAGTCCAGTCCTTCAGTGTTACTCTCATGTCACAGACAGCAGGTCCAGTCTTCTTCTGATCTTCTGCAGGTCCAGAAAGTGTTGTGAAGTGGGTCTATGGATGTGGCACATTTAGGCCTGGCGCTTGCTAATGCGTGGCATTGACTCATGGGCACGCCTCAGCCAATAGGCTACAAATTCTACTGGCAAACCCTACCCACCATTTCAGTAGTTCCTGTTTGTCTTACTTCAAACAGGCCCATATTGCAATCTGTCAGGGCATTTTCAAGATGACAAAAGTCTTTAGCCACGCTAAACTTGAGCTCTGAGGGCTGCAGGCGTGTGAGTAGTGTACTATGTTAATCCTAGTAAATTCTCACATCTAACATTATAAAGCGCTTTGGAGTACAGATGGAAACTAGATGGTTGATAAACATCCTGTTCTCTCCCTTTCAAATCCAGCAGACCTGTCAAGCAGAATTTAAAACTGTAGCATTAGTAAGGATGCCCACAACCCCCACCCTGCATATTTTTATGGAGTTCAGAGGAGTTATTTCTGCCCGTTCAGGTCTGTCTACTATTTGCTACTGGGAGGCATTTCACACATTTTTCATACCTATTCAAAGCTAATCACTAACTGGGATAAGCAGGACAGCCAATTCAAATTAGCCTCCAGGAACATTAGGCAGGGAATTTGTAATGTTCTAAAAATCACTTCTCCTTAATATTTATTACAAATCAGACTACACCATTTAATTGGATTTTAATTCCTATTAAAATAGTTGTTTTCTAAGATATGGTATAAATATTTTAACCTCTATTCTGGATTTCTACACAGGTTTGTGGCACAGGCCTGTATTTCTAGATAACGTTTGGGTGATAGCCACTGGAAGGACATGTTAACATTACATTTATATATGCCCTGTTTTCAAATAGCATGCACTCTGGCACCTGGGCTACAAGGCCTACATAGGGGTGACTTATTAATACTTAAAAGGTAAGTTTTTATCTGCCAAAAAGGGTTTACTTAGATAGGTGCATGTTTTGCACTGATACAGACAGGCTATAGTGGTTGTCATGGAACCAAGTTTTAACTGCCCTGCCATTAGACTGGATGGCACAATAGGTGCTGCAGTTTACTAGTGACATTCAAAGTCTAGGCCCTTGGGTACATTCTGTATCATATAGTAGGAACTTGACGGCAAGTTAAATATACCAATAAGAAGTATGCCTATTCTAGGGGGGAACTTAGGATCTTTATCATTGGTTAACAGGGTTAAAGTGCACAGAATTCTAATGCCAACAAAACATAGGGTCCAGCAAGACACACGAAATCTGGGTTGATCATGGAGAAAAGGCAGATTTCCTACAGTGCTATTTCTATAGTGCCACCCTTTTGTGGGCCGACCTTAATTCATGCACAAAATCAGTAGTTTTAGCAATTATGTACTAACCCCACCATTCAAAAGTTCTTTTAAAACTGATCAGTAGTTTCATCTACAAAGCACCTCCTGGAAATAACAGAAAGGTGCTCACAATGTTTTTGTGGCGATTTACTTTGACAGCTTGAAACACATTTTTAAACCGGCTTAACAATTTTGAATTCACAGTGACCACAATAGGAAATCTGGTGGTAAGTGATGGTCTTTGAGTTGTGCCTGGGAACGGAGAGCAAGTACATAGCAGCACAGGTGGCAATGGTAGGCATCGATTAAGGTTTTCACAAAATATTTAATGGTGTCAGTTCAAAGTCCTCACACCTTTGCTCAGTGGCAATGGACAGTCTTTTTGAGGGCTTTTTTGAAGTCAGCAACCTAACTATTATACTCGAGCCCTTGCAGAGTGATGTATCTGAAATATGCTGAACTAGTTTCAATATTTCCTAAATTCTTCTCTGTGTTAAGAAGACCATTCTCTAATTTGATCTTGCATGATGGAGAGTGAGTGTTGGGGTGGGAAGCAGTAGATTCAGAGTTCAACTACCCTGTGCAACTGTGCACACCCAAAGATAACACACCAACCCCTCACCAATATCTTTCCACAGCGGAAAACCTTAACATTTTACCCCTGACAAGGGAAGTAAAACTTTTCCATGGTGGAAAAAAGGCATTGGAGCCAAAATGAAACTCATAAACGTTTGCCAGGAGTACAATTTCTAGGCTACTTCTGTAAACTCCTGTAAAGTCGTAAATATTAAACAGTGCAGGACATATAACCACTGCTACAATTGTGTGACTTTCTTTAAGAATTGCGCCCTTAATTTATTTTAATGTTGCCCGTAATGATTTTACACTGGCCTCCATTATTATTATTATTATTTTTAATATTGCTCATGCGTCAAGCACATTTTACTCATTAATGCCTCGGAGAAATGGTATCTAAAATTAGACAATATTTTAACAGTTTTCTTTCTGGTTGTAGTTGTTTGTGTACATCTTATTATAAAAGCAAAACATCACTGATCTTGGCATGAATCAAGGAGCGTTTTTGTAGCACTGTAAAGAGCCATAAATTGTTAAGTTTTGCACATTTTACACTGCCTGTAATGCAGGCTGAACTCAGTGCACCACATTTCTTTATAGCGCTCGTCCTAATAGCAAAGACTTTTCATTTACGAATCATATACACAAGTTGGAACAGCTTATACAGAAGGATACCAACCTTGCCCTTGTGGCAGAGAAATCTTTTACAGATCCATACTGTGATATTGAAAACTAAAAACTGTGTGAAGGGGGTGGGTCTACTTGTCCAGCGGACAAAATAAACACGGAAGTTCGTCCTTGACCCCAAACAATATGTCCAGTACATGGGTCAGTAGGAAATCACAATCCTGTTGACTAAAGCAGGCTTCCTGCATCTACAGCTTCTCGGGGCTTGACAGTTCTCATAGCAAGAAAGGACTGGTTTTCCAGGGCCAGCAGAAGAAAAAAGGTGAACTGTAGGTTCAGTGTTAAGTGAGAAGGTTAGGTGTCAGGAGGTTACAGGACACATGGTTAGATCTGCATATACACATTTTGAATATCATGGGCACCGTTGTGTTTCTTATCTTCCACAATCCCCTTTTTGTGCTTCCTCAAGCTCAATTAAAAACACCTTTGATTGTCTTTCTACCTCTTTTTCACCCCTGTATTTCCCCCACTTCTTGCTTACTCTTTCTTTTACAAACCACTAAGTACTCCTTTTGAGCACTTTGTCATCTAGCACAAATACCACATTACTTCTAAAGCACAGGGACAGTGCAGACCATTATGAAACATAATTTTAGGGCAACACCGTCAGAAGTAGAAGAGGGAATCCCACCACCTGTCATTCTGAATTGTGTTAAGGACCATCTGTTGTGCCATCTCATATTGTTCTCACAAGTATCCCTTAGTTATCTTCAATGAGTGATTCATGGACTGCTAGATAAGGATTGTAGTTGTTATGGCGGCTCCTAGTTTAGTCCTAACATTTCCTACCTCTTTCCTAACTTTGGTCTCTGTGTTCTTTATTTCATTGACATTATGCAGGGTGGGATTTATGGGAATTTACCAAGAGGGCGCAACATTTACTTGGGAACTATAAAAGAAAAGAGTGTCAGGGTATATAAGTGATCTGGGCTGCAAGAAGAATTCCTCCAGAACTTCACACTCCCCAAGCTGAGATCAGATTCATTTCCATAAAATGTATCATTTCCAAATGTCCATATAGAAGTTGTGGTTTGCTTCCAGAACTAGGAAGTGTGTTCCACCTGCAACTTCACGACTCCAAAATCTGTGTTCTCAAAGAACAGTAGATTGATGAGAATGGTATGGCACAGGTAGAGGTGATTATGTGGGTACCATTTGCAAAGTGAGGCTGCCTCGTGGGCACTGTAGTCTGCAGACTTCGTTGAACATTTCTCATGCCCATCTGTACTTTCACGTCTGTTTCCAGTTTCCAGGAAGGCCATTGATGATGAGAGGGTGTGTGAGAGTAGAATCAAACTATGTGCCTACCTGAAGCCCAAGAAACATTTTCAGTACAGCAGAATGGACACTTTTTACCAAGTCATAAGACACATTACCACAAGCAAATTCAGAGTGTGTTCTTTGCAAGAGAGTGAAAGCAGTACTAAAGGACAAAGAAGAGTTTCCTTAGCATGTTGTTCTTTTTGCTGTTCTTCTAATGCTCAATACAATGGTGCGTGCATCTTGTGAGGTGAACTGTAAGTGCAGTTGATCATTGTCTTGTAACAAAAGTAGAAACTGTAGATTCGACTTGCCATAGTGTATTAACTCAGTTCTACCTTCCCTCACTGAATTCTTCCTTGGCCAGCCTGTATTCACTTCCCTGGCATCTATTCACTTTCACTGCCAAAAACTCCTCCAAAATGACCCAGTATACCTATTTGCACTGAATGGTGGCTGGTGGCAGTCACTTCCTCCAAAGCCCCTTCAAATCTCTTTTGTACCCAGGCTGTAAAATCATCAGGATAGGCACAATGCAAAATGGACCTTTCAATATCAATGTAGGCCACCACCTGTATGGCTGTTTTTGTTGCAGAGAAAAACAATTGTGTGGGGCTTGGAAACGGGTATGAAGTCAAAGAAGGGTGCTTCTCTGACACAGGGTAATAATGGTTTTCCTTTGATGCTCCCAGGTGGATTCTTAATGCTCTCACATCATGTGACCAAGGCACCTTCAATTTTCTACCACTCTGGATCCCAACAAGAAGTATTTTGGAGTTCAATGCACTGTACTAAGACTGCAGCGTTTAGTATATCCTTTATATCCTCTTTAAACCTACTCACATCATTAATACTGCTAGAGTAGCTGAAATTAGCATGTAAGCCAGTGATAGTATGGTTCACAGCAGCATTATTAGTAGGACATATACACAGTAGCAAGTCTGTAATAATCTTCTATTCCTAGATAAAGGTCAATTAGGATTCTGGGCAAAGGCAACAATTCTTAATGCAAGATCCCCAGCCTCCTGAGGGCTAGTTACTATTGCAGTGCCACTTTCAGCTGCCCATAACACTTGCAACTGCAATTCTCTCTGGCTGAGGGCCAGGCTGGGAGAGAAGGTGCAGTTCAGGGTAGCATCAAAGTATCAGGAGAGCCATTCCTTCCATGGCAAAGAATAGCCATGCTACCCAACCTGATGTAGACCCTACTTTATGCAAAAACATTTTGGGTCGTCAGTGGTATAGGCAAGGCAGCACAGTGATTTAATTTTGTAGTGGCAAATACTTTTGCATTTGTTATGGCAAAAACTCTATGGCACATTGTGGCAAATCCTCTTCGTTTTGAGGGGTGAAGTTTCTAGTAAGTGCACCCTGAGATAAGCACAACTTTTCGCAGTTGAATTTGTGCATCCATGACTGAAGACCATGGCATTTGACCTCTGAATTGGTGGTTTGCAATACCAGGTAGGGTCCTGTCACACAGGCTGCAATGGTTTCCTCTGGTGCACTCTGACATGCACCTACTGCTCAGAATATGGAGGAATAGGCAGAAATAATGCTTTGGAGGGTTTGTGGTTTGCTATATGTAATGAAATGGGGTCTGCCCATTTAGTCCACCCAGATTTTTCGCTTTTGGATTATATCCCCCGTGTCTGGGGGGAGTAGGCACCCACCATCAAGGCACCCGCTGCAGCAAAGGAGGATGCTAACTGGTTGTAGAGCTGCCTCCAAAAAAAAGGAGCCTCCAATAATGGAGACCATGCAGGGTGTCTTTATGGTTCCAAGAACCCCACAAAAAAAAAAAAAAAAAAGAAGACGAGGCATCAAAACAAACATTGCAGCTTGAGCCTCTAATTAGTTATACATTGTCCGTGAGCGAGTGCCCCATAATGCCCTGCAGGGCTCGACCATGTCCAAGATTTCCATTTCTGTGGTGGCCCCATGGCGGCAGAAACACTATCAACTATAAAAAAAAAGAGTGTGGGGGGGATGCAGGAGTGTAGTAGAAAGACCTCCCAGCAAGAAAAATAAAAAAATTACTGACCCTAAGTTGACAGTGTCAAAAAAAAAAATGACCCCCTCCCCCACACCCCCCTCTGGATTTCTTAGCTAAAGTTAAGCACTCACAAGGATGAAACTCCTGTTGTATAGTTTGGGAGTGCAATGACCTTTGTTGGTCAGTTCTATGGCTAAATATTCATGGCCTAAGTTTATCTAAAAACAAGAGGAAGATACAAGCCCCTGTGGTTATACCCAAGGTGCTGGCACATGGCGGATAGACCTCGGAGACATGATGGAGGAAAGATGCTCCTAGATGGGCACAACTCTCGGCCAACTACAGAGTGAGACTCATTCATGTCAGATTCCTTCATCACATTTACCATATGCACACTGGCCTATATAAGCTGGGCTTGCTGTGATGTGGCTCCACCCATACACGCTGACTTTATGCATTTCACTTGGAGGAGCATCAGGATAGCTGTATTTTGGTTTGCAGTTTTCAACTACATAGACACTACAACCAATAGCCCTGTCCCAGGGCACTGTTTATGGCACTGCTGGGATATGTCAAAAAGATAAGTTAATGTCAACGCAGGGCTAAAAACTGGCTAAAAGATGGGTTCTGCTGTCAGAAGAGACTAGAAGAGTACTAGGCAGCAGTGTCAGCCAGATCCCGTCCCAAGGATATCTGGGGCCCTTTTAGCTCCTGCTTAGCAATCCAGGCAGATCAACTGACACAAGTTACTCAAATCTATAGCTGTTGGCCCTTAGCGCTGGGCCGAGACTGAAGTGTTATGACACGATTCTGGTCCTTGGGAGTGGTAAAACTGACATCAATTAAAGTGACACCCTCCTATATGGTTATATGATATATTGTACATAGAGAGGTACTGTGATTTTTGGGGGCATGCCCCTTTAGGGATCAAAGTTAATATTGTAAAGGTATTTCCACCAGCTTTATGTATATTTGTAAATTACTATGTAGTGTTAAGTAGTGTGGATGTAATAAATGTACTTTTCCTTTTGTAAAGGAAAAATTCAGGCTGGACAATCATCTATTGAATGTTATAAACTGCGTGCCAGTGAATGTTAATTACTAGCCCACTCCACCTCATCTGAGTAGGCCATGGACTGCTCTGCTTTGCTACCATAAGAGCTACAATAGGATGTTTAGTTCCCAGTGAAGTAGTGATTGTTGACCCATTACTTGTGCAGGCTAAACAGCTAATGACCTGTTTCCTTCTATGATTCTGTGAGGAAACAGGCTTTTTGCAGGTTCACCCCCACATTTTGCCCCATTTTGATTACTAGGTACTGGTGCAGTGGCGGTTCCGGGTGATGGGCGGAGGGGCTGCACCCCGAGGTTTACAAGCCCTATAGATGGTAACTGCAAAAATCAATTACCATCCAGATTGCACTGCATGCCGCGAGTGACGCTCCTCGAAACGGATGTCAGGCAGTTTTTGTTGGGCACATGTGCTAGTGTGCATGTGCCAGTTATAGGTGTGAAATTTCAGCAGCCTACGGGCTGACAAGCCTTCAATACTTGGGGTCCCTGGGGACCGCCCAGTAATGGTGCGATGCAGCGTCATATTTTGTCACCTGCACCGGTGTGTACAGTATCAGCCCTGTACTTCCCGGGGGTGCATGTCAATTCCAAGTTGCCTCTCACCACCCCTCCCTTTCTCAAGTCGTCAAAGGATAACTAGTTGGGAAAAGAGAGGTGTTTCAGTCAGCCTTTGGAAGAGGGCCTGACATCACAAAGTCATGAGTCTCAAATCATGGCTTTGTAAAGCCAGGTCACATGCTGCATGCTCTGAACAGAATACACTGCCCGTGCTTCTGCACCTCCTGTATCTGTTTAGAGCACACAGAGAATATAAAACAAGCATTTGCAATGCAACGGGTTTCGCATTTGCTCGAGTTAGAGCAGCGTTGTTAACTCCTAACCGGACTTTTCTTGCCACATAAACTGAAAATTAAAAGTAAAACAGTTTCACATAAGGGAGTTGATTCACAGTGCCACAGCCGGCATGAGCCTCAGCATGAAGAGACCCACAAAAGGAAAAAGAGGTTCGCTCGCAGTCAAACATATCAGCAAAAGTACAATTAGACATTTAATAGGGGCGATGGCCAAGGCAGTAACAAAACCTCCCCAAGGAGGGACAAACGTAAACCATTTACCAGTGACATTAAATGATGTTTGAAGGTCAAGCCCACGAGCGAGTGGTAGTGATGGGTCTGAGGTGGGCGTTGTTAAAAGCCCAGATACATACCAACACGTTGGAAAAAGCAGCGTTTGCTCCCTGCTATGCTCGACCTAAAAAAGAAAACCAAAGTGTCACCTGTTTTACAGGAACGTGTGCAGGTTTACAACAAGCAGCTGATTTTCCGGCCATTGGGAACGGTGAAGGTGAGAGGTGCTTCACTCTCCCAAGGCAGAGCAAATGGACAGCTGGAAATTGTGTAGCTCTGGCTGCCATGTTTGTTGAGTAAGTCTGCATCACCCTCATAGCAGTAGCACTCAATTTGACAGACGGGTCATATGCCCTACTGTTTAACTCTACAAAGCACAAAGAGGAACAAAATGGTGAGTCGTTGGTGTTTCTTTGAGACTTGGGCCGGTATAGTTTAATATCTGGTGTCCCCGCGAATCTGCGTAACCTCTTGCCCTTAGGCTGTCTTGGGGCCTCCTTCCTCACCACATTCTGTGCTAACTCGGAGCCGCAGCTCGCCACCGAGAGCTCTTTCCTAGCCTCTGCCTCTCACTGAAGTAACCCAGTTCTCCTCGGAATAAACCAGAGCCAAGATGCTTTTACTGTGCAGCAATCTCTTAATTTAATTACCTTTAAATTAATGTTCCTTTAGTGGGAAAGCATCAAGATACAACAGCCATAAAAAAGGTGTTTATTCTGCGCTCCGCAACATCTGTAAAGCTATTTCCAAAGGCTTGTTAGCAATAATCAACACACCTAAGGGCTTCATAGAGGCCAGTATATGGCTTAAATTGATAGAGTCATTTAAGTCTTCATGAAGTCAGAGTTATTTTTTTTTTAGAGGCACTCTAAGAGTTTTACCAGCTGAGGTATGGTGTTCACCCCTCTAAAAGAAACTTTTTACGCTAGTGTTGGTACTTTCTGATTGTAACATTCAGCTTGAAAACATTTGTTTAATTTTAAACACTGAAGCTTTATGTGGTAGCCTATTTTATACTGTTATATAATATTAAAATAACTTGCATATTTACAGTACTTATGTTGGCAGGCTGGGACGTTGTATCTTGATAAATACACATTTCGCTATTTCCCACTGCACCAATGGGTTCATTTGTGTGACTAGTAACATACATAGACATCTGCAGTGATTGTATTAACAAACTGACTTTTCATGACATAACTGTACATTTTCCATTTTTCATTTAAAAGGGGTGCAGGGGTGTATATATCCATCTGGAGCAAAGGCCTTCCTCTTACCTTCTTGGCCCCTCTGCAGAGCACACAGAGCAACGGTCACATGTTACAGTGGTGATTCTGTGCAAATATAAGTGAACGAGGTATACAGTCAGAATTTTGACAAGGCAAAAGTAAATGAAAATGCAGTGCCTACAGGTTAGGTAGTGCACAGTGTGTCTGGGCATGGAGAAATGAAGCAGATCCGAGGAAGTACATTCACAAGATGTGGAGAGGAAAAGAGCATCAAAACTGCTCCAAACTACACCAATTTTAAAAAAAATTCCTGGGGGTAGGACCCCCACCGAACCTCCTGATAAATGTTGGGTTTGCTCGCTCATGCAAAATAATGAATTCATTGCTCCTACGTCCCATCACTTTAAAATTCTACCAGCCGCCACTGCACTGGTTTAATAACTGGGAAATTGCCTGAGACCTGCTAATCATGCATGTACTCTGACCCTTAAAAAGGTACGTGTTTTTTGGGGTTACTCACAATAGAAGTAACTTGGCGTCCTTGTAATTCCCTACTACATGATACCCGGGGTACCTAGGGTTTGTAACTTTAAGTGTCTCTCGTGGACTTGAGCACTAGTTCTTCCACCATGAGTGTGACAAGACAAATGCACAACTCTCAATCTGCCATTGGTGGCTGGCTGAGCAGTTTTAAACTGCTAATTCGACTTTGCCATTTTAAGCAATGGCAAAGCTCAAGCCTTTCTTTTTAATATTTGTAAGTCACTCATAAGGCAGGCCTACAGACCCCTACATGCAGGGTGCATTATATTAAAAGGTTGGACCTGTACTTTCATGCTGTTAATGTCCTAACAGTGAAAACCACCATCATTGCTTTTACTGTTGAAAGGCTAGGAGCCCCATTGGCAAGTGCAGATTTACAGGCTGACATCCCAACCCTGTTAACTTCTGACTGGGCCTACTAAAGCTGGCGCTTCAAGGTATCAAATAAATCAGTGTATTAAATCTGATTTAATAGTTAAATTGAATTTAATATCACTGGTGGGCTAAGTGCAAATTTAGTAAGTTGTCACTTTGTGAACCAAGCTTTTCTGTACCATTTGCGATCGCACAGAAGGGTCTGTCCTCAAGACAGTCTTCCGATCTGCTGCAGCGAAGTTTAAATGACTCCCAGGAAAGCTGGCAAAGGATTTGCTGAAGGAGGAGATGTTATCTCCTTGTGGCAGAAAAAGCCACACAGGGTGTGAGCCTAAAATATGGGCAAATGGCAGGCACACATGAGAGGGTCTGGGCCTTTGTCTAGGTAGATAGACAGGCATCAAAGACAGTGAGGGGAAAACAGTGGTGAAACCCTTTTTCCCATGAGTGCGCAGCCCAGGGGAAGCCACATCTCTAGGGTGGGCTACCAAGCTGCACACAGCGAGAGAGGGGTTTAGCCATCTTGGGCAGAATAAAGCACTCTGAGATTACTAGATGCCACACATCACATGAACTTGCCATCAAGCAGGAGGAATAGAGCTAGCCTATTGGCTAGTGACACAATCTTCCCAAAGGGCACTTTCTGGGCATAAAAGAGGAACCCCTTGGTGCCCAGAACGCAGATGTTGCTTGTTCCAGAGAAGACTACCAAAGAAGGACTGTCCTCCTGATACTGGGCCTGGCACAGGAGAGGCTACACCAAAGTTGAAATGCACCTGATGCTCCTTGGGCTACCGAAGCTAGGACTATGTGGTGTCCTACATGTGGAGAAGTTGTCCCTGTAGCCCAGCCAGAACTCCAAAAGTTAGTTGGCTAACTTCCTGTTCTCAGCACATGGCCACAAAAGCTGAGGAAGCGTACGTGGGTGAGTTGGTAGCCCAGCTCTCATTGAATCGCAGCCTGGGAGCCTGAGACCCAATGCCCAAAAGTGACACTCAAGTCTGCTGGACTCGGGAGAGTCACTGGAGTGCCTTTTGGTTGTCCAAAAGAACAGGTATCACATACAGAAGGGAGCCTCTGGTTTTGTTGTACCCAGTGACCAGTAGTCTAGTGGTGACTGGACTTTTGCTGAACCAAAGAGGACTTCGAGTGACATTGATCCCTGTGGGCAAAGTTGCCCTATGTGGATCAAGGAGTTGTCCCAGGAAGACCCCCCTCGACTGTACAGCTTCTTCTGCATCCGTTAGCATTTTCAGTATCCTGTATCTCTTGCATCAGGACCACTCCATAGAAGTCAATGACAAGGGGTCATTAATGCGCAAACTGGACTGGACACTGCTTTTCTTGTGAAGGTAACTGTTTCTTTGGACCTTGATTGTCCCTTCGAACATTCATCCTTGATTTAATTTTTTGTTGAAAAAGTTTTTAATGCTTTACACTTATTCCTTTGTTGAAGCCTAACTGTTTGAAGCCACAGCTACCCAGAGCTGAGCTAAGGTTTGACAAACGAAGCCTGACTCATCCTAAGAAGGATTGGTAGTGTATTACATGATAAGGTCCCATAGCCACATCATATAATACACACCATTTCCTCAGAATTGCTTTTACTGTAGAACCACATAGGGTTAAAAGGCAAACAAAAAATAGGTCTTTCAGACGAAACTAAACTAAGTTTATAGACCAGTTCTCATTGGTTGTGTGGCTGTGGTATGGTTTTACTGTTGTCTTCTTCTCTCCCCCCCCTTTAGTTCTTCTGGGTCCGGACACTGACGTTCCCTCAAAAAACTGGAAATCACCCAGATGAGTATATTTGTCCTATACAAGTTGCTTTGTCTTCTCTATTTTGGTCAGCTTTCCCTGCTACAGCACCACTTTACTTGTCCCCACCCCCAATACTCTTACATACGACTTGCCAATGGCATCATAATGACCAGGGGAATATATGAAAAGTATCTTTCCTATGAGGGAAGAATGCCCCTTTCATGTCTGGTCTTACATGTCAGTCTCTGTACTATATTGGTGGCGTGAGAAATTCTTTCTACCATAGTCCTTTATCCTCAAAGACTTAGTTGCACCACATTAAATGTATTGTGAATAAAGTGGTCATCCCATGAGATGAAAAATAGTTGAAGGGGTAATAATCTTCCAAGCAGGGCGAATTTCCCGTTTTGGCGCTGTGGGTCTTATCCAAATAAGCCACAACTCTCCTGGGCTGTGGCAGGTCAAATGGTAATAGTTGGTGGCATCCACCACTCTTCCAACCAGGCATCTTCCTCCTGCTCGCCTCCAGTTTTTCCCTCTACCTCAGGCAATTTCTGAACTGTGGCTTCTCTGGAGTCCCCCTCTGTAGCATTCATCGTCCTCTCCCACTTTTCCTCTCTGCCCCATGCTCCTTTCCGCGTGTCTCTCTCTCCTCCTCCCCTGGGTTGTTCATGGCTTCCTCCTTAAAAGCCCTGCCACTCACCTGCCAAAATGAGTCCTGTTTAGAGTCGAGAACGCAAGCGCTCTAGCCTGATGTATTCTCTCTTTGGGCTTTTAACCACGCCCACGCCTACTCTTGCTCTTCATTCTTTGTTGTACTTGTTTTAAATGCTTCATTTGTATTGGTAGATACCGTAATATGTCCCTCCTTTGTGTGCTGAGTTCCCTCCCCAGGCGGTTTAACTAAGTGAACATTACTGTTTGCCTTCACACTATGTCACTCTTATTCCTGTTATAGCGTGTGATGGCCCCTCCTCCAGTTTCGGTTTGCCTTTCATGCCAGTCGCGATGCTTTCTAGACATTCACGCAGGGAGCCAATAACTCTCGTGCTCACGGTAGCAGTGGCGCTTTGAATTGGCTCACTTCTGTCAACTGTTTTCGTTTTATTTTGAATTTATGTGGCAAGGAAAGTCCAATTAGGAATTAACAACGCTAATAGCTCTAACTTGAGCAAACGTGAGACCCATGGGATTGCAAATGCTTGTTTAGCATTCCTGACTCTGCGTTCTCGTCTCTGCCCTCTTTCCTCCTGTTGCAGCATTTACTCCTAGTTGTTTGTGTCCTTATTATGTGTCTAGGATGCATCTGACCTCGAAATACAACAAAGCAGGATCGCCGGCGTCTTGTCCGGGTAAATTCTTCCTTTGCTTCTCTTTTCCTCCCTGAAATGTCATATCCCTGACTTTCTTACTTTCTGGATGAAATTCATCTTGGGTGCATCTTGACAAGAAATCTACTTTAGCCTGCTCTTTACCTCATCGATGACAAGTAACAAACCTAAATGTTTATAGACTCAATAACCATATTAACCCCTCGGGTGCCTTGGACGTAACAGTTACGTCCTGGGCAGCACCGCTCATGTTCCCAGGACGTAAGCGTTACTTCCAGACAGGAGCCCACGGGGGAAGCGCTATCACTCCCCCCTGGGGGCCTGGCACCCCCCTCCCCCGGGCAGGGATGGAAGGAGAATTGCTTCCCCTTCCAACCACCCCGTGGCGTCTGATGACATTGGCGCGCGACCCCATCAGAGGCTGCCCCCATGAGCTTCCAGCGTGGATCGGAGGAGAAATGCAAAACCATTTCTCCTCCGATCACGTGGAGGGGGCGAGAGAGGCATGAAAGGAGAGGAAAGGCCTTTCCTCTCCTTTCTTGTCCCCTCCTTTCTTGTCTCTCTCAGCATTTTTGCTTCTGCCCCCCCTGGGGGGGCAGATCGGCCTATTATAATTAGGCCGATCTGCCCCCAGGGGAGGGGCACAAACCGCTAGACACCAGGGATAAAAAAACAAATTTTGTGTTATGTATGTGGGTGCGACCCCCTTAGGCAAGGGTTGCTCCCCAGGGGACAAATTTACTTTTAGGCCATTTCTGCCCCCCTTGAGGGCAGATCGGCCTATTTATACTAGACCAATCTGCCCCCAAGGGGGGCAGAAGCCACTAGACTCCAGGGAGTTTTTTTATTTTATTTATGTTTATACATAAGGGGAGCGGCCCCTTGGGCAAGGGCCGCTCCCCAGGGGGGCAAAATATTTGTAGGCCTTTCCTGCCCCCCGGGGGCAGATTGGCCTATTATAATTAGTTCAAGCTGCCCCCGGGGGGGCAGAAACCCTAGACACCAGGGATATATATATATATATATTTTTTGTTTAATTTTTTAAAATTTATATATATATATATATATATATTGGGAGCGACCCCTTAGGCAAGGCCGCTACCCTGGGGGACAACTTGTATTTAGGCCATTTCTGCCCCCCCTGCCTTGGGGACAGATCGACCTATTTATACTAGGCCAAACTGCCCCCAAGGGGGGAAGAAACCACTAGACACCAGGGAGTTTTTTTTTAAAATTTCTGTTTATACATAAGGGGAGCGGCCCCTTGGGCAAGGGCTGCTCCCCAGGGGAGCAAAATATTTTTAGGCCTTTCCTGCCCCCCGGGGGCAGATTGGCCTATTATAATTAGGCCGATCTGCCCCCAGGGGGGGCAGAAACCCCTAGACACCAGGGATATATATTTTTTTTGTTTTCTTTTTGTTTTATATATATATATATATATATATATATATATATATATATATATATATATATATATATATATATATATATTGGGAGCGACCCCTTTTTTATTAGGCCGATCTGCTCCAAGGGGGGCAGAAACCACTAGACACCAGGGATTTTTTGTTGTTGTCAGTTTCACGTGAGGGGAGCGACTGGGCTGGCAAATTTGTTGTAGGTCAATTCTTGCCAATTGTAATTTTGTAATTCGGCAAAACCCTAGACACCAGGGATTTATTTTTTGTTTATTTTTTTTTTTTTTGGTTTACTTAATATTTTTATATGTGGAGAGCGACACCCTAGGCAAGGGTCGCTCCCCTGCGGGGGCAAATTGTCTTTAGGCCATTTCTGGCCCCGCTGGGGGAAGATAGGCCTATTTTTATTAGACCTATCTGCCCTATTTTTATGAGGCCGGTCTGTCCCCAAGGGGGGCAGAAACCACTAGGCACTTTTTGCACCAGTTTCATGCAAGGGGAGCGACCCCTTAGGCAAGGGTCGTTCCCATGGGGGGTCAAATTTATTTTAGGCCATTTCTGCTCCCCTCGGGGGGGCAGAAACCACTTAGGCACCAGGGATTGGTGTGTGTGTTTTGTTTGGGGGGGGGCAGCCCCTTGGGCAAGGGTCACTCCGCATGGGGGTACATTACTGTTGGCCATATGAGGCAGATCGGCCTGTTTTTTGGAAAGCCCACCAGAGAACAGAGAAGATTTTTTTTCCAAAATAAGAGGGAGGGGGGTATTGCTATACCCCCACCCCAAATAAATGGGGCTAAAGTTGTTCTGCCCACCAGTGGGCAGATGGGGCAATTACCCCGGATCCACTCCCGGGGGGGGCAGAGAGCATACTAGATGCCAGAGAATTAAAAAAATATATAAAATAGTGGGGTGGTGACTACCAACCAGTATGGACCTGGTTATGCCCCCACCCCAACTGAAGGGGGTAACAGTCTTTCAGCTCTCCCCGCACACTAAAACATCTTATCCCATGCAAGCAAGAGGACATTTGATTATTTTGGGTTTTGGTTTTTCATTTGGGCCATGAGAGCTTAGCTAACTGTCAAAATCGTCCCACTTGGAATGGTGAGGGCTGCACTTTTTGGACTTTGGGATGCTGCCGTGCAGAAAAATCCAAAAGACCTAGACACATCTGAAAACTAAACATCTAAGTGATTCCAGGGTGGTGTGCTTTACATGCACCCCACACCATTTTCTTACCCACAATGCCCTGCAAACCTCCAACTTTGCTAGAAATCACAGAAATATTGGAAAATGTTGATTTTTTTTAGCTAAATTTGGGATTTGCTGAGGACTCTGGGTAAGAAAACATTTGGGGATCCACGCAAGTCACACCTCCCTGGACTCCCTCGGGTGTCTATTTTCAGAAATGTCTGGTTTTGGTAGGTTTCCCTAGATGGCTGCTGAGCCCAGGACCAAAAATGCAGGTGCCCCCCGCAAAAACAGGTAGTTTTGTATTTAATAATTTTGATGTTTCCAGATAGTATTTTGGGGCATTTCCTTTTGCGGGCACTAGGCATACCCACACAAGTGTGGTACCATTTTTATCGAGCAACTTGGGGGAGCACTGGTTGGAATAACATTTGTGGCTCCTCTCAGATTCCATACTTTGTGTCACCCAAATGTGAGGAAAAAGTGTTTTTAGCCACATTCTGAGGATTGCAAAGGATTCTGGGTTACAGAACCTCGTCAGAGCCATACAAGTCACCCCATTTTGGATTCCCATAGGTGTCTAGTTTTAAAAAATGCACAGGTTTGGAAGGTTTCCTTAGGTGCCGGCTGGGCTAGAGGCAAAATCCACAGCTAGGCATTTTCCAAAAAACAGCTCTGTTTTCTTTGGGATAATGTGATGTGTCCATGTTGTGTTTTGGTTCATTTCCTGTCGCGGGCGCTAGGCCTACCCACATAAGCGAGGTACCATTTTTATCGGGAGACTTGGGGGAACGCTGGTTAAAAGGAAATTTGTGGCTTCTCTTAGATTCCAGAATTTTGTGTCACAGAAATTTGAGGAAAAAGTGTTTTTTAGCCACAATTTGAGGTTTGCAAAGGATTCTGGGTAACAGAACCTCGTCAGAGCCCCACAAGTCACCCCATCCTGGATTCCCCCAGGTGTCTAGTTTTTCAAAATGTGCAGGTTTGGTAGGTTTCCCTAGGTGCCGGCTGAGCCAAAGGCCAAAATCTACAGCTAGGCACCTTGCAAAAAACACATCAGATTTCAATGTAAAAATGTGATGTCCATGTTGTGTCTCCTGTTGCGAGCATTAGGCCTACCCACACAAGTGAGATACCATTTTTATCAGGAGACTTGGAGGAACACAGAATAGCAAAACAAGTGTTATTGCTCCTAGTCTTTCTCTAAATGTTTTCCTTCCAAATGTAAGTGTGTAAAAAAGACATCTATTTGAGAAATGCCCTATAATTAACATGCTAGTATGGGGACTCTGGAGTTCAGAGATGTGCAAATAACCACTGCTTCTCAACACCTTATCTTGTGCCCATTTCGGAAATACAAAGGTTTTCTTGATACCTATTTTTCACTCTTTACATTTCAGCAAATGAATTGCTGTATACCTGGTATAGAATGAAAACCCATTGCAAGGTGCAGCTCATTTATTGGCTCTGGGTACCTAGGGTTCTTGATGAACATACAAGCCCTATATATCTCCGCAACCAGAAGAGTCCAGCAGACGTAATGGTGTATTGCTTTCAAAAATCTGACATTGCAGGAAAAAGTTAGAGTAAAACTTTGAGAAAATGGCGGTTTTTTTCACCTCAATTTAAATATATTTTTATTTCAGCTGTTATTTTCTGTAGAAAAACCTTGTAGGATCTACAGAAATTACCCCTTGCTGAATTTAGAATTTTTTCTACTTTTCAGAAATGTTTAGCTGTCTGGGATCCAGTATTGGTTTCACACCCATTTCTGTCACTAACTGGAAGGAGGCTGAAAGCACAAAAAATAGTAAAAATGGGGCAGTCCCAGTAAAATGCCAAAATTGTGTTGAAAAATTGGGTTTTCTGATTCAAGTCTGCCTGTTCCTGGAAGCTGGTGATTTTTGCACCGCAAACCCTTTGTTTGTGCCATTTTCAGGGAAAAAAAACACAAGCCTTCTTCTGCAGCCCTTTTTTCCCTTTTATTTTTTTGTGGAAGGAAGGTTTTGAAGCTTATCTTGATGCTCTCGATGGTGACTCTTTTACTCACAAAAAAAAGTTTGCTGTTTTACGTCATTGTTTAGGTCCGGAAGGTCGCAAAATTTTAAAACACATTCCCCAAGTGTGTGTTCCTTTGTCTGTGGGTCTGTGGGTGAAGGGGATGGAGGTATTGATGAATATGCTTCTGCTATTAAGTCACTGGATGCTAGATTTAAGGCATGTAAAATGTTATTATGGAAAGGCACAAATTTGACAAGAGAGTACAGGTTCCTGGGGAACCAGTAGCAAGTTTTGTGGGGGCTTTAAGAATGTTAGCTGTTTCATGTGATTATAAGGCGTGTGAGGATGAAATGATAAGGGACCAACTCGTTGAGAAAACTAATAACAAAAAGGTACAGGAAACTCTCTTGTCTACTCCAAATTTAACGTTAGAAAAGGCGGTAGAGATAGCAACTAGAATTGAGAGTACTACTATGTTCATGCAACAGATTAACACAGCCAGTGAGAAGGATTCTTTTCAGAAAGTAGCAATGATCAAACAGAAATCTAACAAATCTCACGTGAATGTCAAAGCTGAAACATCAGTTAAGAAGGAGAACTCTAAGAAAATTGAATGCTTTAGGTGTGGTAGTTCCTCCCATTTAGGCAATGTAAGTAGTTGCCCGGCCGTAGGAAAGAGGTGTGCCAAGTGTTCTAAGATTGGGCATTTTGCAAGGGTGTGTAGGGCCGTTAATACTATGCGGTCTGGATCAAGGGATAAGATTTTTAAGTTACATAGTGACAATGTGGGTGGTTTAGATCCATCTACCAGTGAGGAGGTTGAAATTCTTTCTATTTCCTGTGGTTCTAAAATTGACAATGGTAGCCGCAACAGTGTATTTTTTAATAAATTCACGAGGCCTACCTGTAAGTTGTCAATCAATGGATATTAAATAGTTGTGGTGGCTGATTCAGGTTCACCCTACACACTTGTGAGTGAGAAAGTATGGAGGGAACATTTTGACCATATTGAGCTTCAGACGTCTCATATTAGGCCAGTGGGATATGGTGGAAAACCAGTGGAAGTATTGGGGGAGTATGAGGTTGAATTGAGTTTCCAAGGTAATTTAGCTAAAGGAGTGGTGTATGTAGCTAAAGATGATGCCTGTTTGTTGGGTTGGGAGGATCAAAAGAATGTAGGTATTTTATTGGACCCCAATAACCCCGATCAGGTAATCTTAAGCAAAAATTATAACCGTGTGTTGTCTGTAGGATCTATCTGGCTTCATGCTTTTCCAGATGTTTTTCAAGGATGGTATTGGTATGTTTAAAAACTTTGCGCACAAGATTAAGTTGAAGGATAATGCTGTTCCCAAGGTTCACAGGGTACGTAGAGTACCTTTAGCACTGAGAGCGAAGTTGAAAAGAGAGTTGACCAGATTGTGTGAACAACACATAATTGAGAAGGTGGACGCATCTGATTGGGTGGCTCCCATAGTGATTGCCCGTAAAGCCAATGGATCCATTTGCATGTGTGTGGATTTGCGCGATCTGAATGCGCAAATTTGGGTGGATTGTCATCCCTTGCCCAACATTGCTGAAATGCTATCTACACTTAGTAATGCTTGCGTGTTCAGTTTATTAGACATGACATCAGCCTACCATCAAATCAATTTGCATCCTGTTGTCTGCCAATACGTTGCCCTAACAACCAGGAGGCCGGCGCTGGCGCCATGACCCCGGGGTCATTAAAGAGCGAGGACGGGCTACAGACGCGGTCGGAGGACCCGGAGGCAGAGGACCCGGACGCGGAGGAAACAGGCGCGGAGAAAAGTAGCGAAAAGAAGAAAGACGAAAGAAGACCTGGAAACATGGCTGTTTCCTGGGATGCAGAACAATCGGAGGACCCGGAACAGAGTGAGGACAAGCTCGGAAGCCACCACGTCCCAGGAGGGGCGTGGCTAAGCAAGGTACGGTCCTTTCTAAAGGACAACCGACTGCTAAAACGGGAAAAAGGGGACAGGAGGGGAGAGGGCAGGGACGGTGAGGAGGGGGTTGGAGAGGGGAGCAGCTGGGAGGGGGTAGGAAGGTGAAGGGAGAAGAAAGGAATAGGACATCAGAAACAATTCTATTTTTAGACATAGAAATACCCTAAAAGGAGTCCCTAAACGTTTAGTGATATTCTATAAGGCAAGACACAGAGGGTGACTGTCTTCACTAAATATCATCCCTACCTGACCACACTCTCACGTGGGATCTATCTCTCTCTCTCTCTCTCTCTCTCTCTTCCCCTTCTTATCTATCATTAGTATGATCTATGTAAATACATACCCTGACTTACCTTCCCTTTCGTTCCTTTCCGGTGCGTCGGGGAGTCTAACCAGAGGATCGTCGCCAGTCAAGAAGGGAGCTAGGGAGACAAGACCGAAGAGAGAGATTACGGACTAAAAGACACTAGAGCCCTGTGAACACTATCTGACCTATAAATAAATACACCCTATCACTCACTTGAGTCTCAGAGGTCTTCTTATCACCTACCCACTGTAAAAATGGTGTCAGAAGTGGGATTTTAAATAAGGTGATACGAAGGAGACCAGGAAAACATGGGGGAAAAGCCCACCCTAGAGGACATGATCCAGCAACTAGCCGAGGGACAAAGGCACCTCCAGCTGGTATGGGAGGCGCACCAGAGGGAAGCGAAGGAAGATCAGGAAGCGTTACAGAGTACACTAAAGAGCCAAGCCACCATCATGGCCAATAACCAATTGGTGCACGAGACAGCTATACAGAAGCTGACGGATACCATCGCTGCGAGTAAAGTGCACCCCAATGTCCCTAGTTCGGTCCTCCAGAAATTCCAAGAAGGGGAGGACCCAGATGCGTTTTTCACGAATTTCGAACGGGTGTCCTCCTCAGCTCAATGGCCAGAAGAACGTTGGGGACAGTATATTGCACCACTTTTAACCGGCATCCTGCAAACAGCATACCAAGCCGCTAACCCGAGAGGCAAGACACCCTATAAGGAGATTAAAAAAAGCATATTAGAGAGGGTAGGCCATGACTCCGAATATTTTAGGTTGAGATTTCGAAAGATCAAGTGGGGACAGGCCGAGGACCCCCAGACCTTCTATTTTAAAGTTAAGGACCTAGGGTTGAAATTGTTAGGACCCCTGGGAACAGAGAAGGAGGATGTCATTAAGGCATTAATCTTGGAACAATATCTGGAATCCCTTCCCTCATCCACCAGGAGTTGGATAAGACAGCACCCAAATGTGAACACAGACATGGCGGTAGATTTGGCCTGTGTCTACCATAGATCGGTCGATTTAAAAAGTCCCAGCTCTAAGATAACAACCAAACCACCTATTGTACCCTTCAAGTCCTTTCCCCGAAAATGTCCAGAAGAGACAGGGCCTGGCCGCAGCGGAGACATCCCTCCCATGCAACAACCACAATGTTACAGCTGTGGGGAGTGGGGCCACATAGCTAGAATGTGCCCGAGGAAAGGAGAAAGAGGGGAACCCATGGAAATCGGGGTTACCAGGGGAAGGGTTTTGTGTACCGGGAAGAATACTCCCAAGTATAAACAAACCATTAAAATAAATGGGCTAGCTGTCCTAGCTCTCATAGACTCGGGTTGCAGTCAATCGGTGGTACGGGCAGAGATATTAAATCCCTCAGACCAACATACCAACCAATGGGTATCCATCCGTTGCATCCACGGGGACAAAAACAACTACCCTTTGGCAGTAGTTCAAGTAGAATGGGAAGAGAACCAAGACCCCTTACCAGTTGGAGTCATGGACCACTTAGTGGAAGAGTGTATTCTGGGCACGGACTATATAAGGTTCTCCGAGCTTTTAGACAAGGTCAAATCTCGCACTTTGTCCACTGACTGGTGGACAGAGGCACCCTTCCATAACAGCCACATTGACAATAACCCATGTCGCATTAAACTAACGAGAAGGGAAAAGAGGCAAGCAAAACAAAAATATCAGGCCACGGGACAAGGGAAAAGCACAGAGAAAGTAGTGGCCAATATCATCACCCCTTCACCATCATTTAGAGCAAGTCAACAAGAAGACCCAACCTTACGTCATGCGTGGAGGACAGCAAAATCCGAATCCACTAATGAGGTGGGTCCCTACTTTCTTATCCAAAATAACCTCCTATATAGGGTCCTAAAATCCAACAACATTGAAAAGAAACAAGTAGTAGTACCCAAAATGTATCACGTACAGGTCCTTTTTTTCTGCATAACCAACCGGGGGGGCACTATGGAAGGGAAAAGACAGAGGAATACCTACTAAGAAGGTTTTATTGGCCCGGGGTCTATGGCCAACGCAGAAAGTATTGTAACCAATGCCCTCGGTGTCAACTGATCGATCCCGGGCCCCACAGGAAAGCCTCACTTCAACCCCTTCCTATTATCGATATTCCCTTCTCCCGGGTCGGTATGGATCTTGTAGGCCCCCTTTTGCCCTCCACCAAGGGATACACATATATATTGGTCTTAGTTGATTATGGTACGAGGTATCCCGAAGCCATTCCCCTCTCTAGCATGACCACGAAGGCAATGGCCCAAGCTATGATCACGTTCTTTTCAAGAGTGGGATTTCCTCAGGAAATCCTGACAGACCAGGGAACACCATTTATGTCTGCTCTAATGAAACATATCTGTAAAATCCTTGGGATAAAACAATTAAAAACCTCGGTTTATCATCCACAAACGGACGGCCTAGTCGAACAGTATAACCGTACTATCAAAACACTACTCTGAAAAACGGTATCTGAGACAGGAAGGGATTGGGACCAGAAACTCCCTCTAGTCCTTTATGCTATAAGGACCCACGAGCAGGCTTCCACTGGACACAGCCCCTTTGAGCTGGTCTTCGGGAGACAACCCCGCAATCTCTTAGATATGGCCGCAAAACTCTGGGAAGAAGAGGACGGGGAGGAGAGACCTCTGCTGGAGTATGTACAAAAATTAAAGTCTCAGCTCCAGTCTGTGTGGGAAGATGTCCGTAAAAACTTAGAAAAAGGCCAAATCAATCAAAAGAACTACTATGATCACAGAGCCAGAACTCGCTCCTTCCAACCAAACAATAGGGTCCTAATCTTAAGGCCCTGTTCTGATAACAAACTCTTAGCCCGGTGGCAAGGCCCATACACCATCTTAAAACCCATATCCCTAGTCACGTACCTAATTGAGCTGTCCCGACAACCCAAAAGAACCCAGATATATCACGTCAACTTATTAAAAAAATGGGAAGAACCCAATGAGACCCCACCAACAGCGGCTATGGGGTTTTTAATAAGTCCTGAGGCCCCCCTAGGAATATAACTATTTCCCACCAAGCAGGAGGAGATGGCAGAAACTCCACATATCAATCCGGACCTTACAGAAAGTCAGAAGACCCAGCTTATGGGTTTATTAAAAACCCATCAAAAGTTATTTTCCAGAACCCCCGGAAGAACCAAGATAATCCAACATCACATCAGGACCCCTGAGGGACAAACAATACGACTAAGACCCTATCGTATACCTGAGGCCCGTAGACACCTCATTGAAGAGGAAGTACAAAAGATGCTAAAGTTAAATGTTATAGAACCGTCCACTAGCCCGTGGTGCTCACCAGTGGTTATAGTGCCAAAACCCGATGGATCTATACGGTTTTGCATTGACTTCCGTCGCCTGAACGAAATATCCCTATTTGACACCTATCCCATACCCAGAGTTGACGATTTACTGGAGAAACTGGGGAAAGCACGATATATGTCAACCTTGGACCTAACAAAGGGATATTGGCAAATACCTCTTGCACCCGCAGACAAGGAAAAAACGGCGTTTGCCACTCAGTCAGGACTCTATCACTTTACAGTTCTTCCCTTCGGCCTACACGGGGCTCCTGCAACATTTCAACGATTAATGGACCATCTGTTAAAACCATTCCAATCTTTTTCCGCAGCATATTTAGATGATATTGTAATATTCAGCAATACATGGGAAGAACATCTGGAACACCTCCATAACATATTCCGTGCCTTGCTTCAGGCGGGTATCACGGCCAATCCTAAGAAATGCAATCTCGGGAACAATAATATTGCATACCTGGGATGCTTTATAGGAGAGGGTCAGTTACGACCACAAAAAAATAAGGTGGAGGCCATACTACAGGTGCCCACTCCTACTACTAAGAAAGGGTTGTGTTCCTTTTTAGGTCTCGTAGGATATTATCGTAGGTTTATTCCCCTGTACTCCACGTTAGCCACTCCCCTCACTGATCTCCTTAAGAAACAGTACCCATCAAAATTACCTCCCTTCTCCGACACACAATTATCTAGTTTTCACCTGCTAAAAAACTCACTCACTTCTGAACCGGTCTTACGTTGTACTGATTTTTCCAAACCTTTCCATCTCTATACGGATGCTTCCGATGTGGAGCTCGGGCGGTCCTCACGCAACCGAGCGAGGAGGGTCTGGACCTCCCTGTTGTGTACATCAGTCGGAAGTTGCTGCCCAGGGAATGTCATTATCCAATTATCGAGAGGGAATGCTTGGCCATTAAGTGGGCAGTGGATAGCCTGAAATATTACCTCCTAGGTCGCCCTTTTGTACTGTTAACGGACCATGCCCCCTTAACTTGGTTGGCTTCGCATAAAGATTCCAATTCCCGGGTGCTTCGCTGGTTTATGGAACTCCAGCCTTTTTCCTTCCAGATCCGACATATTCCGAGTTCTCAACAAAGTCCCGCCGACTTTCTGTCCCGTTTTCCGGATCCTGTGGTACTGTATCAGTCCCGATCTTGGGATAGGGTGTGTAGCCGGTTGTCTGCCAACACGGCTCCGGCATCCGAGTGGCGCTGTTCGTGCGGCCGCGAGGTCATCGTCACTCGTTGCCCTAACAACCAGGAGGCCGGCGCTGGTGCCATGACCCCGGACTTCCGGGTCCCGGGGTCATTAAAGAGCGAGGAGGGCTACAGACGCGGTCGGAGGACCCGGAGGCAGAGGACCCAGACGCGGAGGACACAGGCGCGGACAACAGCAGCGAAAAGAAGAAAGACGAAAGAAGACCTGGAAACACAGCTGTTTCCTGGGACACAGAACAATCGTAGGACCCGGAACAGAGTGAGGACAAGCTCGGAAGCCGCCACGTCCCAGGAGGGGCGTGGCTAAGCAAGGTACGGTCCTTTCTAAAGGACAACCGACTGCTAAAACGGGAGAAAGGGGACACGAGGGGAGAGGGCAGGGACGGTGAGGAGGGGGTTGGAGAGGGGAGCAGCTGGGAGGGGGTAGGAAGGTGAAGGGAGAAGAAAGGAATAGGACATCAGAAACAATTCTATTTTTAGACATAGAAATACATACCCTAAAAGGAGTCCCTAAACGTTTAGTGTTATTCTATAAGGCAAGACACAGAGGGTGACTGCCTTCACTAAATATCATCCCTACCTGACCACACTCTCACGCGGGATCTATCTCTCTCTCTCTCTCTCTCTCTCTTCCCCTTCTTATCTATCATTAGTACGATCTATGTAAATACATACCCTGACTTACCTTCCCTTTCGTTCCTTTCCGATGCGTCGGGGAGTCTAACCAGAGGATCGTTGCCAGTCAAGAAGGGAGCTGGGGAGACAAGACCGAAGAGAGAGATTACGGACTAAAAGACACTAAAGCCCTGTGAACACTATCTGACCTATAAATAAGTACACCCTATCACTCACCTGAGTCTCAGAGGTCTTCTTATCTCCTACCCACTGTAACACATCCCGAGTCGAGGCACTTGACAGCCTTTATTACGCCTGAAGGGTTGTTTCAATTTAGACGCATGCCATTTGGATTAGCTTCCGCTTCCGCAGTGTTTCAAAGGGTGGTGGACAGCTTATTCGGAAATATGGATGGTGTTATGGCCTTCCAAGATGACATTCTAGTCTTTGGCAAGGATCAAGAACAGCATGATGAAAGGATGAGACAAGAGAGGGATTGTTCTCAGTGCAGACAAATGTAAGTTTAGTACGTCATCTATTGACTACCTAGGTTATAAAATATCAGAACGAGGGGTGGAACCGAAGGAGAGGTTGGTTAAAGCTATTGAAGATTTCCAGTCTCCCTGTAATAAGGATCAAATTAGATCCTTTATGGGTCTCTTTGAGTTTCATGCCAGGTTCATTCCCAATTGTGCCAGTAAAACACATAATATCAGGTCTCTCTTAAAGAAAAATGTTACATTTGACTGGTGTCATGAATGTGAGCAGGAATTTGCAGCTATCAAAAAGGAAGTTGTTTTGGCCATTCCGTTGAAGGCCTTCGACACCAAAGATGAAATTGTAATCATGACTGATGCTAGTCAACTGGGTCTGGGAGCGGTATTGTTACAGCGGAGGAATGGCAAGGATGAAGTGATTGCTTTTGCCTCACGCAGTCTGAGAGGTGCAGAAGCAACATATTCGACTATGGAAAGAGAAGCTCTCGCATGTTGGTGGGGAATTGTCAGTTTCAAGCCTTATTTGTGGGGAGTGCATTTTACTGTCAGGATGGACCATAAACCTTTAGTGCAATTATTTTCCACTTCAGGTGCGCACCGCGCCACTCCTAGAATAGCCAAGTGGCAGTATAGATTGCAAATGTATGACTTTCATGTGGAGTATGTGCCAGGTGCAAAGAATGTTCTCGCTGATAGCCTTTCCCGTCTTCCTCATACAGGCGTACTTGGTGAGGAGGAGGCAGATGAGGATGATGTTCTAGTATACTCATTGGAGTGTCAATTGGAAGGTGCGGTGACGGAAGATGAATGGAGGGAAGCATGTGGGGGATGAACAAATGAAGGAAGTTATGGGGGGCATATTACAAGGATGGTCTGTTTGCACATCTATACATTGTGAAGGGTACAAACACATTTTTGAGGAGTTGTCTGTTGTGAATAATATTTTGATGCGTACGGGAGCAATGGTTGTTCCTGTGGGATTGAGGTATAAAATATTGACATTGGGACATGAAGGACACATTGGTATGCGGGCCATGAAGAGGAGAACAAGGGGAAAGTTTTGGTGGCCGGGGTCGGACAGAGATGTGGAGCACTTTGTGAGAGATTGTTTGCCCTGTGCTATTAGTGACAAGTCTCAGGTCACTCTTCCTTTTCCTGTTGAGGCAATTGAAGTGCCCATGAAAGCTTGGAGTAAGATTGCTGTGGATTTGATTGGTCCTGTTAATTTGCTGAATGGACAGGTGGAGTATGGTAGAGTATTAATTGATTTTTATAGTCGTTGGCCTGAGTTTAAGTTGGTGAAAGTTCCTACTTCTTATAAAGTCATTGAGTTTTTGGAATCCATTTTTGACAGGGAAGGTACTCCAGATGAAATACTTACAGATAACGGGAGTCAATTCACATCTGCCCAGTTTTCAAATTTCCTGAGGCTCTTGGGAATTAAGCATGTTAAAACATCCCTTTATCATCCTAGGAGTAATGGTCTGGTTGAACGCTTAAACAGGGTGATCAAGGAAAACATACAACTGGCTAAGGTCGGATGTTTGAATTGCAAGGAAGAGTTGAGGAAGTTGTTGTGGGCGGTGCGGACCACACCCAATGCAGATACGGGTGTGTCTCCTTTTATGTTATTGAGAGGAAGAGTTCCTGCAACCAAGTTGACAAGGAAATGGATGGGTGAAGTTGAAATTGAGGAGGGTTTGATTGAGAAGGTGAGTGAGAAGAGGTTATCTGCTCAGGACAAATATAAAGGGAGTCCAAGGAAGACTGTTAGTGTTAAGGTGGGTGATTATGTCAAAATTAAAAGTGCTCGCATTATTCAGAAAGGTGAATCAAAATTTTCGAGCCCAAGGAAAGTCATCAAAATTTGCAAAAATGCCGTTATGTTGGAGGATGGTAATTGGTGGAACAAGGAGAGGTTGTCCTTGGCTCGCGAGGTGGAACTAAAGAACAGGACATGGGATGAGTCCACCAAGGTGGAGCAAGAAACGAAGGACATTCGGGGAAAGAATTCTCTTCGTGGTGTGAAAGTGTTGGACAAGGAGTCGGTGGGACCCTCCAAGGAAGGGTATGAGAAGAACAACGTGAGGAGGATGGCTTCGTCTAGAAACAGGATGCTTCCCAGAAGATTTCGTAATTTTGTACTTTTGGATAAGTAGTTGTAATGTTTTTTTGTTTAGTTTTGATTTACGTCTGGTACAATTTTTATGTGTTAAGGGGGAGGATGTGTTGGGTTCTTATGTCGAGTCCTCCGTTCGAGTCTTCCGTGCATTCTGGAATTCCAGACTCGACATAAGAGAACGGGGCCGTAGAACGGTTGGGACGGCGTCAGTGGTGGTTTTCTTTGTAAGCTGTCCTGCATTATTTTCGGAATAAATTTACCTTGAAAGCCCAGACTCTTCAGGGAACCCACAAAGTCTGGGTACCTCTAGAATCCCTGGGATGTTGGGAAAAAAGGATGAAAATTTGGCGTGGGTAGCTTATGTGGACAAAACGTTATGAGGGCCTAAGCGCGAATTGCCCCAAATAGCCAAAAAAAGGCCTGGCTCCCGAGGGGAAAAGGCCTGGCAGCGAAGGGGTTAATAGTCGGGCGTTGTTCCTGTTATTTCTTGCCATCCGCTCTAATAGGAGATGGTCTATATTTAATTTAAACTCCCTTCAAGATAGTATTTGAACTTTCGATTGCCTTCTTAATCACAAGACAATCTCTTTTAGCTATGGGATGATTGCTTGCATTCTCCGTGTAAAAGCTTCCTACTAATTCCTGTGACAAGACACCCCCTAACCCCACCCCATGAATCATGCATTTGTGATAGAAAAGACTCTGAAATCAGGGGGTTGTAGGACCTGCTTATACAGTATTATCACTTTCAAATTATTGAAGCGTACAAGGGCTACAGAAGGGGGATCTTTTAGGGCCAGATGTAGGAAAATTGCAAATTGCGACTTGCAATTTGCGAGTCCTTCCGACTCGCAAATTGCAAGTCGCAATTTGCAATGCAGAACGGTGTCTCAGACACCATCTGCGAGTCGGTATGGGGTCGCAGAGACCCACCTCATTAATATTAATGAGGTGGGTCGCAAATTGCGGCCCCATAACGACTATAGGCACTCGCAAACATGGAGGCCTGCTGTAGTCAGCAGACCTCCATGTTCGTGACTGCTTTTAAATAAAGCAGTTTTTTTTTTTTAAGTGTAGCCCGTTTTCCTTACCCTTGGACCACTACCTGCCCTGAAAAAATAATTTGGGGTCCATTCACAAAGAGGAAGGGGTCCCATGGGGACCCCTTCCAATTTGCGAGTGGGTTACCATCCACTTGAAGTGGATGGTAACTGCGACACCATTTGCGACCGCATACCACTAGGAATCGCAAATAGGAAGGGAACACCCCTTCCTATTTGCGATTCTGAAATGCATTTTGCGAGTCGGTCCCGACTCGCAGAATGCATTTCTGCATTGGAAACACGCATTTGCGAGTCGCAAACGGCAGATTTTGCCATTTGCGACTCGCAAAGTGTTTCCTGCATCTGGCCCCAGGTGCTTTATCTGTCTCTCAGATCAGTCAGGGGCCTAGCCCAGTGTGAAAAACATGGGATGAACATTCTGTAATACCCATCAAGAACCCGAGAACTCTTAAATGTTGGGAAATCTACCACGTTGATGGCTGCTACTTTCTCTTCCTGTGGCTTTATTACTCCTTCCCCTATTAAACACCCAAGGTACTTAAACATCAAAAAGAGTCATTTGGCCTGGGAACAAGTTAACTTTCAAACCTGTCTTGTCTAGTGTGTGTGTAATACCTATATTATGTGTTGTAGATGTTCTTTCACGGTACTACTGTGAATAACAATATCATCTATATCAGCGACAGCATAATCACGATGCAGCTGCAATAGGGTATTCATCATCTGTTGAAATGTTGCCGGGGCTCCATGAAGACCAAGAGGTAACACAGTGATTTGGTAAAGGCCCACTGCTGTGGAAAAAGCATTTTTTTTTGTCGAATGGACTTAGAAGAATTTGCCAATAACCCCTGCAAAGGTCAGGGGTGCTAATAAACCGTCCTTGTCCCACCCGTTGTATCATTTCGTAGAACCTGCATATCAAAGTTAAATATTTTATTTACCTCGTGAAAATCTATGCCAAATCTAAAAATCCTGACTGGTTTTGGCACCAAAGCAATCAGAGAATTCCAATTCATCATGCCTATTTCCAACATGGTCTTTACTTCTTCCTAGATAGCCTCCCTTCTTACCTCCTGGATATACTAAGGTTTCAGTTTTGCACTTTTTCCTGGCTCAGTATTTATATGGTGTTGTATAATATTGATACGTCATTGGGTTAACGAACAGAAATTCAGGAAGGGAACTTACAGCATTAAGCAGTTCCTGTTGTTTTGTGGGGTCTAACGTTTATATGAATACACCCTAATTCTTGGACACCTTTACCACAAGTCTCAGCCATTAAGAATGGTGTTGGCTCCTCCCATTTTTCAGGAGATTTACATACTATATATGTGTTTCCTTGCATGCTTTAGTGACCTCACCTCTATACGTCACTGCGGTTATTTTCTCCATTATTTTATAGGATCCTTGCCAGTTACTTAACATTTTATTTTCTGAGGTAGGTAACAAAAGCAGAAAATAACCTCCGGACTGGAATGCTCTTAATTTAGCTTTTTTGTCACCCAAGGCTTTTAGCATGTTTTGCTTTCTCTAAAGTTTGTTGTACAATTTCCCCTATTGCTCCCAATCGGGTTTTTCTAAAATGGAATTAGCTTCATTGAATTCGCTTTCACATGTCTCCTTAGCCGTACCCAACAAAGTTGTAGATTCTTTTCCAGCAATTCAAATGGTACTTGTTTGCTCCTTACACCTAATGGAGAACAATGCTAATGGAAGCATTTGGTCTCACTGCCTGGCTTGTAGGTCCAGTTGTTTTTGGAGTGTAAGCTTAGGGGTGAAATTATATCTCCCCACAGGCCCATCCTTTTGTGAATGATAGGCTGCCATACAAATTTGTTTAATGCCCGATTGGGTATAGACTTGGCCCGTTAAGCAGGATATGAAAGGACTCCCCTGGTCAGTCAATACTTCCCTCGGAAAAGCTACACAAGAAACGATTATCTCAACAGGATTGCCTAGCATAGTCTACCATGACTACAAACCTATAACCTTATTTGGATGGCACAAGGGATCCTATCAAATTCATTCCTACCTAGCAAAAGGGGTCGTCAATGATAGGTAAAAGTTGCAATGGAGCATTGTGGGGAGGGGTGATTTGCCTATGCTGTTTGCAGACTTCACAATCTTTACAGTACTTCTTTATATGGATGAATATCTCTGGCAAGAAAAACATTTTACAGCATCTCCTCAGTTTTTTGTTCTCAAGATAACCTCCTCCCCTCAAGCAAATGATTTGAGCTAAGAAAAATGTTATCTCAGAAGGGTTCAGGTGCTAGGAGCAGGTTAGGTTTGTATTTCTCCTAATTTTGTTTTATAATACTCCAGTTCTTTTAAAGAATTGGGCACCTACCTCCTCTTCCTCTTCATCCTCCTTGGCACTGGGTTGTCTCTTTGTGCTGCCTGAAAGCTTCTATCTGCCTCCCATGCCTCTGTGATAGCTTTTACTAGGAGGATCAGTACACCTCGATATTTATCACTCCTCCTAGAGTTCTTACTTTTTCGTTCTACAGGAACAGGGAGCTTGTCCAGACTCTCATTGAGTCCCCTTCCCTGAAAGTTTCTTGTACAGAGACCCCAGTCGAATGGGGCCTCTGCTTTCATTATCCTAATAAAAGCAGATACCTCTATGTAAGTGATTTTCCTACAGCTGTCCAACCAGACCAAGATGCCCGCAGCCTATCCAAATCGCTCCTCAACAGCGTTAACAAAATCACCCCCACAAGGAACCCCACCTCCAGAAGATCGAGCAGGCCTGCAAGGTGGTTCACCCCTGAACTCTGCACACTCAAGAAAGACTGCAGACGGTTAGATCTTGGCTCAGCAACAGAGACCAAACAGACTGCAGTACCTTCAAAGATGCATTCAACAAATAGCATCTCCACCTTAAGAAAGCAAAAAAGGTTGCTCTACTTAGCCACATCGAGGAAAGCACCAACCGCCCTAAGGAACTCTTCAAGAACAACCTAACCCCTCACCTGCATACTATGCACACCCTCATCGGCTTCAGGAGAAAGCTCAAAACATGGATCTTCGAGGAATAGCTACCAGCTTGCAGCAACTACCCCCCGGGGTGATTAGCCACGCTTTATAAAATTAATGATTGATTGATTGGGGGTCCATGACCAATATGAATAAAAGTAGGGCTAGATGAAAGCCCTGCCACATCCTCATACTACTGGAATGTGTCAGATGTTAGACTGTTGGCACAAACTGAAGCTACGAGTTGTGCATATAGCAAGCGAATCACAGCTAGTAGATTTTTCAGTATACCCTACCATTGAAGGGTCTCAAATAAAAATGGCCACTTCAGGGAATCAAACGCCTTTTCAGCATCAAGCAATTTCACTGCTGTTCGGACCTTGGGATTAATTTGTTGAGTACCATAAATACTGTTCAGAGATTGAATGTCATGGATCTGTGTAGGGCAAATCCCAACTATAATGGGGTGTCTGTATTAAGTAAGTGGGAGAGCCCAGTGGCTATGATTTTGGTCACTGTATTGTTATCAGAGTTAATCAACGAAAGGGGCTGCTATGAGGTCCATATAGTGGGATGTTTCCTGGGCTAAGGGAGAAGAGAGATAATCACTTCCCCATTGAGGGAAGCAGTTCCAATTTCTTAGTCCCCCTGGGTATACTTCAATGAGGTGGGCAGTGAAAATGTGTATAAAAACTGTTGGTGAGCCTGCCTGTACCCAGAATTCTACCTACCTTCCCCTTCCCAGGAAATCAAAAGCAGCAACTACCACTTCCGAAGATATCGGGTGACCCAGAAAATGTTGATGACAGTCCTCAAGCCATAGCAGCGCTCACTCATGATGTTTGTCAGAGATCTCAAACCTGCAGAAGAATAGAGGCGTGACTAGTACTATACAAATTTGGCTAGGAGTTCCTGGTTGTCAGTTAATGCCACACCGTCATCATATTCTGTACTATCAATATACGATCTGTGCCTCTCTCTCCTGAGCAACCTTTCACTATACCCTCTTACCAACACATATTTCCCTAAGTGGTGCTCTCTGTTCGCCAAATCTCTAAATTGCTGTGAAAGGCAGTATTGCTCCTGCAGATGGATCTTCAAGGGCGTGCAGGGGATTGCAGGTCAAAAGTCCCTAAAGCAAACCTAATATGTGATAAGTGACTGCGAATGCCTCTCATGACTACTGCATGTTTCACACTACTCCTCCCCCCCACAATATATAGGCCTTCAAGGATTGCCAGATGGTGGTGAATTTTGGGACAGTACCAATATTAAGCTGGAAGAATTCTTTGATCGCTGACCGAAGCCGGGTCTAGCTGGAACACTCCTACATGGGTGAAAACCCTAGGTTGTGTAAGGACTAATTTGAAAGCAACTGGCAAATGATTGGATAGCGTGTAGGGCAAATGATGCACTTTCCCCATAGAGGCAGCAGTTTCCGGAGTGGCCAACCAGAAACACGTTAGGGAGAATTTCTCATCCAGTACAGAATAAAAAGTGTAGTCTTTTACCCCTGGGTGTGCAAAGAGCCACAGATTTCTTGGCCCATTGAGATTAATGATATCATGTAGCACTTTTGAAGCTTGTGTGGGGTATGAGTGAGTCCTACTGAACATCAAGCACTAAGTTCAGCTTACCCCCTGCGCAATTTAGTGAAGATATCCAGGAAAACTGGTGGTCATTAAAAGCGATATGGGGATACAGCAGAATACAAACACACAGCTCTAGAATAATACCTGTACGGAAAGAAGTATTGATGTGAGGACCATTTTGTGGCAAAGGAATTTGGGCTTCAAAGTGCCAAGTGCATTTCCTGAAAGAAAGCTACATCAACAGCATGGCTGTCGAGATATGACCCTACTAACTTTATGACGGCCATTGAGGCCTCTAGTATTCTAAGTGAGCCATTTATTGGCATGGTAAGGGACGTCAGAACAGAAAAGGAAAAGTAGCTAAAGTACTGTGCATACCCTAGATAGGAACCTACATCGGAATCTTCAAAATAGGCATGACCGTTGCAGCATACAAAGTAAGACTTCCCGTTCCCAACCCTCTCTCACACTGAGAACCCCAACTTTCAGTGCCAGTCACCCTAGAGCAAGACCACATTAACATAACCAAAACCAACACGTGTAACGCCGCACTCTGACGGGCGTCTCTTTCTGTCCTCGCGGGTGGAACACGCTACCGATATTCGGAGCGCCGTTCTCCGCGTTTTTTGACTATGCTTTCTGGGAAGCATATATTTCGCTCCCGGTCGCTCTACACTTACTTGTAGCCTTTTTTCTTCTTTTATTGTTGGTGGTGTTTTTTTTTTGTTGGGCCTTTTGCCTGTCTCTATCCATGTTGTGTCCATCTTGTCTTCTTCGTGTTTTTGTCCCAGCATGCTCTGTTTTTCTTTTATACTACTTCCTTTTTCCTATACTGGTCTATGGGCTTTTCCCAATCCAAGATGGTGTTACTTCCCTTTCCTGTGATGTCACTTCCCTTTTTTCAGTATATAAGTCAGTCAGTCTTGTTCCTCCTTGCGTTTCAAACACTTCCTTCTGGTTGTGCTGTTCGCTCCTGTTCTTTGTTCCTGCTTTTTTGCCTTGGGAGATTTTTGCCTGTTCTTTGTTTCTGCTTTTGCCTTGGGAGATTTTTGCCTGTTCTTTGTTCCTGCTTTTGCCTTGGATATTTTTGCCTGTTCCTTTTTTCCTGCCTTGTACCCTGGATATTGCCTATTTTTGTTTCCTGTTGTCAAGTCCTGTTTTTTCTTGTTTTCCTTCAGGAGTTCCTGTTAGAGGTTTTTCCCCAGTGTTGGGGGTTTTTCCCTCTGGGACTCCTTCTGGAGGATACAGTCTGCTTTGGCGTAGCCTGTCAAGCAGCACCGTGGCTACTAGAAGGGGTCGCCCTTATCTGGGAAACATCCAGGACCTGTAGAAGACTTGGTGTATTCACCAATTCGAAATCCAGAGGTGAGAAGTCCAGCGCAGTACGTGACAGATTGCAATGCCAAAAGATTCTGCGTTGCAAGATCGCCATGGAAGATCCACAGGGAGAGGTGTCAGAAAATGCTCAAGCTATGTTACAGACTGTCCAGCAACAAGCCCAAGAGTTACAACAGTTACGGGCAGAGAACACTGCGCTACGACAGGTCTTGTCTTCCCGATCAATGGACATACCACCCGTATCTGCTACTATTCCTCGATATTCCGGAGATCCTTTAAAGATAAAGGAATTTTTGGACGCCCTGACGGTTTTCTTTGCCTTTCGTCCACTCCAGTTTTCTTCGGATAAGACTAAGGTGGGCTATCTGATCAGCGCCTTGTCTGGTCCAGCGCTTGCTTGGGTGACTCCTCTGGTTTCTGCAGATGACCCAGTCCTGGCTAACTATTCCTCTTTCCTGACTGTTTTCAAACAAATGTTTGAGAGACCTGGGGTAGAAGCAGCAGCTGAAGAAGCCTTATGTGACATTCAGCAAGGTAATCAGGATGTACTGCAGTATATAACCCGCTTCAAACAGCTGGCAGCTGAAACCTCCTGGGTAGAACGCACCTTCGTAACCCTTTTCCACCGAGGCCTGTGTGAAGAAATTAAAGTTGAGCTTGTACACTCTTCCCCAGCTTGTTCTTTGAAAGAATTAATGGATCAATCTATGAACATCGAGTATAGACTTCGAGAGCGCAAGATGGAAAGACGTAGAACTAGAGCTCCATACCAGCCCGGTACCTTCCGTGCTAGCAGTCGGCGAATGGAAGATAGTCCATCTGAAGCCTCTCCACCTCCCCATGAAGAGCCCATGCAGATAGATCTGGTTCGTGGGCCATTGACGGAGTCAGAAAGGGAGGAACGACGACAAAGGGGAATTTGCCTATACTGTGGTAAGTCTGTCCACCTGATCCGTAGTTGTCCGGTACGTCCCTCAAGGCCTGCGGGAAACGTCAGCTCCCGTCCCCTGTAAGGAGGAAGGAGACGGGAGGAGCTGAAGTACCATCAATATGTTCCTCCAAAGAAAGCATGTCCACCCAGTTTATCCTCTCGGTCAAGTTACAAAGTTCACAAGATCAAGAAGAACATCTTCTGGCTCTCCTTGATTGTGGAGCCAGTGGACTCTATCTGGATGAGACCTGGGCTACTAGTAAAGGAATTCCCCACATTCCTAAAGAAACCCCTGAGCAGGTTCACACAGTGGATGGCTCTCCGTTAACCTCAGGACCTGTGGTGGCCTCAACTCCTACTCTTTGTTTGACATTTGGGGGGCATCAAGAACACGTTGCCTTTAATCTCATAGCCTCACCAAATCACATCATGATTTTGGGAATTCTCTGGTTAGCCCGACACAACCCATATATCAATTGGGAAACACGAACTATATCCCTAACGTCTTCATTTTGTCAACGGAATTGTTATTCTACTACTTCTTATTGGACTCCAAAAAGGTCCTGTCAGTCAACTAAGGATAACACTAACTCTATCAATACTATCCAGGGGGTTCCAGATTGTTATCAGGAATATATCAGGATTTTTCAGAAACCTAGTAATCCTATTTTGCCACCTCATCGCAGTTATGTCTGTGCTATTCCTTTAATTCCTGATGAAGTCGTTCCCTTCGGTCGAATGTATTCTCTGACAGACCAAGAAAAGAAGGTGTTAAGGGAATATTTAGACGACAACTTACACAACGGTTTGATTGCTCCTTCCACGTCCCCCGCTGGGGCTCCTCTCTTCTTCTTCCCAAAGAAGACTAAGGATCTGCGTCCTTGTGTGGACTTTCGTGAACTCAACAGAATAACGATTAAGGATCGATATCCATTGCCTTTAATCAGAGATATACTGGATGCCATTCAAGGAGCCAAGATATTTACTAAATTAGACTTACGGAGTGCCTATCATCTCCTTCGGATCAAGGAAGGAGATGAATGGAAGACTGCTTTCCGTACCCCTTTTGGGCACTATGAGTATCGAGTTATGCCCTTTGGACTGACCAACACCCCTTCTGTTTTTCAACGATTTATGGATTCAGTGTTCTCTGATGTACTCAATCAATATGTAGTCATTTATTTGGATGATATCTTGATATATTCCCGTGATCCTGAGCACCATGTAGATCATGTCCTACAAGTCCTGGAAAGACTCAAGAAAAAACAATTGTTTTGTAAACCTGAGAAGTGTGAGTTCCATAAATCTGAAGTAAGGTATCTCGGGTTTTGTATTAATCAACACGGAATATCCATGGATCCTGACAAGGTCAGTGCCATATTAGATTGGCCTTCTCCAACGTCCATTAAAGAAACGCAATGTTTTCTTGGGTTATCAAACTTTTATCGTCAGTTTATTCAGAACTTTGCCCACCTACAAAGTTTCATAACACAAACAATTAAGAAAGAGAACCTGAAGAAGGGTTTAATTTGGACCAAGGAGGCTGAACATGCGTTTCAAGAATTAAAGACAGCCTTTACCCAAGCACCCGTGTTGCGTCATCCTGACAATACCAAGAAATTTATCGTCGTGACTGATGCCTCAGACAGAGCTATTGGAGCAGTTCTGCTGCAGAAGCAAGACAATGATGGATTGGAACATCCTATCTTTTATCTGTTACATATTCTATCAGAGGCTGAATGAAATTATTCTGTACTGGAACGAGAACTACTCGCTCTCAAAGTAGCTTGTAAGGAATGGAGGCATTTCCTGATGGGTTCCAGAGAGCCTTTTGAAGCTAGGACTGATCACCGTAATCTCCAGTGTCTTCGGAGCTTTCAGTGTCACAACAGTTGTCAGGCTCGATGGGCTTTCTTCTTTAGCCAGTACGATTTCGTGATCACGTACATACCTGGTTCCCAGAATTTAGAGGCAGATGCCTTATCCCGCAGATATCCTGACATAGCCCAGAACTCCTCTCCACATCTTATTGAGTCTAGCAGGATCATCAGAGCTACTCAATCTTTTCAAGAACGCGTTCAATCCGAGTACCAGTTTCTGTCTGCTTCAGAATGGGATAAAGTGACTCCTTTTTTGCAGAAGAAGGACAACTACTTCTATCATCAACATGCTCTCTTCCTACCTACCAAGAAAGTGCAGACAGAAGCCCTGCAAATGTGCCATGATTCTCCTATAGCCGGTCATCGAGGTATCAGGAAGACCCAGGAACTGCTTCTGCGATCTTTTTGGTGGCCTTCGCTAAAGACAGACACTGAAACCTATGTGTCAGCATGCCCAGTCTGTGCCCAGACTAAGACACCCCGAACTAAGGTGGCAGGTTTATTAAGACCTTTACCGGTTCCTTCCGCTCATTGGTGTACTCTATCCACGGATTTCATATGCTCTCTACCTACTTCCTCTGGTAACCAAGTAATCATGGTAACCGTAGATTCATTCACCAAGATGGCCCATTTTTCAGCCTTGAAGAAACTACCAACGGCCCCAGAAATGAGTCGCATTTTTCTACGAGATATTTTTCGCTTCCATGGTCTTCTTCTAGAGGTCATTTCGGACAGAGGGCCTCAATATGTATCACGTTTCTGGAGAGCCTTTTGTGCCTTCTTTAACATTGAGATTTCTTTATCCTCGGGTTTCCATCCACAAACGAATGGGCAAACTGAACGAGTGAACCAAGAACTTCAGCAGTATCTGAGATGTTACTGTAATGCCACACAAAGCAATTGGTCGGAATATCTTGCTCTTGCCGAGTTCTCCTATAACAACACAATACATAGTGCGACCAAGACCACACCCTTTTATTGTACTTATGGATTTCATCCGAGGACTTTCACTACTGTTTCTCGAACATCCTCTTCTGTGCCTGCAGTCACTTCTTTTTCACAACAGATCCGTCGAATCCAGGGCCTACTTCACACTACTCTCCTAGCTTCGAAACAAGCTATGAAGCGAAAGGTGGATCGTTATCGGCAAGCCGCACCTTTGTATCAAGTGGGCCACAAGGTATGGCTTTCTTCCAGATTTCTACCATCCCGGTTTTCCACCAATAAGTTCAAACCACGTTTTTATGGACCCTTTCGAATTTCGCACATCCTGAATCCTGTAGTTGTGCGTCTCCGCTTACCTCATACCTGGAGGGTTCATCCTGTTTTCCATGTGTCCCAGTTAAAACCCTTTGTTCCTGATCCTTACCATCGCCAGTTCCAACGTCCACCTCCTCTTTCTATCAACGGACAGCCTGAGTATGAAGTCCAGGAGATCTGTGATTCCCAAATTTTTCGACGCAAACTACAGTTTTTGGTCCACTGGAAAGGATACCCCCTCAGTGACTGTTCGTGGGAAGATTCTTCCTCCGTCCATGCTCCCCGTTTGGTTCGCCTGTTTTTTGACAATCATCCTGACAAACCTGGAGCCTCGGGGAGGGGATCTACTGTAACGCCGCGCTCTGACGCGGCGTCTCTTTCTGTCCTCGCGGGTGGAACACGCTACCGATATTCGGAGCGCCGTTCTCCGCGTTTTTTGACTATGCTTTCTGGGAAGCATATATTTCGCTCCCGGTCGCTCTACACTTACTTGTAGCCTTTTTTCTTCTTTTATTGTTGGTGGTGTTTTTTTTTTTGTTGGGCCTTTTGCCTGTCTCTATCCATGTTGTGTCCATCTTGTCTTCTTCGTGTGTTTGTCCCAGCATGCTCTGTTTTTCTTTTATACTACTTCCTTTTTCCTATACTGGTCTATGGGCTTTTCCCAATCCAAGATGGTGTTACTTCCCTTTCCTGTGATGTCACTTCCCTTTTCTCAGTATATAAGTCAGTCAGTCTTGTTCCTCCTTGCATTGCAAACACTTCCTTCTGGTTGTGCTGTTCGCGCCTGTTCTTTGTTCCTGCTTTTTTGCCTTGGGAGATTTTTGCCTGTTCTTTGTTCCTGCTTTTGCCTTGGGAGATTTTTGCCTGTTCTTTGTTCCTGCTTTTGCCTTGGATATTTTTGCCTGTTCCTTTTTTCCTGCCTTGTACCCTGGATATTGCCTATTTTTGTTTCCTGTTGTCAAGTCCTGTTTTTTCTTGTTTTCCTTCAGGAGTTCCTGTTAGAGGTTTTTTCCCCAGTGTTGGGGTTTTTTCCCTCTGGGACTCCTTCTGGAGGATACGGTCTGCTTTGACGTAGCCAGTCAAGTGGCACCGTGGCTACTAGAAGGGGTCTCCTTATCTGGGAACATCCAGGACCTGTAGAAGACTTGGTGTATTCACCAATCCGAAATCCAGAGGTGGGAAGTCCAGCGCAGTACGTGACAACACGAGGTGATACACACCATGAAAAGTGACATTGCCCAAGGCAAGGCTAAATAAATAGCTTTGATGGCAATCTTAGTCGGTAAATGGGTTGTCCAGCTGCAACAGAATATATAAAAAATGCTAGCGGGCGACAACAGCACTCACTGCACTCCCATCTCGAAAAGAACAATCATAACAGCAGTATCACAATGATGGTGGAAATTAGTAACAGAGTCCAGATGTAAAACACTATCTCAGTCCTCTCCAATGATGGTCTGTCTCTCTTCGCCACGACTGTCACTTCTCGGGGATCTTGCTGACAATTTACGAGAGCTCCTTGCAGAATTTGGAGGTATCTGTGGCATTGTGAAAGGAATCTACCTTACCATTCAGGTCCACCTTTAGACGTTCTGGATAAAACATAGAACACCTAAAATAAGTCTACGTAATGTCTATCCTTTCTCTCTGTCAGGCGGTCAAGGCGTGTTCCTATTTAGTCATTTTTAGCATCTAAGAGCTGTAGACTGGTTTTAGGTTTGAGCAGGATGGCTGCTGTGGAATCTGAAGTTACCCCATGTGGGGAACCAGTGAGCCATCTATGTCGCTAGATGTCAATTCAGAGCAGCAAAGTGTTTTCATACGGGGCCAAAGGAGTTTCCGTTGCTTCAGATCACTTTTACCCTTTGCAACTAAAGGCAATGTGGGGTAGGTGCAAAGCTCCAGTATAGGAGCAACGCCTGAGGTCTGCCCACCAGAACCCAGCTGGGCCTAGCAACATAGCAGGTGGTGGAGACTGCGTTTTATGGGCTCAGTCAGGACGAGCCACTCCAGCACCATCAGACCAGGGCCTAAAGAAGCATGAAAAGGGGATCAAAGGTGAAATAAAGCTCTTGTTGAGGAATAATTGTGCTTGATGTAGGAACGTTATAGCTGCATGAATAATGTCAGGCTTCACAAGGCTCCCAGTGGGCTACGGGCTCAACTCTGCAGATCAGGTATCAGCACCCCAATGGGGGCGGAAGAGGATGGTATGAGGTCTGATAGTTATCTGGGTGCACACCACCACCTCAGGGTGGGCCACCCGCCTGGCCTCAACTGTCAGCTCGCAAAGCCCAAGTGGAAAAAAACCGCTGCATGGCCCAGGTCGGAGCCAGGATAAAACAGAATATACCCACCTGCCACGAAAGGCGGGTGAGGGAACCAGCCTCAGGTGCACCAGCAGCCTCTGTCACTGCCAGTTCTCCGAGGGCAGAACTCTCATGCTGAGGTCAAAACACGACTTCGCTCGGTCCTCTGCGCTTGACTGTGCTGAGCTCATCCTCCCCATCTGGTGAGGGAGCATCAGCCACATAGTGCAGCTCCCCATTGCTGAGGGCTGTGCTTGCTGGAGGGAGCGCTGTGCAAGGCCACCATCTTGGTTGCCTGCATTGCCACACCCCTTCCTTTTGTTTCTAACCACTTCTTCTCCAGAGGTGCTGCTTCTTCCCCAGCAGAGCTTCTTTGAGGGACTCAAGGTAAGTATGTTCCCAGCCAAAGAGTTCATTGTGGGAAGAGAAAGAAGAAAGAACAGGAAAATACCAGTACACAGGTGGGAGATACAAATATTGACTGTTGGGTCAGGTTTTCACCAAACCCGTTGCATTTAAGGAACTGCATTTAAGGACCTAAACTTTGTGAGAACCTTGAGGCAGTTGACCTCCATGTTCAGACCTGGTAAATGGTTATGTCCTCAGTTCTTAAGCCTGTTTGTCAGCTTTAGTCTGGCAACCTGAGTCTCTAGGAGTCGTAGGACATGATTGCAGACAGTTTGTTATAATCATCATATATTTTATACAGGTGTATGTTTCACATGTAAATGAACATTTATGTTGTCATTCTCTGCAATGTGATAATTCAGCTTGCTTGAACATATATTCATGTTTTTTCTGTATGGTTATACATTGTCTTGCCAGTAATTGTTTTTAAATAATGACCACTGCCTTATAAAATGTGATATCTTAACTTCTCATTCATTGTTTTTAAACAATGAGCAAGGTTTCACAGAATGTAACTAAGTGAAAGGTTCAAAGGACCTATTACTGATTGTTTATCTTGAAAATGCCCCAAAATGTTCAGATAGAATATACAAACTTGAACTGAGTATTATGAAATGGAGAGGAACATCCTAACAGGGTTTTGAGGCTAAAGGTCATACAAAGATGTAATCATCTTCCCTTGCTGAAGGCTAGGGCAAAGGCATATTCAGCCTTCACTTGTCTTATCTACTGTCTTTTGTGCGTAGAAGTGGGGTAACAGCGCCTGTTTCTTTGCTGAACTTTCATTATGTTGTTCAGAAAAGGCATGTAGGTGTTGTTGTACAGATTGTTTACCTTTGACCCCAAATCCATCTTAGGTAGTGGAGGTTGCCAGCTTAGACCATGGAGACTGCCATCTTTGACAATGGGGGCTGGGATCTTTCTCAAATTATGCAGAAACATTGTCACTTCTACCATTTGACACAGATGTTGCCTCACCTTGTGGCAATGTCAGGTCACCTGACTGATAAAATAGAAATAATACCTGATGAGACGCAAATCTGGGTCAGGTGTCTACTTATCACTATGTCTAGGTTAAGTAAGAACAAGCCTAAACATATAGTTAAAATAATGTTGCCTGAATTGATGTCCTATAATGTCAGAAATTCTAATCTCTGATCAAATTTGGTATATAAGGATTGCGATTTGACCACTTATAAGGAGAGAAAAGTCAACCAGGTCACAGATGCAGATGAGCACAGCGCCAGATTCCATCCTGACGAAAGACTCCTCCAGCAATACTCTTTGAAACTGTGAAGCTTTCCATTCTGCCTTCCCAAACTAGTGCCAAGCTTGTGTTCTCACACAGATGCAGCTTCCAGCTGTTTGCCTTGTACTCGAAACAGCTAATAAGCTATTCCAAAAAGACAGCAAACCCTGTTGTCCAGATATGCACAACATCACTGAAACTCAGGACTGTTATGTATTCATCTGCTACAATTAGCATAGTGCTTAGAGATATCAGAGTGAGGGTGTAAGGGCTATAAATTGTGATGGTACAGTTTTTCACTGTTTTCACTGTTATTGGAAAGATTAGCTGCATTTTATTTTTCATCTGTGATGTTACCAATACTGTGTGCACTAGATCACTGCATTTTAAAATATTATTTTAAAATAATTATGTTGAAATACATATTCCATTTTCTAGTGATCTTGAGTGTGTAACTCATTAATGAACGATGATTTGAATTACCACTGCTCTCTGTTAGAACCCAAATGCATTGACACCGCCTCTTTATGTATTAGGTGGGGTTCAGCGGGGCTACAATAACCTGTTTTTCACTTTCAGCACTGGTGCATTAAACTAAGGTGGTCATTACAACCCTGGCGGTCGGTGATAAAGCGGCGGTAAGACGGTGGTAAAATTTTTGCAATTACGACCGTGGCAGAAACGACCAACATAGACAGCCCCTTTAACACTCCGACTGCCACGGCGGTACAAACAAACACCGCAGCGGTCACCGCCAACAGACAGGCGGAGGACAAAGTACCGCCCACAGTATCACAACAGGCCAATCCGCCACCTTTTCCGGGGCGGATTCACCGTGGATAAAAACACGGCGGAAACAGGATTCCAAAGGGAAAATGCTCACCTCTACACACCCCACGAGGAACTAGGACATCATGGAGCCGGAACTCCAAATTCTCCCTGCGATAGTCTTCCTGCTCCTTTACCAGGAGCACGAACGCTGGCGGCGAAGACCACGTGAGTACTGCACCTACGATACAGGGGAGGGGGGGGGAAACAGGGACACACACACGCAATACGCAACACCCCCATCCCCACCCTCACCCACCACAACACACACACTAATACATATTGTTACATCACAGTTACACCCCCCAACCCGCCAGAAGAATGCAAAGACAAAAGAAAATGAGTGTAACCATTGTAATCTATTAAAATCAAGTAGGCAAAAATATATATATACACCATTAACAAAATATACACCAAGCATAGTAGTCCAGGTAGTGCTCCAATTAAGTCCGTGGAACACTGGGCCCACACGGTATGGGCGAGGCCCACACAAGATCCCCGACCATGACAGAGAGAACACTGCAGGGGCATCAGAGAGCAAGAAAACAGGCACCTCAGGGGGAGGGAAAGGGCGGGCACCTCAGCCTCTTGAGTGCATGACACCAAATCCACGAGGGGGCCACATGCCCACTGTTCAATCCTGGGGAATGCAAAGCCACAGTCTCTCAAGTCTCTACAGTGGGTGGGTTGCCCACTGTTCAATCCTGGGGAGTGCAAAGCCACAGTCTCTCAAGTCTCTACAGTGGGTGGGTTGCCCAATGCTATATCCTGGTGAGTGCAAAGCCACAGTCTCTCAAGTCTCTACAGTAGGTGGGTTGCCCACTGTTCAATCCTGGGGAGTGCAAAGCCACAGTCTCTCAAGTCTCTACAGTGGGTGGGTTGCCCAATGCTATATCCTGGGGAGTGATATGCCACAGTCTCTCAAGTCTCTACAGTGGGTGGGTTGCCCACTGTTCAATCCTTGGGAGTGCAAAGCCACAGTCTCTCAAGTCTCTACAGTGGGTGGGTTGCCCACTGCTATATCCTGGGGAGTGCAAAGCCACAGTCTCTCAAGTCTCTACGGTGGGTGGGTTGCCCACTGTTCAATCCTGGGGAGTGCAAAGCCACAGTCTCTCAAGTCTCTACAGTGGGTGGGTTGCCCAATGCTATATCCTGGGGAGTGCAAAGCCACAGTCTCTCAAGTCTCTACAGTGGGTAGGTTGCCCACTGTTCAATCCTGGGGAGTGCAAAGCCACAGTCTCTCAAGTGGACGACAGTCTTCACTGGTTCTGGAGGGGGCATGGTGCCCAGAGTGCTTCATCGTGCTAAGGACAGATGTAGTGGATGGATCTCTCCATTGGTTCTGGAAGGGGCATGGTGCCCAGAGTGCTTCATCCTGCTAATGACAGAGGTAGTGGATGGACCTCTCCACTGGTTCTGGAGGGGGCATGGTGCCCAGAGTGCTTCATTCTGCCCGTGACGGACTCAGTAGCGTCAGTGCCCTTGGCGCTCATGGGCCAGCGTTGTTTGAGACGGCGGTGCCCTGTTCAGCGGTCCACCTGTACCCCTGGGAGCGGCTACGGTGGCTGGAGTCTTCCCCCTCTCCCGCCGGGCACTGGCCAACCTCTGATGCTTGACAGGTGGGGGACTGTCTGTGCTGTGGCTCTGTGCCACACTGGCTGCCCTGGTGGCCGGTGCACTCCAGATTCCGGTGACTACAGGCACCACTGGTCCCGGAGATGTTGTGGCTGAGGTGCTAGTTCGGGACCTGGAGACAGACGGGGTGGGGAAGGTCTGGGAAAGAGGTCAAGGTTGGACAGGAAAAGTTTCTTGGAGACACTGGGACAGGTAGCTGGAGGGGGTTTGGGAGTGGAGGAAGAGGTTGTGGTTGTAGGAGGTGTTCGTTTGCTGACTTTGGGTGAAGGTGCATGCGCTGGAGGCTGTTGTGAGGTGGATGGCTGTTGGGTGGGTGTGTGCCTGCGTTTGTGTATCTTGAGAGGGGCGTCACAGACACACTGGGAGAGGACACAGGACGTGTGAATGGTAGTGGGGGTGGTGACTGCACGTGAGCAGGGTGTGGTGGTGGGTGTGCTGGTGATGGTAGTAGTGGCTGTAGAGGTAGTGCATGCAGGTGTGAGTGTAGACGACACTGGGAGGGAGGAGGGTATGAGGAGGAGGGGGACACAGTGGAGGCAGTGGATGTTGCTGTGTCTGCATGTGTGTGATGCTTGCGTGAGTGCATGTGGGATGTGTGGTGCTTATGTTTGCCTGAGCTTCCCTTGTGTGTTGAGGTGTGTGCATGCTGGTCTGAAGGTGTGCTTGGGAAAGGCTGGGGTACAGGGGATTGGGTCTGGGAAGAGGAAGTTGGAGGGGGAGGCTAGACACAGGGACAATGGCTGCCATCAGTGCTCAGGCCAGAGTCTGAAAAGCTCGCTGAAGGGCTGCCTGACCAGAATGAATGCCCTCCAGGAATGCATTGGTTTGTTGCAACTGCCTTTCCACACCCTGGATGGCATTCAAAATGGTAGACTGCCCAACAGTGAGGGGCCTGAGGAGGTCAATGGCCTCCTCACTGAGGGTAGCAGGGGTGACTGGGGCAGGGCCTGAGGTGCCTGGGGCGAAGGTGATGCCCACCCTCCTGGGTGAGCGGGCACGGGGCAAAGGCTGAGTGGCTGCTGGGAGGGCGGTGCTGGAAGGGGGGATGGCGGCTGTACCTGTAGATGGGGGGGGCACAGATGTTGCAGCCACCACAAGGGAGCTCCCATCAGAGTCCGTGTCACTGGTCTCAACTCCTGTACCCGCCGTGGAGCTCCCCTCGCCCTCCGTCCCACTGGTGAAGTCCGATTCCGTTGTGTGGCCCTCCATGGCCATGTGAGATGCAGCCCCCTCGTTCTCCGGTGCCACTGCTCCTCCGCCTGATGATGCTAATGCACACAAGAACAGGGAGACCACAAAAAAGGGGGGGGGGGGGACAGAAGAAAAACATGTTGAGTGCATGACTTACCGCTACCGTTGGCAGACACAACAGACACACAAGCCCACTGCACTACGCCGCGGTCTTGGGCTCCACTGTTCAATTCCTGGGAAATGGCCTACTAGGCTATGGACAACATCTGCACACATGGCTGACACAGGGGCATGACTAGGTGTAGTTGGCACTCTACAAAGGTGCGGTGGGGTGCCACATGGCCTGCATTACGGAGGGACCTTGCCTACGGAACCCGCCCTGGCCTAGGGAAACCCACAGCCCACCTCCCCCACCCAGACCCCTCCACTGCGCGCAAAATCAGCAGAATGACAGTGTACTCACCCCCTTGTGGCTCCTGTGATGCCCTCAATCGCCCATCCAACTCCGGGTACGCCACCGCCAGGATCCTGAACATCAGGGGGGTCATGGTGCGACAGGCACCCCTCCCACATTGGGAGGCCTTCCCCAGCTGAACCTCCGCCGTCTTCTTGCTCCAGCGGCGAATGTCCTCCCATCTTTTATGGCAGTGGGTGCTCCGCCTGTGGTAGACCCCCAGGGTCCGGACGTCCTTGGCGATGGCACGCCAAATATCTTTATTCTGGTGGGCGCTGACCTACATGATTTGTACAGGGGGAAGAGAAACTTATAACCAACTGCACCATCACAGTCATTGGCCCCCATCCCTAACCTTGGCATGTGGCACATGCACTCACCGTTGTTTCATGCACGCCGCACTCTCCCCCCTTCCTTCTTACATCCACCCCTCTCCACACAGGCATAGCCCATACAGCATGCTCCCAGTGTACTTACCTGTTTGTCTGGAGGACCGTAGAGTAGCGTGTACTAGGGGAGGACCCCATCCACGAGTTTCTCCAACTCCTCCGATATGAAGGCAGGGGCCCTTTCCCCAGACACTCGAGCCATTGTCTCTTCCAGACCGAGGTCACAGCAGCACTTGCAGGGTAGGTCCTCTCCTGTCGAAGATCAGGTATCGAGTGATTGAATTGATAGAAAATAGTGGTCAAGTCCGTGGCGGTGCGTACCGTCACCGCCGGCATACATCATCATTGGCTCCAGGGACCCATAGGAGGCAATGCGCAGCGGTCTTCGACCGCCTACTGCGACGGTGTACAACGCCAGCGCAGTTACCTCACATCCCATTGTCCCACTTTACAGGTCAGGCAGTTGCCATTTCAGGGGCCCACATGGCTTCATTTTCAACTGCGTCACACATACTTAGGCCTAGACTCAACACATATACAGGCCACTTTTTAGATTATGATTGGTGTTCTGTGTAAGCTGGGGGTACGTACCTCTGAGTAGTTTGACTCTGTGCTCACTGTTGTCCTTCATAGGCACCATCCGCTGGGACATGTGAGGAGATGGCGGCATCCTCCGGTGTACCGACCGTTGGTGGACCTGTCGACAATGGAGGAAAGACATGTGATCATCACATACAGGCTTGACCATGCCACAATCCAGGAACTGTGTACCCAGTTGGAGCCAGACCTGATGTCAGCTATCCGCCATCCCACAGGAATCCCCCCTCAAGTGCAGGTGCTGTCAGTGCTCCATTTCCTTGCAAGTGGGTCATTTCAAACAACAGTGGCCATAGCATCAGTGATGTCCCAGCCTATGTTTTCCAACGTGTTGTCCAGAGTGTTGTCTGCCCTTCTGAAACACATGCGGAGCTACATCGTTTTCCTTCAGGTGGAGGATTTGCCTACAGTGAAAGGTGATTTCTATGCCCTGGGACATATCCCCAAAATCATAGGTGCCATTGATGGGACCCATGTGGCTTTGGTCTCCCCCACCCCCAACAGGAGTGAACAGGTGTACAGAAACGGAAGAGTTATCATTCGATGAATGTACAGATGGTATGTTTGGCCTACCAGTACATCTCCCATGTGAATGCCAAGTTCCCTGGCTCAGTGCGGAATAGCAGCATCCCTTATGTGATGGGTCAACTCCAGAGGCACCGTGTGTGGCTATTAGGTGAGCACCTGGAAGCTAGTCAGTGGGAATGGTTGTCTGGGTCTGGGGATATCCCTCCAGGTTAGGGTGTGTCTAACAGTTGTCCATCGCCATTTGCAGGTGACTCTGGTTACCCCAACCTGTCATGGCTACTGACCCCAGTGAGGAATCCCAGGACAAGGGCAGAGGAACGCTACAATGAGGCGCATGGGCGAACTAGGAGGGTGATCGAGCGGACCTTCGGCCTCCTGAAGGCCAGGTTCAGGTGCCTCCATATGACAGGTGGATCCCTATTCTACTCACCAAAGAAGGTGTGCCAGATCATCGTGGCCTGCTGTATGCCTCATAACTTGGCTTTGCGACGACAGGTGGCTTTTCTGCAGGAGGATGGTCCAGATGGCGGTGTTGTTGCAGCTGTGGAGCCTGTGGACAGTGAAGACGAGGAAGCAGAAGAAGATGACATGGACAACAGGGACTCAGTGATCCAGCAATATTTCCAGTGAAACACAGGTAAGAATACAAACCTCCCTACTACATGTACTTAAACACTACTACCTCTCTACTGTCTGTCGTTTTCACCCAGTGTATGGTCACTGAATTGTCACTTTCCCTTACGATTTCACAGATGTGGGTCCCACTGTGTGACATCTGCTTTGATTCCTCATGGACTAGAGCTGTGTGACATAGGTATGTTGACATTACAAATGAAAGTGCTTTTTGCCACAGTAATTGCTAATACAGTATTCTGAAATCACAGACTGACTCCAGATTGTTTTGTGCTTTAAGGGTGTTTATTTTAGTGCTCAAAATTGGAGGGGGTAGCAAAATGGTGAGGGGTGATGGCGGAGGAATGTCCATGGCAGAGTCCAGTCTATTAGTCCCACAGGTGCATTGCCCAAATGGGCATTAGAAGTGGAGCTGGGGCAGTTTAAGGATGGACAGGGTGACAAAGTGGGACAGTAGGATGACAATCAGGGTGGTCTCATTTCTTGGCCGGGGTCTTGGCATCGTTCTCTGTCTTTGTCCTGGATCTCATGGAACGCTTGCGGGGTGGTTCTCCCTCTGCAGGGGGTGGGGTGCTTGTGTGATGGTCCTGTGGCGGTGCCTCCTGTCCACTAGCGCCGGCGGAGGTGGTGGCCAGTTCATCGTCCAGGCTAGTGTCAGGCGCCCCTTGTAGTGCCACAGTGTCCCTCCTGGTGTTGAGTACTTCCTTCAGCACCCCTACGATGGTGCCCAGGGTGGAATTGATGGATCTGAGTTCCTACCTAAAGCCCAAATATTGTTCCTCCTGCAGGCGCTGGGTCTCCTGAAACTTGGCTAGTACCGTTGCCATCGTCTCCTGGGAGTGGTGGTATGCTCCCATGATGTTGGAGAGGGCCTCGTGGAGAGTGGGTTCCCTGGGCCTGTCCGCCCCCTGTCGCACAGCAGCCCCTCCAGTTCCCCTGTGTTCCTGGGCCTCCGTCCCCTGGACCGTGTGCCCACTACCACTGCCCCCAGGTCCCTGTTGTTGGGGTGGTGGTTTAGCCTGGGTTCCCTGTAGTGGTGGACACACAGCTGATTGACGTGTCCTGGGGACGGAGGTATGGGCCCGCTGGGTGGGTGCTGTGCTGGTGTTTCCAGAGGGGGGAAGCTCTGTGGTGGCCTGTGACTGTGTGAGGGGAACCGACTGTCCGAGGTCCCCGATGGGCCGGGCTGGTCATCTAGATCCAGTTGGACAGAGCTGCTTTTATCACTGTGGGCCTCTTCTGTTGGTGGTGTGGACACGTGTGAACCCTCCTGTCCTGTGACGTTGGGTAGGGGTCCTGCAGGGGTGTAAAAGCATGATTATTGCATCTGTGTGTGGCATGGTGTGCAATGAGTGGGTGACCGTGTACCCCAGTGCTTGCATTCCTATGTTGGACCTTGTGTGATGATGGTTTAGGGGGGTGTATGGGTATGTGCAGTGGGCATGCTTTAGTGATGTGTGTCCATGCTTTGTTGTTGCATGCAGGGCTTGGGGTTCGGATGTGTGGTTTGTGATATTGGGACATTTGTGAGGAGTTAGAGTGATGGGGTTGAGGGTGGGGGTATGTGCTGGCATGCAGGTAAGGTGGGGGATGTAATAGTTAAGATTTGACTTACCACAGTCCATTCCTCCACCTACTCCTGCGAGGCCCTCAGGATGCAGAATCGCCAAGACCTGCTCCTCCCATGTTGTTAGTTGTGGGGGAGGAGGTGGGGGTCCGCCGCCAGTCCGCTGAACCACAAGGTGGTGTCTTGAGACCTCGGAACGCACCTTCCCCCGTAGCTCGTTCCACCTCTTCCTGATGTCCTCCCGATTTCTTGGGTGTTGTCCCACTGCGTTGACCCTGTCCACTTTTCTTCGCCATAGCTCCATCTTCCTTGCAATTGAGGTGTGCTGCACCTGTGATCCGAATAGCTGTGGCTCTACCCGGATGATTTCCTCCACCATGTCCCTTAGCTCCTCCTCCGAGAACCTGGGGTGTCTTTGCCGTGCCATGGGGTGGTGTAGGTGATGGGTGGTGTGTGGGGAGATAAGTGTGCTGATATGTAGTGGTGTGTAGTGTGAGGTGCGTGGAAGTTATGTGGGTGATGGTGTTGTGTGCCTGTGGATGCTGGTATTGTTGATGGTGGTGTCTCTCTCTGGCCTTCGTTTGTGATTTTTGGTCGTAGGGGTTTGTGGGTGATATGGGTGTGTGCTTTATATTGTATTGGGTGTGTGGGAGTGGTGTGTGTATGTGTATCAGGTGTGTGTATTTTGATTTGTCCAATGTGGCTGTGTTTTGTAAGAGTGTGTGTATTTTGAGCGTGTATTCGTGTGTCGTGATAGTGTGGGCGTATTTCTGTTGCCGTGACGTTGGAGGTTTTTGTTTTCTCCAGTTTATCACTGACCTTTGGTGTGGCGGACTTGTGTGGGTGTCAAAATTTTGGCGAATTCCGTGCTGTGGGTCATAATAGCTGTGGCGGTTTTCCGCGGCGGTGTGTTGGTGGTCTTCTGCACGGCGGTAAGCGGCTTTTACCGCCAATGTTGTAATGAGGGCCTAAGTTAATTCGTGTCACCCGTGCTGGTGTCAATAAACCTTGCAGAGCTGAGCCAAAGACTCAGTTTACGCAACAGTGTGAACCATCCCAGAAAAACCTTATTTTTGAAATATATTTTTATTGTTTGCAGAGAATAAAAAATAAAAATGGCACTAAGCCACTAGGGGCCAGATGTAGGAAATTCCGGCTTTGCGACTCGCAGTTTGCGAGTCGCAAAGCCGGATGCAGGATGGTGTCCCTGACACCATCTGCGAATCGCAAGGGGGTCGCAAAGGCCCACCTCATTAATATTAATGAGGTGGGATGCAATTTGCGACCCCTTTGCGAGTCGCAGCACTCACAGGGATGGTAGCCTGCAGAGACAGCAGACCACCATGTCTGTGACTGCTTTTAAATAAAGCAGTTATTTTTTTGTAATGCAGCCCGTTTTCCTTAAAGGAAAACGAGATGCATTACAAACCAAAAAATGAAACGTGTCAGTTTCATTTTTTCAGTGCAGGCAGTGGTCCATAGGACCACTGCATGCTCTGAATTTTTTTTCAGGGCCATTCACAAAGGGGAAGGGGTCCCCTGGGGACCCCTTCCCTTTTGCGAATGGGTTACCACCAGTGTGACACTGGTGGTAACTGCGAATTGCTTTGCTACCGCGTTCGTGGTCACAAAGCAATTCTGCATCGCGATGCGACTCGCATTCCCATTTTTCGAGTCGGTAACCAGGTTACCGACTTGCAAAATGGGAATGGGCATCGCGATGTGGCTTTTGCGCCTCGCAAACAGCGATTTTCGCTGTTTGCGAGGCGCAAAAGCCTTGCTACATCTGGCCCTAGGTGAGCAGCCATACAGAGGGATGAAACCATTGTCAATATATCAGTGAAAGCAAGCATTACCCATCCATTTCCCCCTGCCCTCCGTGTTCCCCCCCACAGACTAACATATTTCCTACACCAGGTTGTAGGAGTTTGCACAAGTATTTATGAATGTCCACCCCATTCTTGTGCCTCATTGGGTGATGACACTTCCAGTGAGTAACGCTCCAGCCACTTGCCCCATATTTTTGGGAATTTCCGAGGTCAACCTCGACCAGCATATGTAACTTTTTCGGCCGCCATGTACATATATGAAACACCTTTTTTAGCTAAGTTAGCTGAGAGGAAAGAGTGGTTAGGGATATTGATATAAAGCTTTATGGCACCATTATAATGTTACAATAATTTCTATTATTCTGTCTCCTGACAAGTATCATTGCCACTATCTTGTTTATTTTTACAATGGTTACTATTCATACTGTGAGCAGTAGGATAATATTTTATTTTAATAAATCTTGAAAATATACTCCTGGTTTCCTAGTGTTCTTAAGTATGCCTATTCATGATGAAATATGATTTCAGGTTCCACTAACTATACCTGTGATATCTCAGAGGACTGATTGTTACCTAAACATACCTCACTCAAGTAGTGCTCAGTGGGTTGCAGGATGGCTGCAGTCCACCAGTTTTTTTTATCTCAGGTTGGCATATTGACTAAGGCGGTCATTCTGACCGCGCTATGCGGTCACCGCCGAATGACCGCACCGCGGTCAAAAGACCGCGGCGGTCATTCTGGCTTCCCCGCTGGGCCGGCGGGCGACCGCCAGTAGGCCGCCCGCCGGCCCAGCGGGAAACCCCCCTCAACAATGAAGCCGGCTCCGAATGGAGCCGGCGGAGTTGTAGGGGTGCGACGGGTGCAGTGGCACCCGTCGCGATTTTCAGTGTCTGCAAAGCAGACACTGAAAATCATTTTGGGGCCCTGTTAGGGGGCCCCACGACACCCGTTCCCGCCATCCTGTTTCTTGCGGTAAAAACCGCCAGGAACAGGATGGCGGGAAGGGGGTCGGAATCCCCATTGTGGCGGTGCAAGCAGCGCCGCCATGGAGGATTCCCTGGGCCAGGGGTAAACCGACGGGAAACCGCCGGTTGCCCTTTTCTGACCGCGGCTTTAGCGGTGCGGTCAGAATGGCCCAGGAAGCACCGCCAGCCTGTTGGCGGTGCTTCCGCGGTCCCCGGCCCTGGCGGTCATGGACCGCCAGGGTCGGAATAACCCCCTAAGCCTTTTGTGACAGAGGGTCTAGCCATGTTCTGAAAAGGGGTCCAGAAAACATATCAAGCCATCCTGTAGGCACAGCTGAATCCCTTCTGAAATAACTGCGTTTTCATAATGTGTGTTCTTGGCTGTTCAAGGGAGAATCATCTGCTCTGCAGACATTGAAAATGCTTATGCCTGGTCCTCCGATTACTCTGCACCATGGTCTGTTAAAAAAAAAAAACACTCTTTCTGCAGTTCTTCTGGTAATACCAGATCACACATTTATTTGGGCAATGTTGAGGTGGTGCATTAACTGATGAGGATATGATCTCATTCAGCCACGAAACTCCCGCTGAGAAAAAGACAGCCAGCATTCATATTAATCTACATAATCAGAGTTTGATTCTCTGTAAATTGATGCGTGGGCAAGTATAATGTTTTACAGCTTGACAGATGTGCGACATACTCAAGGCTTTTGAAAAAGTTCTGGCTTCTCAAGACATGACGATTAGTAAAATGCATAATGTTGGCTTGTATACTGATACATGGGAGGCAATGTGTAGGGACAGCAGATGTCTAAAAGCAAGAAAAGGCTAGCTTGCATTTTCTAGGGTCAGCAAAGGAGGAAAGGTGACCTGCACAGTACGAGTTAGGTAAAAGAATATACGTTTAGATTTACACACATACACTTTTCTCATCACAGGCAACCGTCATGTTTTTTATTTATTATCCTCAATATTTATTTCTGACAAATACGTGACAGTAATACTGTGTACTATATGGCTCTGTTTACTGGTACCAGCGTGATTTATTTTGTATGACTCAAGGTTTAGCATGGAACAAGAAGAGGGGTGGATACAGCTTCCCCCAGACAGTGGAAGTATATTGCTTGCATTCCTGAAGCTCACACAGTGAAGTAAGGGAGGATGAAGGCAGGGCTTCCCTTCAAAAATATATGAGGACCTGATTGCTACCTTAGGAAGGATGATGACAGCCAGGTGCAGAGTCTTCACACTTCACAGTGCTCATCTCATGTTTTTGGATCCTGCACTGCAGCGCCTGATGGGCAATACCTGCGACAAAATGACAATGAAAAGAAAACCGCCTCAAAATATTTCCAGAACTTTAGACACTGGATTTGCATACCCTCTTTGAAAAGGGAGTACAAAATTTGGGACCCAAATGACCCCACTCGGTTCCAGTTCATAGTTGTTCTTGACAAAGGAAGGGAGGTCTCCACAGAGTACACAAGCGCTGCTGTGAGACTAAAGTTGGTGCCTGCATGGCAGCCAGTCTCCCAGAGATGATCAGACTTCACCTGAAGTCTGCAACTTGCTGGAGATGCTGTGGGTCTGCCTAGTGCCTAGAAGCCTGCTGACTCAGAGACAGAAGGAGCATGCCTTGTCCTGTAGCAAGACAGAGTGTTCAGGAGGAGAACCTCAGCTGTGTCCCTGGTGTGTTTGGGATACCTAGAAAAAGATGACTATCCAATGGGAGCATCACTGGGATCAGTCAGTGCTGACAAAGATCACCTGGTCTCCCCAAGCGTGGTTATAGTCATAAACTGCATATTCATGTGACAAACTGCACATACCGTCACAGAGGACTGGTGCTGCCACTGTCAGCATGAAACACAATCTTGAGGGACAAGCTGCTAATGATGCAGGAAGTCTGCTCCCACCAAGAGACCACACTTGTCAGGGGTGCAGGCCTGATGGGGCATACCTGCCAAAGACACCTAGCCCAGAGGCTGCATCCCCTGAGGGCCAGCCTTCACCAGTGAAACCTGCCAACAGATGCCTGAAGCTGTCCAATATGGAGATAGAGAAGAAAGAACCGTTACCATGAATGAAGAGATACCACCTAAGATACCAACCAGTGTGTATTGAAACATACACCATCTAGTATCCGCTAGGCCGAGCCATTCGCTGAGCAAGTACTCCCGAGACAAAGAGACTGTAAAGGCGAAATAAGGAATTATCCTTATCATTAAGATATCATTAAATAGTCCACCTTAGACACCGATGGTTGAGTACAGCATTTCACTATACTCCCACAGATGAGTCTGATTAACCTTAAGTCTGATACCTATCTAATTGTGTAGTATTTTGTATGGCTGTGGTATTAAAAGTAAAAATCTTTATTTTCTAAGAAGCCAAGCACTGTAAAAGACAGTTATTTATAGGGTCAGTTGGTTGATTACCTCCCTGATAAGCACTTGACTGATGCCTTCTCTACCATGAGAACCAAATGTAAAAGGGTCGTACTTGGCCAGCTTGCAGTGCATAATACTACAGACCCCAGGACTCCTGTGGCAAACAATCTCAACCATCAAGGTTAGGGTAGTGTAGCCCCCATCTGACCAATGCCCCTCCCCAAACAAGGTCTAACAGTGAGACATACTCAGCACTGGTGAATCAAAACCTTAATTTATACTTGGTTCTGCTCGAAACACTTAAGATGCATAAAGGGAACATGGCAAAGAGAGCTCTCTGAAGGTGCATGCCCTTTTATGCATGGCCCTGCCTATTTCTGTTCCAGCCTATAACCGCTCATACTTTGTGATCTTACATCGCCTCCATCCTTACAGAACACCTGGGTTAGGAAACCCCAGATGTTCAGTTCATAACATCGATTAGCCACTCAAAGGTATGATATTATCTGAAGGGTGCAAGGCTACACGTTGTGTGGGTCGCATGATGATAGAGGTTTAGGAATAGTTTCACTGGGCAAGAAGTCGTTTAAGATGGGACTTTCCTCTAAATCAGAGTACTCATTTTCCACATATGTCCCATAAGGAATTCCATTAACCCCTTCTGTGCCCAGGAAGTAATGGTTACGTCCTGAGGCACAATGCTTGTGTGCCTGGGATGTAACCATTACGTCCTGGGCACAGAGCGCAGAGGAAGCGCTAGCGCTCCCTCTGTGGGGTTCCCCCCCCCCCAAAACCCCCCAAGGCAGGGATGGAAGGGGAAGCCCTTCCACTTCGACCCCACCCACCCCCCTGTGACGTCAGCACGCGCTGATTGTCATAAGGCCTCCTCCCATTGCGCTGGAAGCAAGAGAAATGCAAAAGCATTTCTCTTCCGATCACTTGGAGGAGGCCGGAGAGGCTTCAAAGGGAAGGAAAGGAATTTCCTTCCCTTTGAAGTCTCTCTGAGCGTTTTAGCAGCCGGATTGCAAGCAATCCGGCTGCTAAAACGCCCACTAGACACCAGGCATTTTTTTTTTTAAATGAAATTGGCATGAGGGAGCGACCCCTTGGGCAAGGGTCGCTCCCGGGGGGCATTTTTTTAAAGGCCTTTTCTGCCAGAAACCTCTAGGCACCAGGGATCATTTTTTTATATTTATTTTTGTATTTTTGAGGTGGGGAGCGACCCCTTAGGCAAGGGTTGCTCCCCTAGGGGACAAATTATATTTAGGCCATTTCTATTTTTATGAGGCCAATCAGCCCCCAAGAGGGACAGATACCACTAGACACCAGGGAGTTTATTTTATTTTTTCGTGAATTTCACGCAAGGGGAGCGACCCCTTAGGCAAGGGTCGTTCCCCTGGGGGGCAAATTTATTTTAGGCCATTTCTGCCCCCCTGCGGGGCAGATCAGCCTATTTTAATTAGGCCGATCTGCCCCCAAGGGGGGCAGAAACCACTAGGCACCGGGGCAATTTTTTTTGTGTGTTTTTCTGTTTTTGTTTATTTAGAGATGGGGAGCGACCCATTAGGCAAGGTTCGCTCCCCTGGGGGGCAAATTGTATTTAGACCATTTCTGCCCCCCTTGGGGGCAGATCGGCGGGTTTTAATTAGGCCGATCTGCCCACTAGGCACCGGGGATCTTTTTTTTTGCGCCAATGTCACGCAAGGGGAGCGACCCCATAGGCAAGGGTCGCTCCCTGCGGGGGGTGGGGGGCAGGGGCAAATTTATTTTAGGCCATTTCTGCCCCCCCTGGGGGCAGATCGGCCTATTGTTATTAGGCCGATCTGCCCCCGGGGGGGCAGAAACCACTAGGTGCCAGGGCAAAAAACAATTTGCGTTTTGTTTTTGGTTTGTTTTTTTTTTTAGAGATGGGGAGTGACCCATTAGGCAAGGGTCGCTCCCCTGGGGGGCAAATTGTATTTAGACCATTTCTAGATCAGCAGATTTTAGAAACAACTAGGCACCGCAGAATTTTTTTTTGCGCCAATGTCACGCAAGGGGAGCGACCCCGTAGGAAAGGGTCGCTCCCCAGAGGGGTTGGGGGGGCAATTTTATTTTAGGCCATTTCTGCCCCCCCTGGGGCCGGCTGAGCTAGAGGCCAAAATCCACAGGTTGGCACTTTGTATAAAACACCTCTGTTTTCTGTGAATAAATGTGATGTGTCCACGTTGTGTTTTAGGCCATTTCCTTTCGTGGGCGCTAGGCCTACCCACACAAGTGAGGTACCATTTTTATCGGGAGACTTGGGGGAACGCTGGGTGGAAGGAAATTTGTGGCTCCTCTCAGATTCCAGAACTTTCTGTCACCGAAATGAGAGGAAAAAGTGTTTTTTTTGGTCAAATTTTGAGGTTTGCAAAGGAGTCTGGGTAAGAAAGCCTGATCAGAGCCCCACAATTCACCCCATCCTGGATTCCCCTAGGTGTCTAGTTTTAAAAAATGCACTGGTTTGCTAGGTTTCCCCAGGTGCCGGCTGAGCTAGAGGCCAAAATCCAAAAGTAGGCACTTTGTAAAAAACACCTGTGTTTTCTGTGAAAAAATGTGATGTGTCCACGTTGTGTTTTGGGCTATTTCCTTTTGTGGGCGCTAGGCCTACCCACACCAGTGAGGTACCAATTTTATCAGGAGACTCGGGCGAACGCTGGGTGGAAGGAAATTTGTGGCTCCTCTCAGATTTCAGAACTTTCTGTCACCGAAATGAGAGGAAAAAGTGTTTTTTTTTGTCAAATTTTGAGGTTTGCAAAGGAGTCTGGGTAAGAAAGCCTGGTCAGAGCCCCACAATTCACCCCATCCTGGATTCCCCTAGGTGTCTAGTTTTAAAAAATGCACTGGTTTGCTAGGTTTCCCCAGGTGCCGGCTGAGCTAGAGGCCAAAATCCAAAAGTAGGCACTTTGTAAAAAACACCTGTGTTTTCTGTGAAAAAATGTGATGTGTCCAAGTTGTGTTTTGGGCCATTTACTTTCGTGGGAGCTAGGCCTACCCACACCAGTGAGGTACCATTTTTATCGGGAGTCTTGGGGGAACGCTGGGTGGAAGGAAATTTGTGGCTCCTCTCAGATTACAGAACTTTCTGTCACCGAAATGTGTGCGTCAAATTTTGAGGTTTGCAAAGGATTCTGGGTAACAGAACCTGGTCAGAGCCCCACAAGTCACCCCATCTTGAATTCCCCTAGGTGTCTAGTTTTAAAAATTGCGCTGGTTTGCTAGGTTTCTACTAGAATAGGGTTATCTTGATTACATTTTCTCATACCAATGATAGATCGCATGGCTTGTGGAAGATAAAATCTTGCTGTTCCTCTAAAAATATATAGCTTGGCTGAAGATTTAACTGTAGTGCTGTTGGGTGTGTTAGCCCATCAGGGTTTACCAGAGTACTTGAAGACAGGCAACTTGGGGAGATGGGCTATTGGGTCAGTCTTTTCGAGACTACCATAACGTGTTCTGGAATACTGTTAGCTTGTGGTGAGAAGAAAGTTATCTTGTGAAGTTGAACAGCCATGGATTCAATACATGTCCTGAAGTCTCACATTTAAAACGGGGGCTCATCTTCCAATTAGACAACTTTAAGAATTGTGCAAGTGGAGAATATGGTGCCTAAAGCTGGTGTACAGCTTCTTCTGCTTTGCCTGTAGATAAACAATGTGAGGTATCAATGGTGATTAGTAGATATTGTCCAGTTTGCAGAGGAATAAATAAATCAATTGTCTCTTAGTCTTATATTCCTTGAGGCAGAGGAGAGGTTTGTAGGACTGTTTTTGTTTCAGTCTTTAACAAAAGTGACTTGCGAAGAGTCCCTTATCCACCTGTTTGTCCAGACAAAGGAACCAGACATTTTATGTTGTGTAGTAGTCAAAGACCCTCATTGCTTTTTCTGAGCAAGACCAATTGTGAGGTGCATCCGTGTTTTTATAATGTTGACTTAACTCCAGCAGGCATTTGAGTTTATGACCCTTCTCAATGTTGTCTGAGCTCTTCTGTCATTCACAGTAGTCATGTTAGGATACTCTTGTGTGACATCGACTATCTTCCATTCTTGGACCCAATGGGCATGTTTGCTGTTGTGCAATATAGCAAATTTATGTCTCTGCAGTGGAAGGCCTTGAGGTCTTGAAGCCCAGAGGTCAAATTAGTTGGCATCCACTGTGAGGTTGCCTTAAAGTGCAGGATTGAAATACACCATATGATCAGCTTCCAGAATGCAGCGTTTGATGCTGTCTAATGTTTTCTGGTACTCTTCAGTCCAAGTGTAGCTCTGTATCATAGCACAGTAGCCAGGATACATCTGGCACAGTAGCAATTAATGACAGTTGCTGGAGCTAGTGCCGGAGTGAGGGCTTCCACATTGTGCAGGCCAGGTTTTGTGCGTTCACAGAAAAATATGTGGTTATCGAACTTTGGCGTAGCCTTGCTGAATATGCATGTCATTTTATTGATAGTTAAGTTTTCCTCTTCAGTCGGTCGACAGACTTTGACTATTATCTTATCATCTACCAGTTTAGATTTGCCTAATAGAAGGCTGTCATTCTTAATTTGGCAGTTAGGTATGCAATATATTAGTTTTCTGACTTGTTGGAATACTTCAACTTCAGAAGAAATCGCAAAACTAAGACATTTGTGGCAGTGTAATCCAAAGTGTGTGATAAATGGTATGATGCTCTGTAGTATTCTCCAAGCTACAGGATACAAATATCCTTTGTTTATGTTAAGTTACAATAGTCCTCTAGCTGTTTCACAGCTGGATTATGTCATGTATTCACTGACCTGGATGTCTTTCTCTTCAAGTTGACACATTGGAGTTTCTTAAGCCCACACATTCTGATCGTTCCGTTTCTTTTGGAATGGCTTTAGAGATTATTGGCTTCTCATTCTTGTATGTGTCAAACTCAGACCCTTTTTATGCACCGATTCCGCAAGTGACAAGTGTGTCCTTTGATTCTCCTAAGTTCTGTCATTTAGAATGGAATTTTTCTTTCATAGTCCGTATTTTTGTGGGGCATAAAGGAATGATACAAACTGTTTTTGAGCTTGATGTAAGTGTGTTGGACCGTTAATTTAGTAATGCTTTAAGTGACCCAGATGTTAGCATTAGGTGACGTTTTTATTCACGTTTAAAAGCCTAACATAGAGAAAACTGCACTGGCATGTATTTTAAAAGTGCTTACATTTTATTTTGTGGTGGACATTGTCCCTACCAGAACTGACAATGTGCTAACAACATTAAATAATGATGAAGTACATTTTATGCATTAGAGTAACTGATAGTACTGAAACAAAGTTGGTTTCTAATGATTAATTTGATTTACTAGTATAAAGTTATGTGTGGAGAAAAATAAATGCACTTCTCTGTCATACTTAATGTGATGCTTTAACGAAGATTGCAATTATTAATGAAATGTTTTACATATTCTGATGAGATAATATATGTTGAACTTATAGGTTTTCATATGAAGCGTGGTTTATTAATAACAATATTAATGTATTATATTTTTTGTGTTAGCATAACTAGGCCTGAAGACTTCATATTGTAGTCATGTGAAAGTGATGAATCCTTTCTTTTCCCCTAACATGAATTTTTCCATTAGGTTGTTTCTCATGAATAGTAAAGAGTCCCATTGTTCACTGTATAAGACTTGTTTCCCAATGACCTTGTTTCTGGAATATTTAGACCTAGAGAATGAAAGCTGAAGTAGTGAATACTGTTGAACTGGTTCTTTCTCACAAGATCTCTTGAAATCGTCTTACTCCATGACTGCAAGAAGTGATGTACAAAATTGTGGTAGCCTATGGATTCACACGCAAAGGAAAGATGGCTTCGAACCAAACCTTAGAATTTTCTGTTGTGTTGCAAACTTGATTTGTGCTCAAATTCTAATTGGCCATTGCCCTTCTTTCGTGATGTGGACTCATCAAACTGACCAATCAAACTGTTTGGAGTATTTTAAAATAGAGATGGACTTTATAAGTTTCATTCAGTCCCCTTTAGAATCTTGTTCTGTATATTTGCCCCTTAGATGTTTCCTGATTTCCCTGTGCATCCCGTGTTCTGCACTTTCACTTGATGGTGCTTCTAACGGACTTTGCTGATGATCTACATGCTTTGCTGACAAAACTGAATTGAATGCTGACCCTAGGAGAGGTATATTCTAATGCAAATGTTAATTATCCCGACCTGCATTTCGTTAATAGAAGTTAGCATGCTGATACCTGTCAATATTATTTTTCTAGTTAGTTTAACTGAGCCCAAGATAGATGTTTTTCCAAATTATTTTTGTCTTTCTTTTTGACTTTTGTCCCCATGTGTTAGCCCATTCCCACACATGCTTGTCCTAATTTGGCTAGAAATAGGGATTACATAGGTCAAAAATCCTGATTTCTAGATCTTTGTAATCTGATTTGGCTAATGTATTCACAGTCTAATTTAAGGAATGCTTGTGTCTCAAATTGGGTATTTATTAATCTTGAATGGTATTTATTCTTCTTGAATGTCTAATGGTGTTGATGTTGAGTAGATTAAACTTGTTTCGTAGATTTGGTTAACCTATTGTGTTTATATGTCTTTACAATCTGATTTTGCGCACGATTAACGTGACTTTGCCTCTGTGGTTTTAAACAAACTCTTTGAAACTTTTATTGATTGGAGTTTTTTCTGTGGCCACCTTGGTCATGGTGCTTAGATTTGTTGTTGGGTTTGAAATGATTGTATATGGTTAAGCACACTCTTTACTGGGTCAAGGGATCCCATTGGCCAGGAGGAAGTGTTTTTGAATCCTGTGAAAGATGAGAAAAACGTGTTAACAGATCTTGTAGCAGAGTGAAGGTTTTGTCCCATGAGGAGGGGAACCATATATTTTGACTAGTGTTAAGGGTGACAAATCTGATAGTAGAGTTGTTCTATGGCTAATTGAGAGGTTGATGAAATTCAAGTGTTGTGTTACAAGTGTATGGTGCATGTATCAGTAGAGATTTGCGCTTGTGGTGCTTTTTGCTACAGGTTGCGGTGAAGTGTGATGTTGTGAGGTGTTTGTGGAGTCGTCATATACAAAGTGATTTTGGCACTTTGTGTTCAAAAATGTTGACGGTTGTTGTTTTTGACAGGTCTGTTGCGGTTAAAGACCCCGGGGTAATGCACAAGTGTATGGAGACACTTGGTTAATTTATTGTCTGCAGTGAGGTATTGGTCATGAGGCGCCATTGACAGTACCAGTAGTTTTCCTTGAGTGAGTGTGAGTTGTTGGTTTGTATTAGGTGAATCCTAAGTACACATGAAGGATCCGTATCAACCAGGGTGAGATTTGCTGGTCAAGTTTCACTGGTGTAGTTGTGGAAGCCACAGTTGGAAGTGTAGCTCGTACAGCTTCAAAGCATTTGAGTTTCTGCCCGTAGTGAGCAGACATGGTTTTTCTTAGTGCTTGCAATATTTTGCATTTAGTGTATGTGTGAGTAATTGTGTAAGAGACAGTTGCAAAGCGATTGCAGCTGCTGAATGAGGTGAGTGTGACGTCAGTTGTACCGCACTGGGATAGGCCAGTTAATGAGAAAGCTGAGTAGGTATTGGTGGACAATACCGTGTTGTAGTTGGTTGAGAACAGCGTGCAAAAAGAATTGAGAGATTGAATTTACTTTTGTTGAAATTTGTATTACTGATGGAAAATGAGTGCAAAAATGAAAATGTTCAAAGCTTTAAGAAGTGTGCTGAGAGGAGATACGTTTATTCAAGTTAGGGAGGGTGAACAGACAGCACCCGAAGGAACACCAGTATATAAAGTGGAAGAGGCAAGAAGGGTTTAAGCAGGCATTTGGGTTAAACAGTGGTGTAAGATCACTGAGCAAGAAGGTTCATTGGCTTGTCCATGTTACGGGAACCTTTAATTTGAGGATTTTAGAAAATTTAAAGATAAATTGTGCAAATTGAAGCCTCCTCCATGACCCGAACAATTTGAAGCTCTTGCTATTTAGGAACTTGGTGCTAGGCAAAAAGAAATGGCAAAATTTGAAAATAGAGTGAGGAGAGCAGAAAAGACACTAACAAAAGCTAGATAGGATAAACAACAGAAGGTGGAGAACAGAAATATTAGATGAAGTGGGAATGTTTCTAGCAATCACAGAGGAAGGTGATGATAGTACAAAACCTAAAATGAAAAAGAAGCAGAAAGAAAAGAGAGAGCAGACAGCAGAAGAGGGTAGAAAGACAGTTACACATGAAAGTGACTCAGAAGATGAGGTTATAAATCAACTTTTAATGAATCGTCCCCCGCTGTAGCATTCAGTTGAGACTGGGTCAAAATCCAGTGATCGCGATATAAGGTAAACCTTATGTCTGGGGTCAAAGGTGCATGCACCTTTTCACATAGGCAGCAGTGGCAGGCCTGTAGACACATTTTGGAAGCATAATAAATGCTGCAGCCCATGGGGGACCCCTGGTGTACCAATGCCCTGGGCACCTAAGTACCATATATCAGGGACTTACAGGGGTACACCATTATTCCAATAGTGGAGTGCTGAAAATGCTTACCAACCAAATTTAGGGAAGAGCACACTGACACTGGGGTCCTGGTTAGCAGGATCCCAGTGTACTACAGTCAAAACACACTGACACCAGGCAAAACGTGGTGACAACCATGTCAGAAAGATCCTACTTTCCTACATATTAGATACAAATGATGAAGAAGAATTGCACTTTATGTGCAAAGATGTCACACACCGTGTAGGACTTATATATGAGAAATTAGAAGAATTGATAGAAGATATGATATAGATTTAGAGAAGTCAAAGTCAAAGTTACAGGTTAGAATTTAGTTTCAAAGACATTGCAAACATGAGATCACCCTGCATGAGAATGCACATTAAAGAATTAATTAGGAGCATTCGAACATGGGGAGCATTAGATAAATGGGAAGGAAGATGGGCAAGGAAAAGACACCAAAAGAAAGCAAAGCAGACTTTGCCTCCAGCTGGAGCAAATCAAGCTGATGAGTGTAAAAATGCTACCAATGAAGGAGATTCCAGGTGGAGGTTATGTACAAGTCCTGTGGAGCAGAAGTGACATATTGGGGGTCATTTCGACCCTGGCGGTCAAATGTGGTGGTCACTGCCAACAGGCAAGCGGTGCAGACCACCACATTATGAGTGTGGTGGGTTGGCCCCTGCCTACCAGCCACATCTCTACTCATACTGTCCACAAAAGACCACCAGCGGTATTAGGAGCCGGCCTTCTGACTTGGTTTCCACAGCTGTAGTACTGCCACAAAATCCATGGTGGAAGGGCTACCGGTGACAGGGAATTCTTTCCCTGTTACCGGTAGACGGCTCCCTCTTCCCCCCAACCAGCAAGCACCAGACCCCCCTCCAGCCACAGCATCCCACACCCTGCACCCCCCCTTGCACACAAACACCCACACGCACCACACATACACTCATTCACCTACACTTACATACACGTATCCACTCACACGCATCCATGCGCGCATTCACAACATCCATACACGCACTCACAACTCCATTCATACACACATTCATGCATGCATACTCACACCCATCCAAACATGCATACTCACATGCATACACAATGACATGCAGACATGCATAAAACCACGCACACAAACACATTCATGCACACACGCAGACACCACACACTCATACACGCACACACAACACCCCCCACCCTCCCAACCCCCCTCACCTGTCAGACGATCACCTCACCTGGTCTGGGGAGAAGGTCTTCAGGCAGGGAACGGGATGGGGCACCTCCGCCGCTGGCAGAGCCCCGCCAGCAGGACACCACCAGTGCCTCTGCTGGCCAACTGCCGGATTTCCACCCAAAGTGTGGTGGAATTCCGGAAGTACCCGTGATATGGCAAACGGGAGACCGCCAGCACTGGCGGTCTCCTGGCGCCCGTGGCTTTGGCCGGCCTCAAAGAATACCACCAGAATCATAAGGAGGGCCATTGTCATTTACAAATGATTACTCCAGATGGAGGGAAAAATCAGTAGAGTAATATAAGCAAACAGAGGGATTTGCAAAACTTTCAAAATGTCTGTAGGAAGAATTCAAGACCTTGTTTGACATTGGTTCCAATTGATTTACAGGTCGAGTACAAGCGGAGAGTTGACTGGCCAACTCGTGAACCACCAAGAGATCCAGTAACAGTTGCGGTGTCTGAAGAGGTGATCAAAGGGTACTACAAAGTGATTGAGTTCCTGAAAAACAAAGTTTCCCCAAAAGATGTTTATTGGCAAAAATTTTGACAGGACAGCACAGGAAATTAAGGAGTCGATTCACACCTATTATGAAAGATTGATGCAGGCATTCAAACAGCATAGTGGGCCTGAAATTACTGAGCCAAAAGACAAGTCATTTTCTGTTTAGATTTGTGCAGGGATCGAAACCGGAGATTAGTAACAAGATTTAGCAGCATTTGATTTGATGGCAGAATAAACCAATTGTTGAAGTACTGCAGTATGCTTGGTACTGTAGTGATGAAACTGAATTGAAGCAGAAAAGGTTGAAGGAGAAATTGATGGTGATGAAAATTAAATCTGCTCAGCCAGTAACACAGAGTCCGCAAACGATGGTGAACACGAGTGGGATGCAAGGTGTACAACAGCTGGTTAATAGCATGCCTCAGTTTAGAGGTAGAGGACGTGGTGTTCGGATAAATCAAAGTGTTAACGTGGTTGACGTTCAGTCAGAAACTCCATCCATATCATGCATGCGGACGTTTCGGGCACTGGAAGCAGTTGTGTCGCCACAGTAATATGAATAAGTTGGTGCTGAATGGTGATGTTGCTTAGACTATGGACAGTAGTCAAGTTCAAATTCAGAGAATCCAAAGAACCTGAATAAAAAATGTGACTGTTCCTACAAGATTACAACAGATCCAGGTCCCCCAACAGGTTCAAGTCTCTCAGCAAATGCAGGTTCCTCAAGCCCCAGTGCAACAGCCGCAAGTGATGGTTCCTCAGCAAAGCATAAATCAGAAAGCAAATGTAAATCAGTTGGTAACAATATCATTAATTGATTTTAGTGTTGAGGAAGTTTCACAAGCATATAACAGTTCTGATGAGGAGGAATGCAGGTTAGCAGCATTCTTAGAGGTGAATCAACGTGGTCCCTATGTAAATGCCAACGTTATGGGACACAATGTGTCATTCTTGGTTGACACTGGAGCAATGCATTCCACTTTCAGACCTGCAAAAGTACCAAATATGCCCCTATCAGGAAGAAAGGTCCAGGTGGTAGAAGTAGCAAATCAGCAGTTAACTAATCACATTACAGAACATATCCCAATCAAAATAGGGTAATTTGAGGACCAGCATAAATTTGTGCTTTGCAATTCAAGTCCTGGGAACTTGTTAGGCTGTGACCTATTGTGACAGCTAAATTGTTCCATTGGCTGCTCCCACAAGGGAACAGCTATTCAGACAAATAGTGATGATGAAACATCCAGCACAAATGATGAAATAGATCCCCTCATTTAATTGTTCCCAATTATGACAGTTAAGGATTTGCCCGAAGAGTTGCAAGAGACAGTTATGGCAACAGTTTGGGATTTTTCAGGATAGGATATTGGACTCATAAGAGGAGTTGAACCAGTTAAAGCCAAATGCAGTGTTTCCAAGGATACCACCCTATAATATGTCTCCAGAACTAATTTCTGGAATTACTCCCATAAGTGAAAGTTTTGTTGAACAAGGTGTCCTGAAGGAAATCTTGGGAAGCCCCTGTAATTCTCCTATTTTGGGACTGCGGAAGCCCAGTGGAAAATACTGCATAGTCCAAGATTTGAGAAAGGTAAACAAGATTGTTGTTCCATCTTGTCTAGTGGTACCAAATCCTGCAGTGATTTTGTTCCAGATTCCTTGTGAAGCAGAGTGGTTCTTTATCATTGACCTGTCTCAGGTGTTCTTTTTCATTCCACTTTCTGAAGCTAGCCAATTCCTTTTTGCTTTTAAATTAGGAAGCCGTGTTTATTCATGGTGTCGTAAGCCTCAAGGGTATACCATCACCATCCATTTGTAATCAGATCTTGAAAATTCAGAGTCCCTGAAAATGCCATATCCTCCAGTCCTATTTCAATAAATTGATGTTTTGATGGTTGCATCAAATGTGCGTGAAGCCTGTAGAAGAGATACCATTGCCCTGTTACACCACCTAAAAGAAAATGGCAATAAAGCGTCCTCTGCAAAATTACAGTACTATCAAAAAGAGGCGAAATACTTGGGTCACCAGCTAGAGAAAGGTGCAAGAAAGGTGTCCCAATAGAGAATTTTAGCAATCATGCAAATGAATCCTCCTCTAACACAAAGAAATGTCAGAATGTTCCTGGGAATGGTTGGCTACTGCCACCAGTGGATCCAGAATTTTTCACGTTTGTCCGAACTGACACACAAGGAGGTGTCTGATCCGGTACCATTTGATGACACATGCATGATAGCCTTCTCCAAGCTTAGAGAAAACCTGTGCTGTGGCCCAGCTCTGGGAATACCTGATTATAACAAATGTTTTTTTTTATATTTGTTATGAAAGAGATGGTTGTGCACTTTCTATTTTGAAGCAGTTACACGGAGGGGTCAACGACCAGCAACTTATTTTTCTGCCACACTGGACCCTGTAGCTGCTGCTTTGCCCGGCTGTTTAAAGTTGGTTGCTGCTGCCTGTGTTAGCTTAGGGCAGTGCAAAACCCCTCTCCCCCCCTGAAAGTTTTTGTGCCCCATTCTGTTGAAGTCCTTTTGACTCAAACTAGAACTCAGCAACTAACCGATGCCCGTTCAACCCGTTATGAGCAGTTGATTCTTGGATCGTCAAATGTTATTATCAAACGGTGTAGTGTGGTGAATCCAGCAACGCTTTACCCAGTACTGTTGATAATGTTAATGATCAAGAAGAAGTAGAGCATGACTGTCTTCATGTGACAGAACTGTGCACCAGACCAAGATCTGGTATTCAAGATACTCCCTTAGACGGAAATGATTGTTATGTTCATTGATGGCTCCTGTTTGAGAGACAATGATGGACCTCTGAGAGCAGTTTGCACAATCTCAGAAGTGATAGAAGCTTTGTGGCTTCAAGGAGTCAGTCTTTTCCGCCAAAGCAGCCAAATTGGTGCTCCTTACTAGAGCATGCTGTGTTTCTGAACAGCTGAATGTGACCATTTTTACTGACAGTATGGTTTGGTGTCGTTCATGACTTGGGACAGTTATGGTCCCAGAGAGGTTTTACGACCTCTTCTGGATCACCTATCCTAAACTGTGACAGAGTTTACTAATTGTTGAAAGCAATACAGTTACCTATGAAAAGTGCAGTTGTGAAATAAAGTCAAGTGATTACATCTCGTTAGGCAATGCCGTGCTAACTAAGTGGCCAGATTTTGTGCACTTCATGGCACATCCTTTACTGAGGAATGGAGCGATGGAAGAAGCACCAGTGAGACAAACCAAAGTTTTTTGATGATAGCAATTGATACCTGGGAAGAGGTTAAGAGATTGCAGGAAGACGTGACTGAAGAGGAACGTAGAGGCTAGAGTAGAGTAGGCTGTGTTCAAAGAGATGAAGACGATGTTTGGGTTTCCAGTGAAGGAAAAGCAGTGTTGCCAAATAGGTTGTTGCCTTCAGTGGCAAGTGATAACCATGTTCAGGCACACATTGGAAGAGACACTATGATTAGGACTTTCAGACAAGCATGGTACAACTCCAGCTTCAGATTGGTTGCGGAGTCTGTGTCACACATGTGTAACATGTCAACAGATGAATCTAGGGAAATGCACTGTGGTTAATCTGAGCCAGACAGACAGATTAGGAAATCCTTTCAACCAAATGCAACTTGATTTATTTGAGATGCCTGTATGGAATGGATTGAGATATGTGTTGGTGGTGGAGTGCATGTTCTCACATTGGGTCGAGGCTTACCCAACCCGCAGGAATGATAGCCTCACTGTTGCAAAGCTGCTTGGGAAATGATCCCTAGATTTGGATTCCCCGGCTTCAGGTTACAGCGGTGCCCGCAAATGCACTTGTGAACATTTCAGATAACTTAGCTCTTGATTACTGCAAAGGACTAGGTGATGTGGTTTAGTCTTTCTCTTGCCAGGTTGAAGATGCAACTGTTCAGCGAGCACAAGAACAGTGTCACGGCCTCAGCCCAGGAAATTGGGTTCTGCTGAATAAATATGTAAGGAAATCTGCTTACAGCTGCCCTGGAAAGGGCCATTCCAGGTTATCTTGGTGACCACAACTGCTAAAAGTGTGTTGGTCTTCTGAATTGGGTTCATGCATGCCGCACTCGCAAAGTTCCAAGTCATCTTGAAGATTCCTCTAAGGTCATAATCGGTGAGTGAAAGGGTCCTGGTTAGCCAAACTATGAGGACTGGACAAGTGACTGTCGCAGAACATGCACAGACTCGTGAAAATCTGAAACCCTCCAAAGCAATTGAAGGTACAGGAGGGTCAAGCCAAAATCAAGCAACTCCTGCTAGCTCAGTGAATGTTGAAAAGTCAGTTGTGCCCGAAACAAGAATTATGATTGGAGGCCAGTGGCCTACAAAAAGTCCTAGAAGTATATGTGCCTCCAACTACCTCTGAAGTAACTGAAGAATCTGATCAAAGTGACAGTGAAAACTGTGCAGAAAGGAAATCAAAGAGAAAAAGAGTGCCAAGTCTCAGGTACTCAGCACCTGAATGTAATGACTTCACTGCTAATGAATGGGAGAAGGAGTTCATTGCCTTTTGTGTTGACAATTCAGATTCAAATGAATGTTTTGGAACTTGAAATTGCTTTAGAACTGAACTTTGAAATTTAATTGCTGCTTGATAAGTAGAAACATTATATGCTGGAAGTGATTACCAGATGGTGTATTATTAGAGACAGTTGAACTTTTAGTAGTAGTTTTAGAACATTTGCTAGTAGAAAAAACTTGATGAACTTTCTAGCAGATCAGGAACGTTGTAAATATGTGCAAAAAGACTGAAAAGATTTAAAATTTTGTTTTTGATTTGCTCACTTAAAGACAAAAAAGAGACGCTGTAAATAATTTAAAGACACTTTACATTTTTGATTTTGCCTTTTGGAGTTTAGTTTTTGAGTTCTGATTTTTTAATTTGATATCCTGGTTTGACTCTAGCCAAGCCATGAGTTCCTATCAAGATAAACAGAGTAAATGTAAGTATGTGTGTATAGGTTTAGCAATAGTTTATGTGATTGTGAGCATTTTATTAACTACTGGTTTGAGTGTGTCTGTGAAAAACAAAGTTGAAAGCACAATTACACCAGTGCTGGAAGAATAACATACAAAACGAGATCCCCTGTATGAAGATGAGATATTGCTTCAACATGATGACGCAAGAGCAAATTTGTCTTCAAATGTATACTACAGGTTACTGTATGAATAAGTTGAAACCATGGATGTGTGTGATTGTTATGTTTGTACACAGATTTCTTTATCAATGGAGGAAGGAATCACATGTCACAGCTTACCACTAACTTATGGCATTTCATGTAGTCTATTACTAACCCGATTGTATAACCAAAGGTTATACAATATTTATATTCTAATGTAGACTCAGTACTTTCTTATGTGCCTGTTAATTAGCATTTGAGTAGTATTTCTAAAGAAAAAATAATTGACATTGTAGGACGTTTCTTTGAATCAACCCTAACTTTTGGAACTGCTTATGCTCAGAAGAACAATGTAACCTGCATTCTCATGCAAATTGAGAAGGAGTTCATTAACAAAGTGGATGACAGGAGAAAAGCAATGAAAACCAAAATAGAAAAAAGAGTAGTTTTTACAGATTTCGCAATAGGATGCTACCCATCTTGCAGGTAGTAATACACAAGAATGCTTAGCTTTAGATTGGCAACATGTATGGAATCTATGAATATATAGGCCTCCGTCATTGGCTGACACAAAGGCCCTCATTATGACTTCAGTGGTCTACAACGTAGACTGCCGAAGTCCCGCCAGCCACAAGACAACCAGTGATGGCGGTCATCAGACCGTCATATTATGACTGCTGGCGTGCAGTGGAGGTTGCTCCGCTGGCACCGCCACATCAACACAACACCGCCACGCCTATTACAACTTAGTAATAGGCGTGGCGGTGTTGTCTTGGTGGGGCGCAGGCGGCGGAGCAAGCGCTATGAACCCCGTTCCCTCCAGGACAACCACTGTGACCACCAGGTAAGGTGATTGACCAACGGGGGGGGTTGAGTGTTGTGTTCGTGAATGGGGGTGTGTGTTTGTGTGAATGGAGGGAGTGGGGGCTGTTGTGTGTGTTTGTGTGCATGTGTATGCAAGTGTATGTGTGCGTGTGTGAATGAGTGTATGCGGGTGTGGGGGGTGTCATGGCCGTGTGTGCGAATCAGTGTGTGTGTGTATGTATGTATGTGTGATGTGTGCCTGCATGGATGTACGGGGGGTTCTGAATGGGGATCGGGGGCAGGAGGGTTCTGAATGGGGATCGGGGGTGTCACTGCTTGGGACGGTGGGGGGCTTCTGATGAGGTCGGGGGAGAGTCCTACATGGAGAAGGGGTGTTGGGGAGTCCTACAGTGGCAACAGGAATTAGCATTCCTGTCGCCAGTATCGTTACTGCCAGGGATTCCGTGGCGGGGCTGCCGCCACGGAATCCCTGTCGGTAAGGATGCTCACAATACTGTGGGCAGTGTCAGGTAGACCGCCAGGTCAAAGGTGGACTACCTTCGGCCTGGCGGTCCTACCCCCCTGGCGGTACAGGTGGTGAACTGGCTGCAATACAGCCAGTTCACTTCCATTTTCATAATTTGCCGGTCCTGCACCGCCATGCTGTCGGCGGTCTGGCCACCACCGCCAGCGTGGCAGTGCAGGACCGTCAGGGTCATAATGACCCCAAAAGTTTGGAGGGACTAGTGAATGTAGACATATGTTTTTGTTTAAGAATGTTTGCTATTTTATGGTAAATGGACAGGACCCTGCCGTACCAGGTGTTTATTTCATTTGTGGTGACAATGCCTATTACAAACTGCTGAAAGGCTGGTATGGTACATGTTGCTTAGGGGTAGATTTTCTGAAAGTCTACCATGTGGGGAGTTTTGACAGTCCAGTCTGGAATGAAAGACTGAAATCCAGGGCAAAAAAAGGAGCTAGTGCATCAGAGACTACAGGTGATATATTTGGTGTCATTATTCCATCAGTTGGTGTTATTTTGAATGACATCAAGATTAGAAAGTTGTCAACAATTATGCACAAGATGTCTACTGATTATGCTGGAGCAATGTTGTTAATGGATACGGAGATGGTTGCTGTGAGATCAATGGTTTTGCAAAATCATCTTGCGTTAGACATATTATTGGTGAAGGAATGGCCTGTAACCATATTATTGGTTACAGGCACAACAATATTGTATCTTTATACCGGACATTAGTAAGGAGATAAGGAAGTTTATCTCTGACATGACAAATCTGAAAAATGACCTGAAAGACTTAAAGGAGACAAATACCTGGGAGGCAATAGGTAAAGTATTTTCAAGCACTGAATCATGGTTGATTCTGAGAACTTTGTTGATTATGACTTTGTGTGCTTTAGTCGCACTTGGATTTTACAAATTATAAAAATTTTGGAAGGTACAAGTAGCTAAGACTGAACAGGGGAGGGAAGGGATTGAAATGGAGAAAATGAGGAGTACTTATTACAAGAGCCTGAAGAAAATTTATAGTTTCAGTAGACCAAGGCCAATATGTTATCAGACCACAAGACTTTAAGTTGTCTCATTGAAATGAGTGTCCTTTTTGTGAAGGCATAGATTGCGGTCAGAGGAGGGACTGTTGGAGTGTAAAATTTAGTAAGGCTTTAAGGTGACCCAGACATCAGTATTAGGTTTCATTTATATTCATGTTTAAAAGACTAACATAGAGAGAAAAATGCATTGACACATATTTTAAAAGTGCTCACATTGATTTTTGTGGTGGACACAATGTGCCTACCAGAACTGACAATTTGCTAAAAGGATTAAAATAACGCAGAAGTATATTTTATGCATTAGAGTAACTGTTAGTAGTGAAACTAATTTGATTTATAGTGATTAATTTGATTTATTAGTATAAAGTTATTGGTGCAGAAAAATAAATGCACTTCTCTGTCATACTTAATATGATGCTTTAACAAACATTGCAATTATTAATGAAATATTTTTACTTAATGATATATTCGTAATGCTGAACTTATAAGTCTGCATGTTATGTGTGTTTATTAATAATGATATTAATGCATTAAATTTCTTGTGTCAGCGTAACTAGGCCTGAAGACTTCGTATTTGCAGTCACGTATAATTGATGAATCAATTATTTTCCCCTAACATGAATTTTTCCATTAGGTTGTTTCTCATGAATAGTAAAGAGTCTCATTGTTCACTGCATAAGATTTGTTTCCCAATGGCTTTGATTCGAGAACATTCAGACCTGGAGATTGAAAGTGATGTACAAAATTGTTATAGTCTACTGGATTTACACGGGAAGGAAAGATGACTTTGTACCAAACCTGAGAATGCTGCAAACTCGATTTGTGCACAAAGTATAATTGGACATTGCCCTTTTTGCGTGATGTAGACTCATCAAACTCACCAATCAAACTGTTTAAAGTATTTTTAATTAGGGATGGACTTTGTAAGTTTTGGTTAGTCCCCTTTAGAATCTTGTTCTGTATACTTGCCCCTTGGATGTTTCCTGCATTGAATGCTGACCCTAGGAGAGATATAATCTAATGCAAATGTTATTTTTCCCTGACATGTTTCTTTAGTCGATGTTAGCATGCTGACGCCAGTCTATATTATTTTTCTAATTAGTTCAACTTAGCTCAAGATAGATGTTTTTCCAAATTATTTTTGTCTTTCTTTTTGACTTTTCCCCGCATGTATTAGCCTGTTCCCACACATGCTTGTCCTAATTTGGTTAGAAATGCATCCATTACTTACTGTTAATGACATTACTCCTAGTCCTACTCCCTTGCCTTCCTTATTAACCAGTGAGGCCCTTTTGCCTCAACTAACCCCTCCCTTCACACTTTAAAAACTCCCCCGCCCCAAACCCCTCCTGTACAGAAACAATCCAAACAGAACTCAGTTGTCCTGTACCAGGAGGGTGGGAGGAAACTGTAAGGAAGGCGATGGAGTAGGACTAGGAGAAATGCCATTAACGGTAAGTAATAGAAGCATTACCTCCTGTCCCTCCCTCACTTTCTTTATTAACCAATGAGACATAGCAAGTAAAGCAGGAAACAGACAACTGAGCGGCAACAGATAAAGACTTTAATAACAATCCATTCAAGACACAGTAACACCTCTATTCCTTCATAGAGGACAACACCCTGTGACCCAAAACCGCCTCCAAATGTTCCACCTCAGCAATTCGATAGTGATGAACAAAAGTGGAGGAAGTGGACCAAGTAGCCGCCCTACAAATCTCCACCACAGAGGTGCCCTGCAATTCAGCCACAGTAGCCACCCTCCTACAAGTGGAACGGCCCTCAATCCCCAGAGGAGGTACCACACTCTTAAAATCATAGGCCAGCAACACCATAGACCGGATCCATTGACTCAAAGAGGCAGTAGATAGCTTCTTCCCTTTCCGAGCAGGATCAAAATTCACAAACAAGGAGTCCCCTTTCCGGAAAGCTGCAAAAACCTTCAGGTACTATAACAAAGCCTTCTGAAAATCTAGACAATGCAATCTGCCCTCCTCTTCAGAGGAAGGGACAGGACAAAAAGCCAGCAGGATCACCTCCTTGCTGATATGAAAAGCCGAATTAACTCTAGGGACAAAAGAGGGAACCGGAACAAGGGCAACCCTATCTGGAAAACTTTGCAAAAAGGGAACTTGCAGGACAAAGCCCCCAACTCCCCCAAACATCTGGCAGATGTAATAGCAACCAAAAAACAAGTCTTGAAAGTCATATATTTCAAATCAATCTCCTCCAGAGGTTCAAAGGGCAGCCCGGTCAAGACATCCAACACCAAATGGAGATTCCAACTAACAAAAGAGGAAACAGGTCTAGGAAACAAGTTAAACAGACCCTGAAAAAAACTTTCCAAGGACTCAGAAAAGTCTGAATCGCTGCCCATTGCACTCACAAAGTGGCCACAGACAAACAATGCCTTCCCAATCCAGCAAAAACTCCATAACAAAAAAACCAGAGAGGCCACCATAGGATCCATCAGCTGTTGCAAACACCAAGAGGAAAACACCTTCCAATGATGAGCAATGAAGTGTGGAAGCCCTCCTAAAAACCTGTAGTCACAGACAGCTGTTCTGGCACCCCTAGAACAGTCAAACCCCGCCGTTCAACCTCCATGCCTTCAAATGCAGTGTTTTCAAGGACCCCAGGGAAAGACCAGAGTAGAGGATGGATTGGAAGAACCCACTCCGGATTGATCATCAACAACTGTAGCAAAGGGAACCAATTCGCCCTAAGCCAATGCAGAACGATCAAAAGCACCTGAGCCCTTTCCCTCCGGACCGGCACCAGAAAAGATCTGAGTAACTGAAAGGGGGGAAAGCATTGAGGAGACCCCATGGCCACAGACAAGTCAGCCTGTCCACCACCCAAGCCTGAGGACATTGAAACTGGGAACAGAATCTCTCCACTTTCGCATTCCCGGGATACAAACAGGTCCAAAACCGGATGACCCCACTTCTGCACCAGAAGAGTGAACAGGGATGGCAGAAGAGAAATCCTTGGAGGTAGGAATTACCCTGCTCAACAGATCCACCCTCACATTGTCCACCCCCTGGATGCATAGGGCTCAAAGTGACAGAACAGAGATCTGAGCCTACAAGAAAATGTCCAGTGCAAGCAGATTCGGAGTCCCCAACCTGGTCCCCTCTTGTCTGTTGATGCATGTTTTGGTGACTAAATTTTCTGCAGCAGAAGAACAGCCCTCAATTCCCTCCAATTCAAGGACCTCTGCGACTCCTTGAGAGACCAAAACCCCTGAACCAGCTCTGACCCCAACCAAGCCCCCCACCGGGAGAGACTGGCGTCAGTTGACACAACCACCGGAACCAGAGGAGACAGAAGGACCCTTTCCACCGCAGATGTCCCTACACTAGCCACCACTTCAATTCCCTGCGGATAGATGCTGACATCGGATTCTGTGCTTGAAGATCGCGAGGATCCGAAGACCAATGGGATAGAATCCAGTTGACCAGACAAAGCAGATGAAATTTAGCCCAAGGAACCAGAAACACCACTGAGGCCAAGTGACCCTGCAGTCAAAGACACTGGAGAGCCCTGGGAGCACCTGAGTCAGTAAGGTGCCCACTTGCTCCTGCAGGCAAAGCAAACGCTTTTCTGTTAATGTCGCCAACCTCTGCAGTGTCAGAAAGTGAGCCCTGATGGAAACCATGTCTTGAAAGGGACCAAAATCTGATTTCCTCCAGTTTATCAAAAACCTGTGAACCTGGAGGACCTGAAATACTCTTGCCAAATGAACCCACAAGTGGACCTCGCTGGGAGCCTGCACCAAAAGACTGTCCAAATAAAGATGCACAAACACCTCTTCTGCATGAAGAAGAGCCATCAGAGGCGCCAGTACCTTTGTGAATACCCTTGTGGGAGAGGACTTTAGGCCGAAGGGAAGAACACAGAACTAGAACAGGAAATGATCATCCCCTATTGCAAACCTCAGGAATTTTTGAGAGGTTTCCGAGACAGGGACGAGAAGGTAGGCATCTTTCAGATCCAGGGACCCCCAAAAAAATCCCCTGGACCTATCAGAGGAATAATCGCCTGTACAATCAACATCCTGAAATGAACAGTCCTGATCCACAAATTTACCCATTTGAGATCCAACACTAGGCGAAAACCCATAGACACCTTCTGAACCAGAAACAGGACAGAATAAGCCCCTCCTCCTTGTTCCCTCAGAGGCACTCTGGACATGGCTCCCTTGACCAATAACTCTTGAACCCCTTCTAGCAGGGCTGATCTCCTGACCCCTGCCACAGGAACTGGCATCAGCTGAACCAGTATCTGGAGGAACCAGAGCGAACTCTATGGAATATCCATTCTCCGCAATGTTCAGTACTCATTGATCCGTGACATTCTCCTGCCAAGCCGACAGAAAATGCCACAGCCTTCTTCCAACCGGCCAATCTTCCCTGGAACAGTGATTGTCAGGAGTCCTTCTTGGAAGCCCCCTTTTTAGGTGGAACAGAACCTTTAGGAGAAAAGCGGGGCTGGAATCTATGCTTTCTGGAGGAAGAGGATCTGGGTTCATATTTAGGAGAAGACTTAGTAGGTTTCTTCCACACTCTGTTAGCCGAGGAATCCACTTTGTAAGGCAAAGCATGTTTCTGCTCCTTAAAAGCCTTAAAGATTATGGGCAGCAACTGAGCCCCAAAAAGAGCCTGACCCTCAAAGGGAAGACTCAGAACACCTGGAGCCAGGAAGAAGCAGCGGCGGCAGCAGCGCAAGCCGAAACGATAAGAAGCACCTGCTGTCTGAGTGGACTTTCTGTCACCTCAACTTTCTGAACTGACCCAGAAGAGGAGATGTATGCTGCTACGCTGATCTGACGCAATGCTGATCCGAGCAGCAGCTCGAGGATCGCAGACTGCTGTGCACTGCACTGTACAGCTAGGCAGTGTCCGTGAAGGAGAGAGGCACCCCCACTCCCATGAAGAGGCAAGAGGAAAGAGGCGCGCACAGGCCCAAGCCCCAGGCCCCAGGCCTAAGCCCCGGGTGGTTGCATGGCACATAGGGCGCCCGGATTTCACCTGCGGCCTGCTGCCTGACTGCCTCCTGCAAACTGCTGCCTGCTGTGTCGTGAGAAGTGCAGGTGAGGTGCCTGCGAGGAGGGGACCCACTCCACCCCTGGTCCTTGCTCCCTAGCCCTTGCCTCTGCCACACTGACCTGCAGGGGTCCTGGGAGGACCTGAGCCAAAGATTGAGGATGGTTGAGACGCTAGGGGTCCCACACCTGCTCGCCACCAGGAGACCATACCTGGAGTAGTAAGGTAGATGTGACACGGAGCATTGACTCGGTTGAAGGGGAACCTGGTGCCAGTGTAAACCCTCCACCCGGAGCAGCCCTGAAGATCATCCTGAAGTACTGTGCGACGATAGCGTGATGAACAACGGCTGCAAGGAGGTGTGAGGTGGTACGGAGGAGGGGAGAAGTGCGAGTGGCGGCAGAGGTAGCGGGCTGAACAGTCGAGGACTCGAGGAACCGTGTCATGTGCGCCACTGTGCTGTGCTAGGCTATAGAGACTACAAAGACTATAGGAAAAAGGTCTACCCGCTATGCCTGCGCTACCCTCTCATAACGCCACATACTCACACTGCCCACCTCCCCGACACACAGCACGACATATTCACCGCAGGTGGCTCCTCCCGTGATAAAAATAGTAGACTGGAGGGGAGTGTACCAGGTACGAGGGTGGGACAGAGCCGGGATAGAGTGGCTCAGAGCCGTGACGGACCCAGGTGCCCAGGTACCGAGGGTGGATGTAATTGATAAAATAAAAAGACCACATTGTCTACCTGCTGTTGGGGAAAGTACTGACTAGGTGAAGACACCTGACAAAAATAAGTTGAACCTGTAACCGGATCAAGAGTTACGACCCATACCTATACAGAGTTTTCAACACAAGCCCCTGCTCAGCTTTGAATGATGAGTAAGACAAACACCCACAAAAACAAATAGGAGGAGAGGGTGGCAGAGGGGACAAACAGTAAAAACAGTCAAGGTAAATTCTGCAAGGGGAAAACACATCATTAATATCACCTGTGGCAAGAATGTTTGAGAAAGTCTTAAAGGTCCCAGAAAAATTAGACTTTCTAAAGAACCTGGTGTAGATCATTTTCTCAACCCCAAAGGATACAAACTTACTCACAGCACCAATTACTCCAATAAAATATAGTCCAGTACAAATAAATGGAAAAAGGGGTGAAGTTGGAGATATCAGACCGGGAAGCGTAAAAGAAAAAAGAGTATTAAAACCCCAGAAACTGAAACTGAGGAGAAGAAGGAAGCTAGTGTGATGCTGGAGTGGGACTCAGTGAGTGACATTGACCTCCTATCAGTCTTGCCAGAATCACCATCTCAGGAAAATAACCGAATTGAGCAAAAAGCTACCTTATTGAATAATGGATACCCAATGCCAATAGAAGTTATAGTGGAGACTGACTGGAATAAGGAGGGAAAAGTAAAGATACCGCTGACCCAACAGACTAAAGTAGAAAGTATCCAAGAGCCACTGAATACTCCACTAGTAAAACAAGCATGACAGGAGATGCAGGTGACGCATGGTAACCAGGAAGAGTCCAGCGACCAACAAAAAGTGAGAACACCTCCACCTGACAGTCTCCATGTGGGACGTAATATTTAAAACACCGCAGCTGACACTCGACGCATTAACATATCAATCGAATAAAATGGACGTCCAAATAGACTTACTAAATATAATGGCAACGTCAATATCAGGTGTAGATCAGAGACTTGTAGAGCTAAATAATCTGATCACGCGTGCACAGAGGCTTGCGGCATCAACATACATGGAATGTATGTGTGCCCCACTGGTAAACAAATTGCAGCAAATCCCGGAGGTGCTAAGTACCTCCGGGTAGAAGACTTAAAAATACTGAATCCTGGCTAAATGCAAAACTACAGGCAGAAGGGGGCAAGTGTAGTAGGCCCAAGAGGGAGGACAAAAAAGTTGCTGAAGGTAACAAAGTAAATAAAGAATAAAAGGAAGATGGGCCCAAAAACCATAATCGAGAATTCAAGATTAACAATATGGACAAAGGTGATAATATCTTGAGCGATCATAAAGTGGAAGTAATGGAAAATCCCAGAGAACCTGAGGTGAAAGTAGGGAACCAGCAATCACAAAGGGGAATGACAAAGAAACAGAGAAAAAAGATGCGTAAAGCCAGAAACAAGCAAGAACCAAGCTATACAAGGTTGGAGGTCGGCAAGGTGCAAGAAGAGAATGAAAAAAGTGGAGAGATGACACCAGAAAAGGTGAAACCTATGATAGAAAGTGCAAAACTCTTCCCCATCTTATAAAGGGGGAATGAGGATGAAGACGGTGGAAAGACTTCAAATGGAAATTCCACGAATGAAGCAAATCGCGAAGAAATAAAATAAACGTAGAGAAATCGACAACCGTAGTACATCTAGACGAAGGGAGATATACAAACCCAATACAAGGGATCTGGGATCAGAAAATGCATGAACTAGTAAAGCAAACTAGTAAGGGAACCTCCAGGACAGTATGTAATAATCATCAATATCAGCAAATGACCAGTGACGTGAATAATAAAGAGGTGAAGTCGCAACCCTTGGAAATAAGTGAAGATATCCCAAATGTACAGAATGAAATAGAAAAATATTGGATGTCTAGAGCATTTGAGTGTGGTAGTGATGGAGCTCGAAAGACGTTTAAAGGACTCAAGAGAAATAGTCAATGTAGAACATCAATGGGAAAAGAGGACATAAACGGTGTAAAACTAAAATAATCTTTACCCCCTTTTATAAGCCTAGAAGTTCACATGACGTTTTCAACCAAGGGAATATATTGAGCCTACTGCATGCAATCCCTTCACTGGTAACATTAACTTCAAGTGCTATAGTGTCAATTGAGTTTCTGGATCGAATGGAAGGTAGATCACAAGAACCCACGATGGTCTCCTTTCAAAATATGATGTTAGCCAAATCAGTAATGCGAGAAAAAGGAACGTTCGCAGCCTGTGGGATAGAATTATCCCTGCCCTCAACAGAAGTGTATCCAGTACCATTTGTGCATGAAACAACTAAAAAATTCTTCTTCTTACGATAAAGAGGACCAAAGATACTCAGTCCTCAGATCAGCTAGAGGAAGGATGGTGAAGCAAGAGGAGTCTCTCCATCCCATTCACATACACGAAAATGAAAGGGGCACACAAATAAATGTAGGTTGGATAATGAAGGCACTGCATAGTAACTACATAACTTGACCAAATGGAAGTATGGAGACCAAAAAACAGTATGATTTGTTATCCACTGGCTCATGGAGTGTATACGGTGTACAAACAAAAATGCAAAAGAAGGACATAGCTATGTTGCTAGAAGGAAGCCAGATAATATGCCTCCAGGAAACATGGGTGCCTGAGGCTTTTGACATAGTAGGGTATGCCGGTTATTACGGACCGACAGTTAAAACAAAAAATCAGGAGAGAGCAAAAGGCGGATTAGCAGGTTTCATTGAAATTGCACTAAAAATTGAAATAGCACAGGTACCTTTAGGAAGCTATAACATTCAGGTGATAAAGCTAAACAATTGGATAAAAGTCATAAAAACTCTCAGCATATGTAACAAATGTGTATATACCTCCAAATGCAAAAATGAAGGGTGTCATAACATCTGAACTATGTGATGTGTTATTGACCTTGCTACAGAGGCCACATCTACCGGATATATTAATAACAGGGGATTTTAATATTGACTTGATCCATCTTCCAGAACGTGAAGATCATGTAATAGAGCAGGATCATATGTGGTCAATTCCCCCCCAAATAAACAGGGTCCCTATGATAAAAACGTATGACAAAAGGGCAAACAATTTAGTAAAAGATATGGAGGCCTTAGGTGTGCGAGTATTAAACGGGAGGTTTCAAGCAGATACCCCACCAGAGGGAACGTATCAGTCAACCATGGCATGCTCCATCATAGATTACACAGCGGTTATGCTAACTCTCTGGGGAAGGATTACAAATTTTATCATAAAAAAACAGGGAGTAGTGACCATGGGCAACAAAGAATTGTGCTTTCTGGGCAAGTGCAGCATTTCCAACAGACACCTCTGGTGTTTGGGGAAGATACAACAATAAATTTTAGAAGGCTGATTCGGTCTAACAATTTGGACACAAGAAGCAAGGAATTAGCAGAAAGCTTAATAAATGAAACTCTAGCTAGCAGACAAGACAACAAAGTTAATCAGTGGGCGAAGTTTTTGAACAGAATAATAGAAAAAGAAGTAGCCAAGAGGCCCAGAAACTCTGCACAAAGAACGGTAGTGCAGGAAAATAAAGGTAAAATAAAATTATATTTTCTGACTCATAGGTTAAGGAAATACTGAAAACTACTACAAAAGAGTATGAGGAAAAAATCTGCAAAATAGGGATCTACGTTGCAAATTGAATAGAACCCTGTAAAAACTGGTCTGGGAAGAGAAAAGGAAAGTAAATGATAATTTTTGGGTCAAGATGGTATATCTATCAGAACAAAAGAATTCAAGGCAGTTTTTGAAATCACCCTCAACCCCCTGTAGTCAACTCCAATATAACAGAGTAGACATGGGTAAACTTTATAGAAGATCTATTTAAGGCATTGACAAGTGGGAGGCAAGAAGATAAGTCCATATATGAGAATATTGGGAAGCGGGAATCAGGAATTAAAGATGCACACATAGATACTGTCACAGAGAATCAGATAAAGAAAATTGTCTTAAGCTATAGGCAAGATTGATAGCAACACATTGGAAAGCCCCACATACCCCCTCCCACGCGACATGGCTACGGGAGTTACATAGCCGATCTCAAGCTGAAGCACAGACGCTGCACTTGCTACAGCACAGAGGTCTCATTCTTTCGGGCCCGGAGATTTGGGACACGTTTGTGGTGGCAATAGAGGCCAGAGATGACATGTACCCCCCGTGAACAGGATACAACATACAAACAACACAGCTTGAGCTGACACCGTTAATACTTTAGCTACACGGTACCAGTTCTGATTGTCCTTAACTGAACTCATTGCTAATATTCTCCTTCTCTCTCAAATGACACTTCCCAGCTGCACCCATTCACACCCCACGCGCTAACATAGGCATGTAACATACATTTACAACATGTAAAATATTCTTGCCCTTGTATCTGTCAATACCACAGACACTTTTTACACCCTTGAGATGTAATTCACCTCAATTACGGATGCCGTCAGAGTTTGGCCAGACCCCCTTAAGCCGCAATCATTCCCCATAATAGCTCTCACGCTAAATGCCACTGTACCCTCCTTTCACTCTGCCCTTAATTTTCTCGCACTCTTAGGATTGGTTATAAATGTTCTCCCTTTCAGTTATTCTTGTTCCCCTCTTTCTATCCCCCCTTCCCCTCTTCTCTCTTTGACATCTTACGGTGTAGCAATGCTGTGTAAAATTATACAATTGTACAAACGTATTGCAAAATGGCGAACAGCTATTGTATTGTTGTGTGAAGATTGTGTTTAATAAACAGATTTTAAAAAAAAATCTATAGGCAAGATGGCGCCCGGGACAAAATGGTCCACCTCAAGCCTTGTATTCATCTAACATTTAATTATGGGTCCCAGTACTAACCACAGTGTATAATAGTGTGTTACAGCAGCAGACTCATGGCGGGGGTACATAAAAAACCCTATGTATAAGAAAGGAAATAGGGATTTACCTGAAAAATACTGGCTGATTACGCTCCAAGATATAGAAGCAAAGTATTTTGCCAACATATTACTGGGTGAACCGTGCGACTGGGTAACAGAGACGAAAATTGTGCTATTAAATCAAACAGGGTGTACACAGGGAGTAGGAACAGAGACAAATATTTTAATCTTGTCCCTGTTAACGGACAAGCAAAGACTAAAAAAGCAACCCATGTTTTGTCGATTTTAAATCAGCTTTCGATTCTGTGAACCGAAATCTGCTCTGGGAAAAACGTACAGTAATGGGTATACCGTCTGGTCTGCTCAATGCCATACAGCTCCTTTACACTAACACATGGGCGAGGATATCAATAGGGGAAGGATCGGTCTTGTCTAGGAAAATATATACCTTTCAGGGATTAAAGTAAGGCTGCGTCCTGGCACCCTACTTCTTTAATTTGTTCCTAGCAGACCTGACAGACAACCTCGAGGCAGTAAACTAAAACGCACCTAAACTAGGCTCAAAGTGTATCTCCAATTTGCTCTGTGCAGATGATGTTATTCTTATAAACCAAACGCGGATTGGGTTACAAAGATTATTGAGAAGGCTGTCAGAATGTTCTCAGAAAAACGGGCTAATAGTACATTTTTAAAAGACAAAGGTAATGGAATGCAGTCGGAAGATTAATAAAAAGCATAGGTGGTTTTTAAATGAGGAACAAGTAGAGCAAGAGTAATTTTATCGATCGATATCTGGGAATATTGTTTGATGAACATGGATGTTTTAGCCAGCATATGAAAGAGTTAAGAAGAAAAGGCATAAAGCTGCGCTTAACTTTCTCAACCCTAAAAAGATATTTGAACGTATGGCAGTGTAGCACTTCATGGCAGAGATGCAGTATGTTTAAACTCAATTATAATAAGATTATATAGGCAGCTATTTTTCTTATTACCAAATGCTTCTCCGGCACAAATACGCTTGTAGTTTGGGTTAGTAAATCAGGTAATATCAGGAAAGAGACCTATGCAAAAAGCTGGTACAGAATAAAAACTAATAAGAGGCATGGTCAGTGCCAAGTGTTATGGTAAAAACTGCAAAGGAACAATGGGACACCTGCAGCGCAGTATTTGAATCTGGCAATAAATGATCTAGGGTTGAATGAAATCTGGGAAGCAGACTTATCAGTAGAATGCTTTAAGAAACAGGTAAACTGCAACATAAAAAGGCTATCTTTACAACAAGATAAAGAATTATTGTCAAAATGATGACATGCATGGGGGGTGTTGAATAATTATAAGTTCCCCTGACAGCAGCCGTATTTCGAAGAAGGCTGGTCTCTCGTTTTAAAACTACGGTTCAAGCATTTCAGGTTAGGGAAGCTACCAGGTGACAACATAGTCTACTTAAGAGAAAGGGTGAGCGAGAATGAGCACTGTAAGCTATGTAAGCAAAGGAAGATGAATCTGAGTAGTTTATTATGTCTTTACCCAGCCTTAATGCAGGAAAGAAAACGCATGTTAAAATGTCTGCTTAACCAACGAGGTATACGCACATGCAGACAAGCAGTAATAGCATGTCTAAAACCAGATGATCCTATTTTGAACTCACACATGGTGAAATTCTTAAAGGTAGCAGAAAAAATATTATTGGCAAATCATCTGACACAATCCCCCTAGGAAAAGGATGATGGACAATAGAGTCCCAGGAATCTGATCAAGTAAAAGTATGAGCTTGTTTTAATATTGAAGTTATGTTTTTTTTTTTTAATGTGTTTTTCCGAAAAAGTAATGTAAGAGTTATTTATATTATGGTCCATGTATTTTAGTATAAAATAGATTTATTTTTGTAATGTTTTTTTATTAACTGAACAATAAACCCACTCACTCACTCAAGCCTCATAAAGGCAGACTTTTCCCCAGGGTCCACCTTCCACTGTCACAACCACAGAGATGACCTTGCTGCAATTAAGGCCCCTGAAGCCATAGCAGAGGTGCGAATAACATCAGAAAAAATGTCCGCCAGTAACCTAGCCTGCTGTTCCATAACCGCCAGCAAGTCAGAACATTCCGAGCCCTCTTGCACCTCCACTGCTAACTTATCAAAGTCCTGAACCAAGGATTGAGCAGAATGGCAGGAAATGACTGACCCTTAAAGCCAAATATTTAGCTGCAAACGCCCTGAGTCAGCTTTCAAATTAGTGGCGTCAGTAGGAGTACGATTGACCGCCATCTTCCCAATCACAGTAGCTAGCATGGAATCCAGCCGGACCGAAGGAGGCAGAGCATCCTCGCCTTCTAGTAAATACAACTTCTGAAGGAAATGTGGAACCTGGACCTTGTCCACGTCCTTCCTTTCACGAAAAACCATATCCTTGACCGGCCCCTGGAATGGCGTAGCAAAACGAGACGGAGTAACATACTGAGGAAACAAGTGCCTCTCCGCCTCCGCTGGCTGAAAGAAAGGGAATCCCAGATTTTCCCTTACATGCGCCAGGATGTCCCATATCTCTTCCCGTGATGCATACTTCCCCCAAGAGGAAGTAGAAGGAGCCTCCCCATCTGAGGAAGATGAGCTACCCGCAGCCAATGATTTCTGCATCCTGGATGGAGGCCTAGGCTGCTCAGCCCCCACCTGAAGAGCCCTGGACACTGCCACCTCAATCATTTCCTGCACCTCCTCTCTAGACATGAGAGGTGCACTTCCCCCTTCAGAATCACTGGGGGTCTGAGATCACTTCTGGAGGACCAGAACATCCTCCACTTCAGAAGACGACGAGGGGGACAAAATGCGCCTCCTCTTCACACAGCGTTTAACCTCCATTATACCACACAAATGTCCATACCAAATGAGGCAGCAAATAAATAGGGGAGAGAACCCCAACACAAACACCAATGGGTATGCAGCAAATGGCCCTCCAATCAGGCACATGATCCCCCCCACAAAGTAAGAAAAACGGGCCCAAAACACTTGCTCACCGCATAGAATACCAGCCACAGGCTGACAAGGATGCGTCCTGCAGCGCAAGGCGCCGACTCGGAAGCACAGCCCCAGCCATAGCAGAGCCATCCGACTCCATTGGAATAGCCAGAAGCCATGTCAGCAGGGGAGCCATGCTCACCCCAATGAGACATCGCTGCCTGGGGCACCGCAACCCGCAGCAAAGGCACAGTGAAGCACTACCAGGCCCTGCCGTGGAGGAGAAAAGAGAGGTAAGTAGCCAAAAAAAACAGAAGGGGGTTGGGGCGTGGGAGGTTTTAAAGTGGGAAGGGAGGGGTCTAGGTGAGGCAAAGGGGCCTCATTGCTTAATAAGGAAGGCGAGGGAAAGATAGGAGGTAATAGGGTTAACATATGTCCAAATCCTGCTTTCTAGATCTTTGTACTCTGATCTGACTAATGTATTCACATTCTGAATTAAAGAATGTTTCTGTGTCGCAAATTATCTCTTTGTTAATATGCATTATAATTCTTGAATGTCTAATGGTGTCTGTGTTGAGTAGATTAAACTTGTTTCATAGATTTGATCAACCCATAGTTTTTATTTACATCTACAATCGGATGTGACAAACTATTTACGTGACTTGTGCTTTGTGGTTGTAAAATAAAGCTTTGCAACTTTTATTGATTGGAGTTTTATTCCGTTGCCACATTGGTCATGGTGTTTAAATTTGTTCTTGGGTTTGAAATGATTGTGTATGGTTGAAAAGACTCTTCACTGTGTCCAAAGAACCCATCGACCTCTGGGAAGCATTTACAAATCCTGCAAAGGATGAGAAAAACAGGTTAGCACCCTCCACATGTGTTGTGGGAGACGGCGAGGTTCACCTGGCTGTAGTAGCATCTGAGCAGCGCTTGCGATGTCCCAATGCTGCTCAATGCATGGATTGACTCTTGAGGCCTGTCATTGGCGTGCAAATAATCAGTTTCGGGTAACAGTCACACAGGAGCAGGGAGGCCCCATTCTCATACTACTTACATGCTACCATTTGCGTGGCCAGCAGCAGAAGTGAGTACTGTAGTGCTAGGGGGCCTGCTGACACTCTGTGGCTGCCGTAATGAACAGGTCTGTAAAAAGTAATCGAAAAGCAGCAGCACTTAACATTTATTTTGATGTATATTCTTCCTTTGTTTTGTCCAAATAATTATCTTAAATGGTATTGTTAGCACAATCAAGTATATATTCTTAATCAGTAGCACTTGCTTAAACTTGTAATTTTTGGACAATTATGCATCTGAAAAGCAAATCATCATAATTAGGATCCCAAAGCATTAGGAGCATTGCATCTATTTTGAGGTGTATTCAACCATGTCACATTTCACACAAAATGGCCCCTTTCTGATATTGACTTTATTATATTTAGTAACTGCTTTCTTGAACTCTGTGGGTTGTCATGCAAAATGTCACACATAAGGCAGTGAAATGTCACTCATAAATACACTGGAAACCTGTAAATGTCACACATAAACTGAAAACTTGGCCGCTATGCATGTAGTTTCTAAGAATATACACACTCTAGCTCTGAGACACACTTGGTTGGGTCCAAATGCGTCGTCACGAATCTCGTAAATACTGTTTACTTTATTACAGCAGAGGTGAAGATCCTGCCCTGGCCATAGGAAACTCCAGACCTTTCCTTTTATAACTGGTTCTTAAATATTTTGCATTTTGTTGCATGCAGTTTCACATTTACCATTTTAAACTCGGGTCTACAATTCTGTAGAAAAAGGTTGCGAAGATTACCTTCGAGAATCTAGCTCCTGGTTTGATTATATGTAAGTATTCATGTTCTATAAGTTATTTTTTTGCTCGCTCTCATATCTGTAGAAGCGACGGTGCCTATCCATCTGGTATCGTCTCGAATACCTGTATGCAATGAAATACTGAACTGCAGCACAGTTTCGAGAGAAAAAAACAAGTTGCACTCTCCCACTCTGGTAGAGAGAGAGAAGCACCACTGGTAATGATGGCATGCTAGAAGAGGGGGCTATGAGCATATCAAAGCAGCAGATGGCGCTGCTACCCTGTTAAGAGCTGAAGCAAGCTGCAACTGGAGGGCGAGAAGTTCTAAGGCGCGGAGATCGTGCACAACTGAATTATGTTCCAATGTTCCCATTTGTAGGGAAAATATAGTCCGGCAGCGTTTTCCTGGTGGGGTTTCGCGTTCAGATTTCATGCTTGTTTTCACGAAAACAGTACCCCTATTTCTTGTTAAAAAAAAGACAACCGTCCCTGGACGGTTAATGCACAAGCTGAGGTGCCTATGGCTGAAAGACAAGGGGAGGGGCGTCCTGCACTGTAAAGCTAACAAGGTCGAGGCTGACAGTGAAGGAAGGGGCAATCTTTCTCACCAGGGTGCCCTCCTACCTGAAAGAAATGCAACTGTATACGATTGCTTAATCAGCTAATTCAAATGCTTCCCGGGAAGCCAGTATATTTTTAATTGATGGTGAAATAATTTATTCTGTTGCAAAGGTAACGTAAGTGCGGATGCCAACGTTTTAGAAATGGAAAGAGGGAGATTTTTTTTACTCCTATATCTTTTATTGATTTTTGCAATCAAAGATAATAACATTCCTCCGCCCAAAGGATATGATGCTCAAGCACCATAAATAGGCTGTGTGCAGTACACATGGAGGCGTTAACGCCCAGTAACCATTACCCCCTTAAACTTTCCGGAATATTTACTTTTCATTCTGCTCCAGAGTTCACTGCCTGCTCCATTACAGGTCCTCAATTTCTTGTTGTAATCGGATGTCAACCAATCCATTCTACTCCTCTGGTCAGTCACACTGTACACCAACCTCTGTCTCACCCCGCATTCGGCTTGTGCCCATCGTGTTAGTTCTCACAACCGTTGCTTCTTAGTAGGTGATCAGTTAGTCATCCATATTAATGCTATATATTTCTTTGCCACAGCTTGACCCAGCTCTACTACCTTCTCTGCATGTTTAGGCCCAAATTTAAGAGGGCCTAGCGCCTGCGCTAATGTCGCCCAACGAGGCCAAAATCGCCATGCCAGATTTACAAAGTGTCGCAACACATGCATTGCACCACTTTGTAACCCCTTGCGCCACATTATGACTGCACCAGGCATAATGTATCCAAGGGGGGCGGTCCCCAGTTAGGGGGACAGCAAAAATGGCACCAAGAAATCTAAGCAGGTGTTAAAAGGGGGCACACCATTGGTTACAATGGGCCCCTAGGTACTGTCCAACATTTTGGCACAAACCCTGTACAGTACATCAATAGTGTCAAAAAGTTTGACGCTATTGCCCCCCTACCCTGTGCCATGGTGCACCGTATTTTAAATATGGTGCGCACATGGTGGTGGTAGGAGGGCGCTAAGGGGCACAAGAAAGTTGCGCTGCACTGGGTGAAGTGCCACTTTTTAAAAATCTGCCCATTAGTGTGTTTAGATCGGGCCACCAGAAACAAAGGACATAGTTGCATAGTAGGCAGCTGTGGTACATCGGATAAGACCATTAGCACTTGAATTACCTCCCCCAAAAAGCTCCCACACTCGGACATACGAATATAGGACCCAAGGGCAGATCTGCATATAGGCCAGTGTTTCTGTTTGGCTGGGTTCAATCTGTGCAGCCATTGTGGTGTGACATAATCCCTGTGTACACATTTATAATATATCAACTTTAAACATGCATTACAAGTTACCCGACCCAGAAGCCCATTCACGCTCACTCAGCTCTTCACCCATAACTCCTTCCCATTGAGTTTTCAGTGTCATAATGTGGGTGGCTGTGCATAGTACAAGTAGGGCACACAAGTGCAAAATGAGTTTGCGCTCTCCCTTCATGTCCGGTAGTTTTTGATTTAATACATGCGTCTCCTGTTGGAACCCTACCAGGCCTTCCTTATGGCTGCCACCAGACCAGCGTAAGCAAGGAAGCAGGCACCTGGTCATACATACCCAATTTGCATCTCTGATGGACACTACAGCGATCCTGCCTCTCTCCCTATTGAGTAGCCAAGCTAAAAGCCTACCAGGATGGTCTTCCTGTTTGTGTAGCATTTTAGTATACAGTTTGTAACTGTGCTTCCCAGGGATGAACTGGCCTCGTCTAGTTCTCCGTGCAGTCCATGTTTCGTTTCACATACCTCCACTGTGTAGGTCCTATCTGTCGATGCCTGCTATTTGCTGTTCCAATTTCATGACTGTGGCCCTCATTTGGACCTCGGCGGTCTTTTCTCAAGACAGCCGAGGTACCGCCGTGCTGAAGACCGCCAGTGCAGGCTGTTTTCCGCACAGTGTATTATGACTGCTGGCAGCCCTCCGCCCTTTTCCGGACGGAGAGCCGCCAGTAGCCATACTGGCGGTCGGCGGTGAAGTGGAGGCTGCTCCACCTCCACGTCATCAGAATACCGCCCACCAAATCACAACCCAGGATCCGGCGGTGTTCTGGTGACGGGCTTCTGGTGGCGGAGCAGCCCCCATGGATCCCATTCCCTCCCAAAGGATCACCGGAACAGGTAAGGTGATTGTCCGTTAGGGGAAGGGGGTGGGGGAGTGTTGTGTGCCTGCATGGGGTGTGCGTATGAGTGTGTAGAAGGGGTGTGTGAGTGCGTGTATGCATATGGGGGGTGTGGTGTGTGTATTTGAAATGTGTGTGTTTATGTCTGTGTGTATGTGTGCATGTATGTGTGTGTGTATGTGAAGTAGTGTGAGTGTGCGTGAAGGGGTGTGTGTGTGTGTCAATGTTTGGGGGTGTGTGAGGAGGGAGGTCCTACCACCTTTGATGGGTAGTAGGGGGGTCGTGGGTTTGGGGGGAGGACTCTGGGGAGGGGGAGGAGACCCCTATCAGTGCCAGGGAACGTATTCCCTGGCACTGACAGTGCCTACCGCCATGGATTTGGTGGCGGTACAGAACCCCACAAAATCCATGGCGGTATGCAGGGTCGTGATGCCGCCGGCAGTGTACTGACAACCGCCGGGCTGGAGACCGAAGTCTCCAGCCCAGCGGTCGTTGTGGAGAAGTCCCTGGCGGTCAGAGTGGAGAAGTGGCGGTTTGGCATGGCGGTCACCGCCATACTTGTAATTTCATTTTTTTTACCGCCGACCTGTTTGCGGCATTACCGCCACTTCTCCACCGACCACCAGGGTTGTAATGAGGGCCTGTGTGTCCCAGGAATCTACGTACCCCATATGTCGTGGCCATGTATTTCCCCCATCTGGTTACCTTAAAGGCTCTCCAAAATACCCTAGCCGACTCCACTGTTCCTGCATTTATGGTGAAAAAGTTCTGTACCACTCCCTAATTTCCTCCCAGAATACCTGGCCTAATAATGCTTGGGGTTGTAAATGCCAATGTGGCACAGGTGCCAATTAAACTTGGTCTTGCAACTCTACAGTGAGTGGCGCAGGATACAATAAGGTTCTGTCCAGGTACTAGGCCACATTACATAAATATGTAATCCATGCTAGAGGAGGTCCCATGTGGAGGAGAATAGAAAGAGTAGCCCTTTGTTGTGCCATGGTGTGTTATCTAGGAGCTCCAGGAGGTTGAATGTGTCCATACCTTCCAGCAGCGCCCTGGAGATCTGCCCAGTAGTCTAGCGGAGGGCCTGGAGCTGTCTAGGTGCCTATCCAAAACACATTTGCAATCACCCATCCAGATTACGTCATGGTGAACATATGGTCTCAGAAGTTGCACCACTGTTTCAAATAAATCAGGTGTGTCAACATTTGGAGCATATGTGTTTAGAGGCACCGTGTGTATCCCATCTATTTCGCCCACTATGCCTACATACCAGCCATCTGCCAATTTTAGCTCAGTAGTTACTCTAAGGGGGACACTACCATCTACCCACAGCAGCACCCCATGTGTCGAGGAAGTAACCATAGTACCATAGTCCACCCCCCATTTGGTTCATATTTTCTCATCTTCCTGTGGTAGCAGGTGTGTTTTCTGTAATATCACTATCTTTGCCTGGTGTTTCCTCACATAGGTCCTAATTCTCAGCCACTTAATGGGGTTCTGTATTCCCTTAACCTTCCAGGATAGAGCTATCACCCCCATGTGTGTAGTATGTGTACCCCTCGCATGTCCCGGCTTAGTCGCACCAGCCTGTCATTTCAATACAATGTAACCTAGGCCTTCTCTCTGATAATCTGAAACAAATACCCCCTGAAAAACTAACTACCTGTGATACCCCTCCTCCTGTGTGGCCCACCCCAACTCGGCCTCCACAATCAACACACATGAGGTCACCCCTCCCAAACTACAATCAATCTTCCCTCTCCTGGTGGGATGCCACCATGGTCCCCATGACGGGGTGCCCAGGTAGTTACGCCCCTAGGTCTCACACACACACACTGAAGCACACTAAAGAGCAGTCATGTACATATATGCCTCTTCAGTCACAACCAACACACATGACATTCTCTATCCATTGTAAATCACAGCCCTACCATTGGGCTTATACGTAATAGCATTGGTGGCCCCCACACTCAATCATGAATCATGAACCATGCCAGTAGTTGTGTGGTTCCCCTCAGGTCTCCAGTCACAGATTTTCAATTAGCTGCATAGGGTCGCCTGCATTGTCAAAGAACTGTCTCTTCCCCTCAAAGGCGTGCTGACGGCAGCAGTGCGTGATCCAGACTTCGATCCCTGAGTTTCCGCTTCACCTCCATGAATTACCTCTGTAAGGAAATGGCTCCCTGTTGCAGTTACCCCCCACGTTTTGCCTGATACTGATGCTGACTTGACTGAGAAGTGTGCTGGGACCCTGCTAACCAGGCCTCAGCACCAGTGTTCTTTCACCTAAAATGTACCATTGTTTCCACAATTGGCACACCCCTGGCACACAGATAAGTCCCTTGTAAAAGGTACCAGTGGTACCAAGGGCCCTGTGACCAGGGAAGGTCTCTAAGGGCTGCAGCATGTGTTGTGCCACCCTTAAGGACCCCTCACCTAACACATGCACACTGCCATTGCAGATTGTGTGTGGTGGTGGGGAGAAAAAAGCAAAGTCGACATGGCATCCCCCTCAGGGTGACGTGCACACGTAATACTGCCTGTGGCATTGGTAAGTCACCCCTCTAGCAGGCCTTACAGCCCTAAGGCAGGGTGCACTATACCACAGGTGAGGACATAGCTGCATGAGCAATATGCCCCTAGTGTCTAAGTCCATTCTTAGACATTGTAAGTACAGTGTGGTCATATTAAGTATATGGTCTGGGAGTTTGTCAAAAACGAACTCCACAGCTCCATAATGGCTACACTGAATACTGGGAAGTTTGGTATCAAACTTCTCAGAATAATAAACCCACACTGATGTCAGTGTTGAATTTATTACAAAATGCACACAGAGGGCATCATAGAGATGCCCCCTGTATTTTACTCAATACTTCAGTGCAGGACTGACTGGTCTGTGCCAGCCTGCTGCTGAGAGACGAGTTTCTGCCCCCATGGGGTGAGAGCCTTTGTGCTCTCTGAGGACAGAAACAAAGCCTGCTCTTGGTAGAGGTGCTACACACCTCCGCCCTGCAGGAAATGTAACACCTAGCAGTGAGCCTCAAAGGCTCAGGCTTCGTGTTACAATGCCCCAGGGCACTCCAGCTAGTGGAGATGCCCGCCCCCTGGACACAGCCCCCACTTTCGGCAGCATGTCCAGAGAAAATAATGAGAAAAACAAGGAGGGGTCACCCACCAGTCAGGACAGCCCCTAAGGTGTCCTGAGCTGAGGTGACCCCTGCCTTTAGAAATCCTCCATCTTGATTTTGGAGGATTCCCCCAATAGGGATAGGGATGTGCCCCCCGCCCCTCAGGGAGGAGGCACAAAGAGGGTGTAGCCACCCTCAAGGACAGTAGCCATTGGCTACTGCCCTCCCAGACCTAAACACACCCCTAAATTCAGTATTTAGGGGCTCCCCAGATCCCAGAAAATCAGATTCCTGCTACCTTAACCAGAAGAAGGTCTGCTGACCTGAAGCCCTGCAGTGAAGACGGAGACGACAACTGCTTTGCCCCAGCCCTACCGGCCTGTCTCCCAACTTCGAAGAAAACTGCAACAGCGACGCATCCAACAGGGACCAGCGACCTCTGAAGCCTCAGAGGACTGCCATGCAACCAAGGACCAAGAAACCCCTGTGAACAGCGGCCCTGTTCAACAATCTGCAACTTTCTTGCAACAAAGAAACAACTTTAAGAACTTCACGTTTCCCGCCGGAAGCGTGAGACTTTCCACTCTGCACCTGACGCCCTCAGCTCAACCTGTGGAAAACCAACACTACAGGGAGGACTCCCCAGTGACTGCGAGCCCGTGAGTAGCCAGAGACAACCCCCCTGAGCCCCCACAGCGACACCTGCAGAGGAAATCCAGAGGCTCCCCCTGACCGCGACTGCCTGTAACAAGGGACCCGACGCCTGGAACCAACAGTGCACCCGCAGCCCCCAGGACCTGAAGGAACCGAACTCCAGTGCAGTAGCAACCCCCAGGCGACCCTCTGCCTAGCCCAGGTGGTGGCTACCCCGAAGAGCCCCCCCTGTGTCCGCCTGCATCGTTGAAGAGACCCCCGGGTCTCCCCATTACTTCCAAAACAAAACCTGATGCCTGTTTGCACTCTGCACCTGGCCGCCCCTGTGCCGCTGAGGGTCTACTTTCTGTGCCTGCTTGGGTCCCCGCCCGGTGCCCTACAAACCCCCTGGTCTGCCCCCCGAGGACGTGGGTACTTACCTGCTGGCAGACTGGAACCGGGGCACCCCTGTTCTCCATTGAAGCCTATGGCCCTCATTCTGACCCTGGCGGATACAATCCGCCAGGGCCAAGGGGCGCGGGAGCACCGCCGACAGGCCGGCGGTGCCCCTAAGGGCTTTCTGACCGCGGCGCTAACGCCGCGGTCAGACAGGGAAAACTGGCGGTCTCCCGCCAGTTTCCCGCTGCCCTGGGGAATCCTCCATGGCGGCGCAGCATGCTGCGCCGCCATGGGGATTCCGACCCCCTTCCCGCCGGCCTGGCTCTGGCGGTTCTTACCGCCAGAACCTGGCCGGCGGGAACGGGCGTCTTGGGGCCCCTGGGGGCCCCTGCAGTGCCCATGCCCATGGCATGGGCACTGCAGGGGCCCCCTAACAGGGCCCAACTAGGCTTTTCAGTGTCTGCGATGCAGACACTGAAAAGCGCGACGGGTGCTGCTGCACCCGTCGCACGCCTTCCACTCCGCCGGCTCGATTCCGAGCCGGCTTCCTTGTGGAAGGCGCTTTCCCGCTGGGCCGGCGGGCGATCTGATTCAGATCGCCCGCCGGCCCAGCGGGAAAGTCAGAATACCCCTCGCGGTCTATTGACCGCGGGGCGGTATTCAGGCGGCTTCCGACGGGCGGGCGGCAACCGCCGCCCGCCTAGGTCGGAATGACCACCTATGTGCTTTGGTCACCTCTTTGACCTCTGCACCTGACCGGCCCTGAGCTGATGGTGTGGTCACTTTGGGGTTGGCTTGAACCCCCAACGGTGGGCTGCCTTGGACCCAACTTTGAGACTTGTAAGTGTTTTACTTACCTGCAAAACTAACTTTTACTTACCTCCTCCAGGAACTGTTGATTTTTGCAGTGTCCACTTTTAAAATAGCTTAGTGCCATTTTTACAAAGACTGTACATGCTATTGTGATTATTCAAAGTTTCTAGAGTACCTAAGTGAAATACGTTACATTTAAAGTATTACTTGTAAATCTTGAACCTGTGGTTCTTAAAATAAACTAAGAAAATATATTTTTCAATATAAAAACCTATTGGCCTGGAGTAAGTCTTTGAGTGTGTGTGCACAACAAATGCTTAACACCACCCTCTGATAAGCCTACTGCTCGACCACACTACCACAAAATAGAGCATTAGAATGATCTCTTTTTGCCACTATCTTACCTCTAAGGGGAACCCTTGGACTCTGTGCACACTATTTCTTACTTTGAAATGGTACACAGAGCCAACTTCCCACAACCTCTGTCTCCTTTGGGTGACTACACCGTAGTCCAGGTAGAAAAAAGATTTGGTTCTCAATATACTTCACACTGCCCTGCTGTCGTGACGCCGCCAGTATGCCCATCTTGTCTTTGTATCGTAGCATCCGAGCTATCAACATTCGTGGCGGGCCGCCAGTTTGGATTTGGCGCCCAGCTTTCTGTGAGCTCTGGCAACTGCCAGCTCCCCCTCCAGCCCGGGTAACACAATGGAAAGCCAAGTTTCCAGGAACTGTTCCACTGGGGTGGTCTCTGACCCCTCAGGCAGAACAAATATGCAAACATGTTGTGTCTTGATCTGTTCTCCAAGTCTGCCAGCCTGGCCTCCTATGTCTGCAGTCACCTGTCCTGATCAGCCAGTTGGCTAGTGTGTGCCCCCAGAACCTCATTTGTGCCATGAGCTCTAGTTCCCAGATCTTTCATACACTCCCTTGTCTTCTCCATGTCTTGGCATAGTAATGGCACCGTGAGGGCACCCCATCTATTTTCTCTGTGATAGCCTTATTGTCCTCCAGCATTAGATTTTTAATTTCCACATTTGACGGAGGTGAGAGGCTCCCCTTTTTGGGCTCCTCGTTAGTGGCAGCACCCCGTGCCATTCTAGCCAGTCATTCTTCATTTGGGTGGCAAGTCTTAGAAGCTGTGCCTGGGCCCTCTTTGGGCCTTGGTGGCATTCGCAGCCAACAGGGATTCATTGACGAGTTCAGGGCCTAGGGAGTGTCAGTCTAGCTCCCACTGTCCTCACTGGAGACAAGGAGGGAATGTCATGTGTTGCGCTGGGTGAGGCAGACAAGGGAGCCATCCCGGGGCTCTAAGTTCCAATGTACTATGGGTCCACTGTTACCACAGCCTACATCACATCCCTCCTACGACTGGCACAGAGTCAGGCCGTCATAGCCATGTCATGTGCTGCGCTCTTCCCAAGCTGTTCACTTGTCTTGGGGGTCGCAGTGCTTCCTCAATGTCATCCCCTGAGTGGGGGGTCACATCCACAGGCTCTAAACAGTCCTCTGTGATCGCTATTGGGGCAGAGGGTGGGTCCCAACACCAGTAATCGTGGGAGCTACAGCGAGGTGTGTTCTTTCAGGTGGCCATCTTAGCTCCTCCTCCATGAAAAGTGGGAGATTTCTAAAAAATAATAATCGGGGGAATGTATTTTTCCCATTGACTTCTATTGAAGCGGAGGCAGTTTCAAGCCAGAGACAGAAAAAATAAAGCCATTTTTGGCTTCAGACATTGGGAGTCTCCTGTCTGAATCTCTTTACACATTTGCAGCATCCTTCCTTACACTGTGTCAGTACTTAATTTGTAAAATAATAAGTGCCAGTGCCCAAATATCTTCTCAAAAGCCGACTGCTGGTGCTATCTAATATCAGGTGTTCCTCATACCAAGGATGTTTAGTCTTGATTCCACCTCATACCTCTTTCAACCACAAAACACTCCCTGACCCCTGATCTCACTCTTTCAGGTTCTTTATCATGCTTGCTTTCCTTCTTTCTCACAGTTTTTTCATCTTTATCTTCCTTCTTCTTTCACTCTTTCTTCTTTTCTATCTCTTGGTCTGGGTCACAGTCTGATGAGGAAAAATAAGTGCTGGTCCCTAAAAATACGTGCTGGTGGGCCCCACGTGCAATCACCGGCTGAAATAAGGCACTGAACTTTGTGGATGGGTACATTTCCCACTGATTATTTTAATATTAATTTATTTTTCATTTAAGGTAAGCACATTATATTTTATATGCATTAACCTGAAAGTGAAAGGCAAACAAAATAGAGGAAGAATATTTTTTCTTTTTAGCCATGTCTCTGGCCTCGCCAGAGTATGCTACCTTACTCCATTAAAACTTTTTGGGTTTATTGTGTGTCTACTACCGCTATTCAGATGGTCTTCTTTTTATTAAAAGTTTTTGTAGAATCCTTTCTTTGTCATTCAGACTACAGAGGTAGGTCCTGACACCTCCGGGGCTCAGTCTTGGGTCCAAGTTTGAGGCCTGCATCCAAGTTGATTTTGAAGGCATTGGGGTGGGGTGCCAGGCATCCACCAGGATGAGGGCATTGTATATGACAAACATCTATAAATCATGATTTCACAGCTTCTTGTCATCAGGTCTTGAATAGGGACAAAATAGGATTTGAGCGTATTGCAGTCAATGGCTGATTGTGGTTCTAACTTCATATTAATGTTACATTATGTTGTTGATGAAAATGTAACATATGAGGTCAAATAATTCAATTAGATACAGCTGTGGGGTAAGATGGACATTGATTAGGATGAGGGCAATGACAAAGCCAGGCCGTGGACAATGACTATGAAGGCGAACGGAGGAAAAAGATGGCATAAACACATTTTAAGTGGAGGTTAGATATACAATTCAAGGCCTTGTCTAAAACTCCAGTGTCCCAGAGGCAAAAGAAGAGGTGGAGTGGATGAAATGTGTTGAAAGCTGCTGAGTCCCATTTACATTAATTTGTTTTGAGGCCATCAAGAGAAGTGAAAATAGATGACTGCCCCCAGAAAGGGGCAGAAACTGACATGGGTGTCTGCCCAAAAATACATTTGCCTCAATTTGTTAAGCTTTTTGATATGGCCTTTTTGAGCAGCTATCGGGAAGGATTCTTTGAATTTGTGATCAACTGTAGAATTTCACCCCCAAGGTGCTGCAATAAATAACTTTAGCTTCATCACCTTGGTCCACTGATGTCTCCATCAGTACTGCTGTAGGAAGCTGCCTCGGTGTTTGGTGAGTACCTATGGTATTATCACCTTATACCAGGTCCAGGTATCCCCTATTAGTGAGGTGTAGACAGTGTCTAGGAAGCCAGGCTCACCAGAGGTAGCTTTGGATGAGCAGCCAAGATTTATCTAGGAGACCTGCAAAGCTTAAGCAATACCACTGTAGTCAAATAGCACTTATACACATGAAAAAACACACAGTGTTACAAAACTAAAGGCTGTTTATTTCAGTACCACAATCACTAAAACACTAGATAGGCAGTATTCCAATAGGAGGTAATTAAACACACTATGGCCCTCATTACAACCCTGGCGGTCGGTGATAAAGTGGTGGTAATACCGCCAACAGGTCGGCGGTAACAAAAATGGAATTATGACCACGGCGGAAACCACTCAGACAGACAGACACTTTAACACACCGACCGCCTCGGTGGTAGCAACAAGCACCACGGCTGTAACTGCTGACAGCTAGGCAGTAGACAATGTACCGCCCACTGTATTACGACAGGCCTATCCGCCACCTTTTCCGGGCTGTGGTGCTGCTGGCGGTGCTGGCAGTGGTGGGGGGAGGCTCCAAACCATCCCCTGCAGCCTCGGACGGCTGAACCGCCATGGTTGGTGGTGGGGGCTTCGAATGAATCCCAACAACAGGCCTCCTGTCCTTCCTGCCTGCTGGTGTAAGCCACTTGCTCTTCCCTTTTGCAGCTGGTAGTGCCTACTTGCCCTTCACTTTCGCAGCTGGTGGTGTCTCCTTGCCCTTCCCTTTCGCAGAGGGGGTGCCTCCTTGCTCTTCCTTGACACACACTTTCATCGCTGCTGGCTGGTTCCCTTGATCCTCTCCCACCTGCATTAGCTGTCAACACTACTGTGGCCGTGGACTGGGTGGCTGAGGTGCTCACCTGGGTTCTCACCACCCTGGCCCGACGTGAAGGATGGGGGGGGTAGGGAAGAGGTCAACGGTGAAGAGGAAAAGCTTCTAAGGGACATTGGGGCGGGAAGAGTGTGAAGGTTTGGGAGTGGAGGAAGAGGAAGTGGTTGTAGGAGGTGTCTGTCTGCTGTCTTTGGGTGCAGGTGCATGGGCTGGATGCTGTTGTGAGGTGGATGGCTGTTGGCTGTCTGAGTGCTTGCGTTTGTGTACTTTGGGAGGAGGGGGCACAGACACAGTGGGAGAGGACACAGGATGTGTGTATGGATGTGGGGGTGGTGACTGCCAGTGAGGGGTGTGTAGTGATAGGCGTGCTGGTGATGGAGGTAGTTGATGAGGATGTAGTGCATGCATGTGTGAGTGGAGACGCTACTGTAAGGGAAGTGGACGAGGAGGAGGAGGGGGCCACAGTGGAGGCAGTGGATGTTGGTATGTCTGCATCTGGATGGTGTTTGTGTGAGTGCCTGTGGGATGATGTGTGGTACTTGTGTTTGCCTGAGCAACTCCTGTGCGTTGCCTTGTGTGCATGCTGGTCTGCCTGTGTGCTTGGGATAGGTTGGGGTTAATGGGAATGGGACTGGGCAGAGGAAGTTGAAGAGGGGAGGCTAGTAACAGGGACAACGGCTGCCGTCAGAGAGGAGGCCAGACCCTGGATTGATCTCTGTTGGGCCGCCATGCCAGAGTGAATGCCCTTCAGGAATGCATTTGTTTGTTGCAAATGGGCTGCCAGCCCCTGGATGGCATTCACAATGGTTGACTGCCCAACAGAGATGGATCTCAGGAGGTCAATAGCCTCCTCACTCAGGGCAGCAGGGCTAACTGGGGCAGGGCTTGAGGTGCCTGGTGCGAAGGAGATGCCCACTCTCCCGGGTGAGTGGGCACGGGAAACACGCTGTTGGGCTGCTGGGAGGGGGGTGCTAGTACGGGGGTGGTGGCTGTACCTGTAGTTGGGGTGGGCACAGAGGTGTCCACCACCACCAGGGAGCTTCCATCGGAGGAGGTACCCCTTGTGGCTGCTGTGATACCCTCAAGCTCCCATCCAGCTCTGGATAGGCCATCGCCAGTATGCGGGCCATCAGGGAGATAAGGTTCGACGGGCACCCCTTCCTCGTTGGGAGGCCATCCTCAGCTGGGCCTCCGCCGTCTTCTGTGCCAAGCGTTTGAGGTCCTCCCACCATTTGCATCAGTGGGTGCTCTGCCTGCCGTAGACCCCCAAGGTCTGCACGTCCTTGGCAATGGCACGGCATATACCCTTTTTCTGATGGGCGCTGACCTGCAGAAAAATACACATAGAAAAAAGTATCAGTCAGACCGTCCGGCCTGTTACACTCATGTCCCACCATAGCCCTCAAATCCCCTTATGCACAGACATGGCCCACCATACATGCAGCACGCTGCCCATGACCCTTCCACCAACCCCCCCACACGAGGCCCTCACACACAGCACTCCATGCATTCATGCCCCATGCATCGTGCTCACAGTGTACTCACCTGTTGGTCTGGAGGCCCATACAGCATTCGGTACAGGGGTAGGACCCCATCCACCAGTCTCCAGCTCTGCAGCGGTGAAGGCAGGGGCCCTTTCCCCAGTGACACGAGCCATTGTCGGTTCCAGACACAGGTCCCAGCAGCCCTTGCAGTGTAGGTCCTCTCCTGTTGAAGGTCAGGTAGCAAGTGAGTGAACAGATAGAAAATGGCGGTCACGTCCATGGCGGTGCGTACTGTCACCGCCGGCGTACATCACCATTGGCCACTGTAACCCATAGGGCCCAATGACAACCAATGTGGAGTTGCACAGCGGTACTTGACCGCCTCCCGCAACAGCGCATGTCAGCAGAATTACCTCACTTCCACAAGTCCATCCACACAAGACAGGCGGACGCCATTTCAGGAGGGGGGGTGGGTGGGGGGGCAGGCCATGGCACCTAACTGCGTCACAGTACACATATGCACCATTTGGGCCTATCCAACGATATTGTCTTACAATCACAACATGCAATGCAGTGTAGTGTTTGGAAATGTGGAATACTGACCAGCTGCCACTGGTGGACTTGGCAACAATGGAGGACAGGCACATTATCCTCACCTATAGACTGGACAGGGCCACAATCACAGATCTATGTGCCCAACTGGAGCCTGACCCTGATATCTGCTATTCATCACTCCACCGGGATCCCCCTCTTGTGCAAGTCCTATCTTTGCTCCATTTCTTGGCAACTGGCTCCTTCCAAGTGACAGTGGGCTTGGCAGCAGGAATGTCACAGCCAATGTTCTCAATAGTGCTGACCAGAGTGTTGGCTGCCCTGATTAAACACATGCACAACTACATCGTTTTCCCCCAGGTGGAGGATTTGGCCACAGTGAGAGCTGACTTCTATGCAATGGGACATATCCCCAACATAATTGGGGCTAGTGATGGTACACATATTGCATTTATCCCCTCCCCCCACCGGAGAAATGAACAGGTGTTCAGAACTCAAAAGAGCTTTCACTCCATGAATGTGCAGATAATGCCTTTATCCTGCCGAATAGCAGTATCCCAACTGTGATGGCTTAACTCCAGAGGCACCGGGTGTGGCTAATAGGTGAGCCTTGGTTCCCACCCAGTGGATGTTGGTGTATGGGTATGGTGTTGGCCATAAGGGTTAGTGTGTGTCTAACAGGTGTCCCTCGATATTTGCAGGTGACTCTTCTTACCCCAACCTCTCATGGCTACTGACCCCAGTGAGGAATGCCAGGACAAGGGCAGAGGAACGTTACAATGAGGTACATGGGCGGACAAGAAGGATTATCGAGAGGACCTTTGTCCTTCTAAAGTCCAGGTTTCGTTGCCTCCATCTAACTGGTGGATTCCTGTACTACTCACCCAAGAAGGGCTGCCAGATAATCGTGGCATGCTGCATGTTTCATAACCTTACCTTGAGACGCCAGGTGCCTTTTCTGCAGGAAGATGAGGCTGGAGATGGGTGTGTACCAGCAGTGGACCCTGTGGATAGTGAAGGTGAGGAGGACGAGGACAACAGAACAGCAATAACAAGACAGTACTTCCAGTGACACACAGGTAAGACACTGTAACTTCACTTTACATTGACAGTTTTGTGTTGGACATTGTACATGTCAGGCAGATTCTCCCAATTCTATGGCCACTTACTGTACCCTTTGGCATCTCTATTTTGAGATATTTGTGCCCCACTCTGGCTCCTGGTGTGTTGACTGCAGCCTACTACAGGTCATTCCTATGTATACATTCCTTTGCAGTTGTATTGCAGTGTTTAAAGCTTGTTAAACAAATACATAGTTCAATCATTTGCCAGACTCCATACTTGTATTTTTTTTAATGGTGTTTATTTAAGTGCCAATAAGTGGAGGGGTATGTGCAATAGGCTGGGGTGATGGTGGAGGAAAGTCCAGGATAGAGTCCAGTCTATTTGTATCACAGGTGCATTGTCCAAGGGGGCATAAGAAGTGGACCAATGGCAGTACAAGGTGGACAGGGTGACAGAGTGGGACACAAGGGTGACAATCAGGGGAGTCCTATTTCCTGACGGGAGTCTTGGCAATGTTCTCTGGCTTCTGCCTGAATCACAGGGACCGTTTGCAGGGTGGTTGTCCTTCTGCAGGGGAGGGGTGCTGGTGGCCTGTTGTTCCTGTGGCGGGGCCTCCAGTTCACTAGCGGCAGCAGAGGTGGAGGGCTGTTCATTGTTGTGTGTAGTGTCAGGGGCGCGGTGGTGTGCCAAAGACTCCCTCATGGTGTTGGCCATGTCTGCCAGCACCCCTGCAATGGTGACCAGGGTGGTGTTGATGTCCTTCAGGTCCTCCCTGATCCTCAGGTACTGTCCCTCCTGCAGCCGCGGAGTCTCCTGCAACTTGCCCAGTATCTGGACCATCGTCTCCTGGGAATGGTGGTATGCTCCCAGGATCCTTGCAAGTGCCTCCTGGAGAGTCGGTTCCCTGGGCCTGTCCTCCCCCTGTCCCACATCAGTCTTCCCAGCTTCCCTGTTGTCCCGTGCCTCTGTCCCCTGAAATATGTTCCCACTGCCACTGACCCCAGGTCCCTGATTGTCCTGTGTTTGTGGGGTATCCTGGGGTCCCTGTAGTGGTGGACACACTGCTGATTGGCATGTCCTGGGGACAGAGGTATGGGCCCGCTTGGTGGGTGCTGTGCTGGTGTTTCCTGAGGGGGGGGCTCTATGGTGGTATGGGACTGTGGCTGGGTAACCAACTGTCCGGAGATCCCTGATGGGCCAGGTTGGTCATCCAGATCCAGGCGTCCAGAGCTGCTGTCATCACTGTGGGCCTCTTCTGTGGGGGGACTGGATGTTGCTGGCACTGCCTCTCCAGTGACGTTGGGTGGGGGACCTGTGGGGATGTAAATGCAGTGTTATTGTTTCTGCGTGTGACATCTTGTACGTGGATGTTTTGCCCTCTATGGTTGTGATTGCCCTGGCAGCTATGACTTGTGTGAGTAGTCATTTTGTGGGCTAGGTGATTGTCTCTAGTGAGCATGCTTTATGGGTGTATGTGAGATGGTGGAGTGATGGGGGTGAGGGTAGGGGTGGGGGTATGGATGGCATGCAGGTAGGGGGGATGAAAGTAGTAAAGAGTGACTTACCAGAGTCCAGTCCTCCTGCTACTCCTTCAAGGCCCTCAGGATGCATGATTGCCAAGACTTGCTCCTCCCATGTTGATAGTTGTGGGGGACGAGATGGGGGTCCACTGCCAGTCCTCTGTACTGCTATCTGGTGTCTTGCTACCACGGAACGCACCTTCCCCCGCAGGTCGTTCCACCTCTTCCTGATGTCATCCCTTGTTCTTGGGTGCTGTCCCACGGCGTTGACCCTGTCCACGATTCTCCGCCATAACTCCATCTTCCTAGCAATGGATATCTGCTGCACCTGTGATCCGAATAGCTGTGGCTCTACCCGGATGATTTCCTCCACCATGACCCTTAGCTCCTCCTCTGAGAACCTGGGGTGTCTTTGTGGTACCATGGGTGTAGTGTGTGTGGTGTGTGTGAGGGTGTGTGGGGTGATGTGTTGGGGTGTGTGCTGTAAGGTACGTGGATGGTGTGTGGATGATGGTGTTATGTGGCTCTGGTTCTGTGGGTGCTCTTGGTCTATTTCTCTCAGTTGGCAATTTCTTTTAGTCGTAAAGGGTTGTGGGTAGTGTGTATGCTTGTTTTATAGTGGTGTGGTGTGTGTATGTGTGTCAGGCGTGTGTAGTTTGAATTGTCCAATGTAGTGCCGTTTTGTTTGAGTATGTGTATTTTGAGCGCAGCAAAATGTACCACCAATGATTAAATGTCCGCCACGGTGATTCGTGGGTCATAATGCTGTGGGCGTAGTTCTGTCGGCGTAGCTGTGTGGGTTTTGCTACCGCCAGTTTATCAATGACCTTTGGGCTGGCAGACATGTGTGTGGCTGTATAGTGACGTATTGGTATGTGTTTGTCATAATATGGGTAGCGGCAATCCGCCACGCCAGCGGCATGTTGGCAGCAGTCAGCATGGCGGTAAGTGGGACTTAACGCCAATGTCATAATGAGGGCCTATACATGTACAGTAACCCTCAGGAATAGGCATAAAAAGCAATAGAAAACAGTGAAAAGCAATAGGCAATACTGAAGGCCTAGCTGTGAACCAAGCCATATACTAAGAAAGTGGAATGCGAAAGTCGGGCCCCCACCCAAGGAAGTGGAATCAGTAGAGGGGAGCAAAAGGAACTAGGAAACCTACAAGGTAAGTACCAGAGTGCCCCCCAGCGACCAGGAGAGAAGAGGTAAGTTACTAGTTCTACGCAACCAACCCAAGGGACTTCAGAGAAGGATATTGCAAGACCCAGACACGACTCCAAGAAACCAAAGGTGGATCCTGGAAGAGGAAGACCTAGAAAAGAAGGGGACCAAGTCCACTTCACATTGGAGTGTACGGTGGTGGCAGGAGCCACTACCCACCCGTCTGTCGATGCACGAGTTGATTGACAGTGAGATGAAGACGGTCAGCAATGCAGCACTAGAGCAGATGAAGAGTTCCTGGGTGATGCAGTCAATGTCCCACGCTGGATGAAGGATTGCAGTCAGTCTGTGGTGTGGAACAACCACGAACAAGCCTTGGCAAAGGCAAATGTTGTGGTTGGTGGAAAGCTGGAGATGCTGTGGACCAGCAAGGTCCAGAGGGACTCATGCCACAGCGGGAGTCCAAGGTGACCCTCAGCAGTGCTGAGAGTCCAAAGAGGAAGAGGCAGCCACCACAGAAGACCCACAGGCAAGGAGCCCAGGAGTCACAGAGAGGCCCACGCAGTACACCTAAGAAGAGGTCCCACGTCGCAGGAGGAGCATGCAGAGGGCTGTGCGTCGCAGGGAAGAGTGCTGGGGGCTGGGGCTACACGGAGCCTGAAGATCCCTTGGAGGAGATGCCAACAAGCCTTGGAGGCTGGAAGAGATGCAGTGCACGGGGGTAATGTCCTGTGTGGGAGGCAAGGGCTTACGTTCACCAAAGTTTGACGGCTGGCAGAGAGGACCACGGGGACCACTCCAGATCACCACCAGTGATGCACGATCCACGCAGCTCAGGATGAGAAGAGATCCACACAAACGGTTGTCGTCGTAGTTGGTGCCTGTGGATGCAGGGAAGTGACTTCTTCACTCCAAAGGAGATTCCTTCTTGCTTCTTGTGCAGACTGAAGATTTGCCGCCCTCAGAGGATGTACAACCGGCGAAATGTTGCAGTTGCTGGAAGGAGCTGTAGAAACAATGTTGCAGAGCGGAGTCGTCACTGTAGCTGCAGATTGTAGGTTCCTGTGCAGTCCAGTTGCGGTTCCAGTGGCCAGAAGTCGAAGTAAATGTTTCAGAGGAGTCCTGCTGGAATCTTGCATATCGAATCTGAGGACCCACCCAAGAGGGAGTCCCTAAATAGTCCTAGAATGGGCATTGGTCACCTAGTCAGGTGACCTTCTATATGGAGGGGTCTGTGACGTCACCTGCCTGACCTGGCCACTCAGATGCTCCCAGAGGTCTCTGCCCACCTTGGATTCAAGATGGCAGAATCAAGGGGCCATCTGGAGGAGTTCAGGGCACCACCTATAGGGTGGTGATGGACAGGGGAGTGGTTACTCCCCTTTCCATTGTCCAGTTTCGCACCAGAGCAGGGACTGGAGGTCCCTGAACCAGTGCAGACTGGTTTATGCAAGGAGGGCACCAAATGTGCCCTTCAAATCATACCAGTGGCTTGTGGAAGCTACGCCTTCCAAGCCATGGGACACCTATTTCCAAAGAGAGAGGATATTACCCCCTCTCCCAAAGGAAACCCTTTGTTCTGCCTTCTTGGGCTTGAGTTGGTCAAGCAGCAGGAGGGCAGAAACCTGTCAGGGGTGGCAACAGTATTGGGGTATGATTCCGACATGTTTGACACCAAACATACCTAGGTTCGGAGTTACCACTATGTAGCTGGACATAGGTATTGATCTATGTCCAGTACACCTGTAAAATGGTGTCCCCGCACTCACGAAGTCCAAGAAAATTGAGCTGGAGTTTGTGGGGGCACCTCTGCCCATGCAGGGGTGCCCTCACACACAGGTCCCTGCACTCTGCCCTCTGTGTAAGGAGGGTCTACTATAGGGTTGACTTGCACTGACCTGAAGTGAAAGGGTGCATGCACCTTTTCAAGCAGGCTGCAATGGCAGGCTTGCAGACACATTTTACATGGGCTTCCATGGGTGGCATAATACATGTTGCAGCTTATGGGAAACCCATGGTGCCCCAATGCCCTAGGTACCATATACTAGGGACTCATAAGGGGGCACCAGTATGCGGAATGTAGGGTGTTTGTGGTCCAAGCAACCAAGTTTAAAGGGAGAGAGCACAGTAACTGGGGTCCTGGTTAGCAGGATCCCAGTGCACACAGTCAAAACACACTGACAACAGGCAAAAAGTGGGGGTAACCATGCCAAAAAGAGGGTATTTTCCTACAACTGCCATATCATGTTGTCCCAGTGCTGATGTTTACCCTTTTTGGTGAAACACATTGTTCTAGGTAGAGATTCTGACTCCTTGACAATTGTTTTAAAAAAACAGTTTCTGTTCTCCTGCGCTTGTTTTACTAAAGCACCCGGGTACCCCCCCACCTTTGCATTCATTATTTGTTTAGCCCTGGGGAGGTGGTGGCCCCTGGGGTTGCGGGGAGCCTCACATTCCACCATTTATATATATTAAGCCCCTGGGTGGGCCAGGTCACGGGGGCATGTTAAAAATAAAGGAGTGGGGCGCATGAGGCCCCTCTCCTGGGATTATTTATGCCCCGGGAACCGCCACCTCCCCATGGCTTAATTTATATGGAGGCACCATGAGCCCACACAGCCCCGGAGACCACCACCTCCCAGGGGCTAAACAAATAATGAATGTGGGGGAATTGCGCAGCCCCCCGCAGCCCTGGAGACCACCACCTCCCCGGGGCTATTCATCTAAATTAAGGAGGGCTGCGCTGCCCCCCAGAGACCGCCACCTCCCTGGGTCTAGTTATTTAGTTTAACGGGGGTGCTTTGACAGCTGCCGCTAAGTCAGAGCAAATATTCAGCTCCCAGCAAGTGAGAGCTGTCAAAAAGCTGTCACTTGCTGGAAGCATAGGTTTCCTCTGTTTCCCCTCCTGTTGAGATGTGGGCAGGGAAACAGAGGAAACAATTGCTCTCACAGACAGGGAACTGCATCTTTAGCAACTCCCTGTCTGTGACAGCGATGCCAGCTACAGCAGGAGGCAGGAAGCTGGCTAGGACAGCGGGGACCTTGAGGCTCCCCCTGCGGTCCCATTGCACACCAGGTTCCTTGCGGACACCCAGGAAAGATAGCTCGGCCCGAGGGATAGGCCTCCCCTTCAAAAACAAAATATATTTATCTTAATGCCAGGCCCTGGGGAATGGTGGTCCCCGGGGGCGAAATCAGCCAGGGGAGGGAGGCCACACAGCCCCACTCCCCAAAAATATGAAAAACGTATAAGGCCGGCCCCTGGGGGATGGGGCCCCCAGGGCTGAAATCATCTGGGGGAGGTGAGGCAGTACGGCCCTCCTCCTCCATTTATTGAAGGCCAGGCCCCAGGGATCGGGTCCCCGGGGCTGAGATCTGCCCAGGGATGGGGCCCCCATGGAATTGTAGTGGGCCCTGAGGATGGGGCCCCAGACATGAAATCGGCTGGGGGCACAGAAATTAAACCTCAGCAGGAAGCACTTACATATATAAATGTAGTGGGTGCCGCAGTTGAAGCTATACTTCTGATAAGGACAAATGATTATAACTCCTGGGCTTGGCAAAAGCAAAGCAAGTGCATTTACTCCACGATTCCATGTTGAAAAATTATCTGAAATCCTTTGTGGAGGTGAATGCATCTTTCATCTATTGGAGCACAATCAGACACTCTCACACCCACACGGACCCTCTCACACCCACTCTCACAACCACTCTCACACCCAGCGAAACCATCTCACACCTATTCTCACACCCAGAGAGACAGACCCTGCTGGCAATCCCCACCACCCATTGCCTTTGGCCGTGCGCAGTGTGGGGTTGGGTGGTGATAGGGGGTGGCTTGAGGCCCTGCGGCCAACCCTGCAGCGCACGGTAAAAAAAACCATAGAAATTCACTGAAAAAAACAAAAGTTACAGGACATTATAATTAGAGAATATAATTTTTTTTAAACCTTAGAAATTCACTTAAAAAAACAAAGGTTACAGGGACGTTTTAGTTAGGTTATGAATTCACTTGCACAAAACCATAGAAAACCAGCAGTTATAGTTAGTTATTTCAAGTAACAGTAACTCGCTGCCTAAGGTAACTACAACTTGCACCCTCGCCATGCGCTGCTAAATACCCCAGATATTACAGCACTCATGACAACTTTTATAACGTCAATAAAAATATCAATGAAACATCAGAAGTTAAATTATTAAACAAAAAACTGTGCATGACGGGCCCCGAATTCTAGTTACCTTAGGCCGCAAGTTATAGTTACTTGAAATAACTCCAACTATAACTGCTGAATTTCTATGATTTTGTGTGAGTAAATTTAGAACCTAACTATAACGTCCCTGTAACTTTGGTGTTTTAAGTAAATATATATATATATATATATATATATATATATATATATATATATATAAAAAACACTTAATACCTGTAAAACCTTTATCACGCATATGCCTTTACCATTCATGCATTTACAAAAATAAAAAAATAACTTATCTTTAAAATGTTAACCACACATATGCCTTTACCATCCATGCCTTTAGAACCAAATTTGTTGTAAAGGCATGTGTGGTAAAGGTATATTCATGGTAAAGGCATATGCGTGGTAAAGGTTTTGTGGTAACAGTAATGCGTGATTATGACCATGTTGTAATGGCTGGTTCCCGCTTTATGTAACCATGACCAGATAGATACCTCTTGGCTCTTTGACCAGCACAAGTTTGAATCAACTTCACAGTTTTTGAGCAGAAGGTACAGACAGAATATGACCGACACATCCCCTTCAGCTTACCTGCAAATACTGCATATCGGACGCGTAACAATGCAACAGACTGTGAGATATATTTTTCTTTATTGTTTGGCCAATTTACAGAGATAGCTGTGGCATCACCCCTCTGATAGTATGTCTCTACACCATTATGCTCAGTTATTTTCGCATTTGCGAGATATAATGGAATTCATTGTGTACTGTAGAGCTGCCAAAACATAAATATTTAAATGAAATGGGGGGTGGCCTGATAAGATAGCTGCCAGGACTTAGTTTTCACAGCTCCCGTCCTGGCCCGCCTATATCCTAAATAATCCTAAAACATCCTAAACATCTCTGCTGCTCGTGGGGGGCGTGGCCAACATGGCGACCGGAGCGGCAGCATAAACTGCAGCTCCGATGCCTGGCCCACATAAATATCCTGTTAGCGGCGCCTGCACCTTTTTTTAAGGGTGACAGGCGCCGCCCATCCAGCTGCCCGGGACCCGCGCTGGCAGCCGTAGCTGCATACTGGATGCCACGGCCGCTTCGCAGGCAGCGAGCGGTCCGCTGAGCTGCCGGGTCCGCGGCTGCAGCCTACACACTCGCCGAGTGGAGCCGCGGGCCGCCTCCTGAGGGCCGGCGCCAGAGGACGGATTTGCGACCGGCCCGGAGGCCACGTCGTAGGTGCTCCGGCCCAGCTAACAATGCCGGTGGCGGGCGCTAGCCCTTAACTGTATCCCGGGGCGCCGGCGCCGGGCGGGGTTGCTCTGCCGCGGTGCTGCGCCCCACACGCTGAAGCCTGCCGGAGCGGGCTTATATTTTTTCACTAACCTCCGTGTGAGGTTATCACCACTGGTGTCCGCGCCCCGTCTCCCCCGCTTACTGGGAGTGGGCGCGCCTGACGCCCCACTGTGCCCGAGGCTCGGGGCAGCTGTAACATGCCTGGAGAAGGCCTCTCAGAGTAATGGCCTAGCAGAGATTACGCAGCAGACCTCCAGCTCAGTACCTGGGCCTCAACTACTACCAAGGATTCTACAGTCCTGAGACCTCACCTAGCAGTCATCTGAGCTTCACCACAGGAGTGGTGTAGTAAAAGGAATGAAGACGGGGGTCAAGCATACAGAAGGAAGGTGAAGCGAAGGGAAAAGTGAGGTGAGCCTTTCGGCGACATTTATCGAGTCGCAGTGCGCAAATGTGATGACCAACTCCTCCCTGGTCCAATTCACGCGGAGCAGCTGTTGGCCCCAACAAGGCACATGAGGTACCGCCCACATATATAACTCTCCATCAGCGCCACTACCCCCAAACCGCGCAAGCAACCGCCAATACACTAGGCCATTATTTATTTATCTTCCTTCATTGACCTACTATCGCATTGTCTGACCTCAGGGCCCATGCTGAGCTGAACTGAGGTGCGCCTCCTGACCCGGCCGTATATGACACTCCTCGCTCATCTGCCGCTCCGTTGCCCCTGTGTGGCTATTGGGCCTCACCGTTTTACGCGGTTGTAGAAGTATAACACGCTTGGCCCCTCTGCTGATTGGAATCGAGTGGGGTGGCAGGCATACGACAAAGCGATAAAGTATTCTCCTAACCACCAGGAACCAGTCTGATTGCTTCTCTATCACGAACCTGTACATTTGGCCCGGGAACGGGGGAGACGTCTCCCAAACTTCGCGTACCACTCTACAGACGCTAGTATATCACTTCTGGCCTTCAATAGTTACCCATAACTTTCTGGAACTGTGCCTTCACTACGCCGCAGCTTGCTTCTTCGTTCGCCCTGCCCGCATCGCCTCCAACCGGTCCTACTCCGTTAGTGACCACCTGGAACGCACTTGTCAAATGGTCAAACAAAAAACCCCACGCGCACCTCCGGGTAAAATGGACCCTGGCACCTCCTCCTCCTCTGAGGCCCACGTCACCATGCAACTGGCTTTGCAGAAGATGGAACTTACCTTACAATCACACACGTCACAGTTTGAAAAGATATTGCAAGCCATTCTAGACACCAAATCCACCCTAGAAGCCAAAATAGGCTCGGTGACAGAAGACCTCAACATACTCCGAACTGATCAACACGCACTGGCCGACAGGGTGTCCGAACTAGAAAAAGACTCTGTAATCCTACCCCGGACTGTGAAAGATCTCCAATCGCAATTGCCTCATTTAACAACAAAGGTGGACTTCTTAAAACGTAGAGCTGAAGATGCAGAGGGCAGGTCCCGGCGCAACAACATTCGCTTGGTGGGGTTCCCTGAGCGTGTCGAAGGCCCCAGCACAGAATTATTCATAGAACAATGGCTCACGGACACAATTCTTAAAGACAATATCCCGAAGTTCTTCTCCGTCGAACGTGCCCACAGGATCCCCGGCAGACCCCCTCCACCTGGTGCACAGCCTCTCCCGTTGATAGCAAGACTCCTTAATTACCGTGTGTAGGAAGTTGGCTCTGTTTGTACTATTTCAAAGTAAGAAATAGCATGCACAGAGTCCAAGGGTTCCCCTTAGAGGTAAGATAGTGGCAAAAAGAGATAATTCTAATGCTCTATTTTGTGGTAGTGTGGTCGATGTAGGAGGCTGGACTGGCTTGTAGTGAGTACCAAGGGGTACTTGCACCTTGCACCAGGCCCAGTTATCCCTTATTAGTGTATAGGGTGTCTAGCAGCTTAGGCTGATAGATAATGGTAGCTTAGCAGAGCAGCTTAGGCTGAACTAGGAGACGTGTGAAGCTACTACAGTACCACTTAGTGTCATATGCACAATATCATAAGAAAACACAATACACAGTTATACTAAAAATAAAGGTACTTTATTTTTATGACAATATGCCAAAGTATCTTAGAGTGTACCCTCAGTGAGAGGATAGGAAATATACACAAGATATATATACACAATAGCAAAAATATGCAGTATAGTCTTAGAAAACAGTGCAAACAATGTATAGTTACAATAGGATGCAATGGGGAAACATAGGGATAGGGGCAACACAAACCATATACTCCAGAAGTGGAATGCGAACCACGAATGGACCCCAAACCTATGTGACCTTGTAGAGGGTCGCTGGGACTATTAGAAAATAGTGAGAGTTAGAAAAATAACCCTCCCCAAGACCCTGAAAAGTGAGTGCAAAGTGCACTAAAGTTCCCCTAAGGACAAAAGAGTCGTGTTAGAGGAATAATGCAGGAAAGACACAAACCAGCAATGCAACAACTGTGGATTTCCAATCTAGGGAACCTGTGGAACAAGGGGACCAAGTCCAAAAGTCACAAGCAAGTCGGAGATGGGCAGATGCCCAGGAAATGCCAGCTGCGGGTGCAAAGAAGCTTCGACTGGACAGAAGAAGCTGAGGTTTCTGCAGGAACGAAATAGGCTAGAGACTTCCCCTTTGGTGGACGGATCCCTCTCGCCTTGGAGAGTCGTGCAGAAGTGTTCTCCCGCCGGAAGGACGCCAACAAGCCTTGCTACACGCAAATCGTGCGTTTGGCGTTTTTGGACGCTGCTGGGGCCCAGGAGGGACCAGGAGGTCGCAAATTGGACCTGCAGAGAGAAGGGATGACGAGCAAGACAAAGAGCCCTCACTGAAGCAGGTAGCACCCGGAGAAGTGCCAGAAACAGGCACTACGAGGATGCGTGAAACGGTGCTTGCCGAAGTTGCACAAAGGAGTCCCACGTCGCCGGAGACCAACTTAGAAAGTTGTGCAATGCAGGTTAGAGTGCCGTGGACCCAGGCTTGGCTGTGCACGAAGGATTTCCGCCGGAAGTGCACAGGGGCCGGAGTAGCTGCAAAGTCGCGGTTCCCAGCAATGCAGCCCAGCGAGGTGAGGCAAGGACTTACCTCCACCAAACTTGGGCTGAAGAGTCACTGGACTGTGGGGGTCACTTGGACAGCGTTGCTGGATTCGAGGGACCTCGCTCGTCGTGCTGAGAGGAGACCCAAGGGACCGGTAATGCAGCTTTTTGGTGCCTGCGGTTGCAGGGGGAAGATTCCGTCGACCCACGGGAGATTTCTTCGGAGCTTCTGGTGCAGAGAGGAGGCAGACTACCCCCACAGCATGCACAAGCAGGAAAACAGTCGAGAAGGCGGCAGGATCAGCGTTACAGAGTTGCAGTAGTCGTCTTTGCTACTATGTTGCAGGTTTGCAGGCTTCCAGCGCGGTCAGCGGTCGATTCCTTATCAGAAGGTGAAGAGAGAGATGCAGAGGAACTCGGCTGAGCTCATGCATTCGTTATCTAAAGTTTCCCCAGAGACAGAGACCCTAAATAGCCAGAAAAGAGGGTTTGGCTACCTAGGAGAGAGGAAAGGCTACTAACACCTGAAGGAGCCTATCAGCAGGAGTCTCTGACGTCACCTGGTGGCACTGGCCACTCAGAGCAGTCCAGTGTGCCAGCAGCACCTCTGTTTCCAAGATGGCAGAGGTCTGGAGCACACTGGAGGAGCTCTGGACACCTCCCAGGGGAGGTGCAGGTCAGGGGAGTGGTCACTCCCCTTTCCTTTGTCCAGTTTCGCGCCAGAGCAGGGGCTAAGGGGTCCCTGAACCGGTGTAGACTGGCTTATGCAGAATTGGGCACATATGTGCCCAACAAAGCATTTCCAGAGGCTGGGGGAGGCTACTCCTCCCCTGCCTTCACACCATTTTCCAAAGGGAGAGGGTGTCACACCCTCTCTCAGAGGAAGTTCTTTGTTCTGCCATCCTGGGCCAGGCCTGGCTGGACCCCAGGAGGGCAGCTGCCTGTCTGAGGGGTTGGCAGCAGCAGCAGCTGCAGTGAAACCCCAGGAAGGGCAGTCTGGCAGTACCAGGGTCTGTGCTACAGACCACTGGGATCATGGAATTGTACCAACAATGCCAGGATGGCATAGAGGGGGCAATTCCATGATCATAGACATGTTACATGGCCATATTCGGAGTTACCATGGTGAAGCTACATATAGGTAGTGACCTATATGTAGTGCACGCGTGTAATGGTGTCCCCGCACTCACAAAGTTCAGTGAATTGGCTCTGAACAATGTGGGGGCACCTTGGCTAGTGCCAGGGTGCCCTCACACTAAGTAACTTTGCACCTAACCTTTACCAGGTAAAGGTTAGACATATAGGTGACTTATAAGTTACTTAAGTGCAGTGTAAAATGGCTGTGAAATAACGTGGACGTTATTTCACTCAGGCTGCAGTGGCAGGCCTGTGTAAGAATTGTCAGAGCTCCCTATGGGTGGCAAAAGAAATGCTGCAGCCCATAGGGATCTCCTGGAACCCCAATACCCTGGGTACCTCAGTACCATATACTAGGGAATTATAAGGATGTTCCAGTAAGCCAATGTAAATTGGTAAAATTGGTCACTAGCCTGTTAGTGACAATTTAGAAAGAAATGAGAGAGCATAACCACTGAGGTTCTGATTAGCAGAGCCTCAGTGAGACAGTTAGTCACTACACAGGTAACACATTCAGGCACACTTATGAGCACTGGGGCCCTGGGTTACCAGGGTCCCAGTGACACATACAACTAAAACAACATATATACAGTGAAAAATGGGGGTAACATGCCAGGCAAGATGGTACTTTCCTACACAACCCCCCCCCAAACGAAGGACAATAAGACTAGCCATTACCTGATGAGTCTTCATTGTCTAAGTGGAAATATCTGGAGAGTCCATCTGCATTGGAGTGGCTACTCCCAGGTCTATGTTCCACTGTATAGTCCATTCCCTGTAGGGATATGGACCACCTCAACAATTTAGGATTTTCACCTTTCATTTGTTTTAGCCAAAGTAGAGGTTTGTGGTCTGTCTGAACAATGAAGTGAGTGCCAAACAGGAATGGCCTCAACTTCTTCAGAGCCCAGACCACAGCAAAGGCCTCCCTCTCAATGGCAGACCAACGCTTTTCTCTAGGGGTCAACCTTCTACTAATAAAAGCAACAGGTTGATCCTGGCCCTCAGAATTAAGTTGTGATAGGACTGCCCCTACTCCTAATTCAGATGCATCAGTTTGGACATAGAATTTTTTAGAGTAACAAGGGCTTTTCAGGACAGGTGCAGAGCACATGGCCTGCTTCAGCTCCTCAAAAGCTTTCTGACAGCTTGCTGTCCATAATACCTTTTTAGGCATTTTCTTGGAAGTGAGGTCATTAAGAGGGGCTGCAATGGAGCCATAGTTCTTAATGAACCTCCTGTAATACCCAGTGAGGCCTAGGAAGGCTCTCACCTGAGTCTGAGTGGTAGGGGGAACCCAATCAATAATTGTTTGGATTTTCCCCTGAAGTGGTGCAATCTGTTCCCCACCAACAAGGTGTCCCAGATAAACCACCTTACCCTGCCCTATCTGGCACTTTGAAGCCTTGATAGTGAGGCCTGCCTTTTGCAGGGCCTCCAAAACTTTCCATAGGTGGACCAGGTGATCATCCCAGCTGGAGCTAAAGACAGCTATATCGTCCAGATATGCTGCACTGAAAGCTTCCAGCCCTTGCAGGACTGTGTTCACCAACCTCTGAAAAGTGGCAGGTGCATTTTTCAAACCAAAAGGCATTACAGTAAACTGGTAATGTCCTCCAATGGTAGAAAATGCAGTCTTAGGTTTAGCATCTTCTGACAATTTGATCTGCCAATACCCTGCAGTCAAATCAAAAGTGCTTAGATACTTGGCAGATGCCAGTGTATCTATGAGCTCATCTGCCCTGGGTATAGGGTGAGTATCAGTTTTGGTTACCAAGTTGAGACCTCTATAGTCTACACAAAACCGCATTTCTTTCTTTCCATCTTTAGAATTGGGTTTTGGTACCAGTACCACAGGAGAAGCCCATGGACTGTCAGAGTGCTCAACCACTCCTAGTTCCAACATTTTCTGAACTTCTTGTTTTATGCAGTCCCTGACATGGTCAGGCTGCCTATAGATCTTACTTTTGACAGGTAAACTGTCTCCAGTATCTATAGTGTGCTCACACCAAGAAGTGGTGCCTGGCACAATAGAGAAGAGTTCTGAAAATTGTCCTAGGAGATTTATGCAATTGTCTTTCTGCTCAGCAGTAAGACAATCAGCCAAAACTACACCTTCCACAAGAGCATCTTGATCTGTGGAAGAGAAGAGATCAGGTAGAGGATCACTGTCTTCTTCCTGTCCCTCATCTGTTGCCATGAGCAGGGTGAGATCAGCCCTGTCATAGTAGGGTTTCAGGCGGTTGACATGGAGCACCCTAAGGGGACTCCTTGCAGTGCCTAAGTCAACCAAGTAGGTGACTTCACCCTTCTTTTCAACAATTGTGTGGGGTCCACTCCATTTATCTTGGAGTGCTCTTGGGGCCACAGGCTCCAAGACCCACACTTTCTGCCCTGGTTGGTACTGAACCAAAACAGCCTTCTGATCATGCCATTGCTTCTGGAGCTCTTGGCTGGCCTGAAGGTTTTTACTGGCCTTTTTCATGTACTCAGCCATCCTTGATCTGAGGCCAAGTACATAATCCACAATATCCTGCTTAGGAGCTTTTAAAGGTTGTTCCCAACCCTCCTTTACAAGTGTGAGTGGACCCCTAACAGGGTGACCAAAAAGAAGTTCAAAGGGGCTGAAGCCCACTCCTTTCTGGGGTACCTCCCTGTAGGCAAAAAGGAGGCATGGTAGAAGGATATCCCATCTCCTGCGGAGTTTTTCAGGGAGTCCCATAATCATGCCTTTGAGAGTTTTATTAAATCTCTCCACCAGTCCATTTGTTTGTGGATGATAGGGTGTTGTGAACTTGTAAGTTACACCACACTCCTTCCACATGGCCTTTAAGTATGCAGACATGAAATTGCTTCCTCTGTCTGATACTACTTCCTTTGGGAAGCCCACCCTGGAAAATATTCCCAGGAGGGCCTTTGCCACTGCAGGAGCTGTAGTGGTCCTTAAAGGAATAGCTTCAGGATATCTTGTGGCATGGTCCACTACCACTAAGATAAACCTATTGCCTGAAGCAGTAGGAGGGTCAAGGGGGCCAACTATGTCAACCCCTACCCTTTCAAAGGGAACCCCAACCACAGGCAGTGGGATAAGGGGTGCCTTTGGGGTGCCACCTGTCTTGCCACTGGCTTGACAGGTTTCACAGGACTTGCAAAATTCTTTTGTGTCCTCAGACATCCTAGGCCAATGAAACAGGGGAACAAGCCTGTCCCAAGTTTTCATTTGTCCTAGATGCCCAGCTAAGGGAATGTCATGTGCCAGTGTTAGGAGGAACTTTCTGTACTCCTGAGGAATCACTAATCTCCTGGCAGCTCCAGGTTTAGGATCCCTATGCTCAGTGTACAAGAGGTTGTCCTCCCAGTAAACTCTGTGAGAGTCACTGACATCCCCATTAGCCTGTTTGACAGCTTGCTGTCTGAGACCCTCTAATGTGGGACAGGTTTGCTGTGCCACACTCAGCTCCTCCCTGGCAGGCCCCCATTCACCCAAAAGCTCAGCAGTGTCTGCTTCCAGCTCCTCTGGTGTAGGTTCTGCACAGGGAGGGAATTCTTCTTCCTCAGAAGTAGAATCCACTGTAGAGGGAGGGATAGTAGGAAGTGGTTTGCTTCTACTAGCCCTAGCTTTAGGGAGCACTTGGTCCATTGTTCCAGGATCCAAGCTTCCCTGTCCTTTTTGCTTTTTGGCCTGAGCCCTTGTCAAAGCAAAAATATGCCCTGGAATGCCCAGCATTGCTGCATGGGCCTCCAACTCCACATCTGACCAAGCTGATGTCTCCAAATCATTCCCTAATAGACAGTCTACAGGTAAATCTGAAGCTACCACAACTTTCTTTGGACCAGTTACCCCCCCCAGTTGAGATTTACAACAGCCATGGGGTGGCTTTGTGTTATGTTGTGAGCATCGGTTACTTGGTACTGGTGTCCAAGTATGTGTTGTTCAGGGTACACCAGTTTCTCAATCACCATTGTGACACTGGCACCTGTGTCCCTGTAGGCCTGGACCTCAACACCATTTATTAGGGTTAGTTGCTTGTACTTCTCCAAGTTATGGGGGCAAGCAACCAAAGTGGCTAAATCAATAGCCCCTTCAGAGACTAAAGTAGCCTCTGTGGTCTCCCTAATCAGACCAACCCCAACTAAATTACCAAAAGTGAGCCCAGCTACTCCCTTGGATTGGCTATTAGTAGGTTTGCTCCCACCACCACTGCTATTAGTAGGGACAATAGGTGTAGCAGTAGGGGTTGTAGTGGTAGGAGCTGTGGTGCCTTTCTTTGGACAACTGGGATCTGTTGTCCAATGGCCTTTTATTTTACATAAATAGCACCATGGTTTCTTTTCCTTGTTCTGATTAAAGGAGGATTTGGGCCCACCACCCCCACCAGAGTGTTTTTGTGGGCCTGATGAAGACTCATTTTTAGATTTGTCCCCACCCTTGTCAGAAGACTTACCATCCTTCTTTTTGTTGCCATCTTTGTCACCCCCTGTATGAACTTTTCTGTTCACTCTTGTTCTGACCCATTTGTCTGCCTTCTTTCCCAATTCTTGGGGAGAGGTCAGATCAGAGTCCACCAAGTACTGGTGCAACAAATCAGACACACAATTATTAAGAATATGCTCTCTCAGGATTAAGTTATACAGGCTGGCGTAATCAGTAACTTTACTGCCATGTAACCACCCCTCCAAGGCCTTCACTGCCTGGTCAATGAAATCAACCCAGTCTTGTGAAGACTCCTTTTTGGTCTCTCTGAACTTTATCCTGTACTGTTCAGTGGTTAAGCCATAACCATCCAGGAGTGCATTCTTAAGAACTTGGAAATTATTGGCATCATTTTCTTTCACTGTAAGGAGCCTATCCCTACCTTTTCCACTAAATGATAGCCATAGGATAGCAGCCCACTGCTTTTGAGGGACATCCTGTACAGCACAGGCCCTCTCAAGTGCAGCAAACCACTTGTTAATGTCATCCCCCTCCTTATAAGGGGGAACTATCTTGTGCAGATTCCTGGAATCATGCTCTTTTGCAGGATGACTATGGGGAATACTGCTGCTGCCACCATGGGTATCTAAACCCAACTTCTGTCTTTCCCTCTCTATTTCTAAAGACTGTCTATCCAAATCCAGCTGTTGCTTCTTGAGCTTCAGTCTGGTTTGTTCCACTCTCAATCTATTGAGCTCCCTTTCTAACAATCTGTCATCAGGGTGGGTGGGAGGGACATTTCTAGATACAGAGGTATGATGGGAATGAACAGAAGGAGACCTGTCCCTTACAGAGGGCACCCTAACAGCTTGGCTACCAGTATAATGTGAGAGCACACCATTAGTATGGTGTGATTCAACCTCTGTACCAACTATGCTAGACTGTCTAGTAATGGGCAGGCTGAGAAGTTTCTTTCCTGAACCTTTTCCTGGGGGAGTCCCTGGATCAGATTGAGAACCATTAGCTACTTTTTCTACAGATTGGGCACTTATGGCCTTATCCTGTACTCTAAGCATATTAATTAACAGTTCTAAGGAAGGATTCTTCCCTACACTCAAACCTCTCTCTATGCAGAGACTCCTTGCTCCTTTCCAGCTAAGGTGATCATATGCAAGTTTGGACAGTTCAACATTTTTTCCTGTGCCAGACATTTTTTAGAGAGAGTTAAAGTGATAGAAAAAGAGAAAAAAGTTTTCAGAACTTTTTGGAAAGACAGAAAAAAAACTTTTTAAACTTTTAAGAACTTTTTGAAAGTTTTAGAAGTACTTTTCAGCACTTAGAAAAGAGTGAAAAGAGGAAATGCAAAACTTTTTGGCTATGTGTATATACACTGACCTTGTTTTGTATATTTTTCTCTTATGAAAAGTACAATGACAAGAGTGGTAAGTAGTCTCAAGCACTTATCCCACCACTGCACAACCAATGTAGGAGGCTGGACTGGCTTGTAGTGAGTACCAAGGGGTACTTGCACCTTGCACCAGGCCCAGTTATCCCTTATTAGTGTATAGGGTGTCTAGCAGCTTAGGCTGATAGATAATGGTAGCTTAGCAGAGCAGCTTAGGCTGAACTAGGAGACGTGTGAAGCTACTACAGTACCACTTAGTGTCATATGCACAATATCATAAGAAAACACAATACACAGTTATACTAAAAATAAAGGTACTTTATTTTTATGACAATATGCCAAAGTATCTTAGAGTGTACCCTCAGTGAGAGGATAGGAAATATACACAAGATATATATACACAATAGCAAAAATATGCAGTATAGTCTTAGAAAACAGTGCAAACAATGTATAGTTACAATAGGATGCAATGGGGAAACATAGGGATAGGGGCAACACAAACCATATACTCCAGAAGTGGAATGCGAACCACGAATGGACCCCAAACCTATGTGACCTTGTAGAGGGTCGCTGGGACTATTAGAAAATAGTGAGAGTTAGAAAAATAACCCTCCCCAAGACCCTGAAAAGTGAGTGCAAAGTGCACTAAAGTTCCCCTAAGGACAAAAGAGTCGTGTTAGAGGAATAATGCAGGAAAGACACAAACCAGCAATGCAACAACTGTGGATTTCCAATCTAGGGTACCTGTGGAACAAGGGGACCAAGTCCAAAAGTCACAAGCAAGTCGGAGATGGGCAGATGCCCAGGAAATGCCAGCTGCGGGTGCAAAGAAGCTTCGACTGGACAGAAGAAGCTGAGGTTTCTGCAGGAACGAAATAGGCTAGAGACTTCCCCTTTGGTGGACGGATCCCTCTCGCCTTGGAGAGTCGTGCAGAAGTGTTCTCCCGCCGGAAGGACGCCAACAAGCCTTGCTACACGCAAATCGTGCGTTTGGCGTTTTTGGACGCTGCTGGGGCCCAGGAGGGACCAGGAGGTCGCAAATTGGACCTGCAGAGAGAAGGGACGACGAGCAAGACAAAGAGCCCTCACTGAAGCAGGTAGCACCCGGAGAAGTGCCAGAAACAGGCACTACGAGGATGTGTGAAACGGTGCTTGCCGAAGTTGCACAAAGGAGTCCCACGTCGCCGGAGACCAACTTAGAAAGTTGTGCAATGCAGGTTAGAGTGCCGTGGACCCAGGCTTGGCTGTGCACGAAGGATTTCCGCCGGAAGTGCACAGGGGCCGGAGTAGCTGCAAAGTCGCGGTTCCCAGCAATGCAGCCCAGCGAGGTGAGGCAAGGACTTACCTCCACCAAACTTGGGCTGAAGAGTCACTGGACTGTGGGGGTCACTTGGACAGCGTCGCTGGATTCGAGGGACCTCGCTCGTCGTGCTGAGAGGAGACCCAAGGGACCGGTAATGCAGCTTTTTGGTGCCTGCGGTTGCAGGGGGAAGATTCCGTCGACCCACGGGAGATTTCTTCGGAGCTTCTGGTGCAGAGAGGAGGCAGACTACCCCCACAGCATGCACAAGCAGGAAAACAGTCGAGAAGGCGGCAGGATCAGCGTTACAGAGTTGCAGTAGTCGTCTTTGCTACTATGTTGCAGGTTTGCAGGCTTCCAGCGCGGTCAGCGGTCGATTCCTTATCAGAAGGTGAAGAGAGAGATGCAGAGGAACTCGGCTGAGCTCATGCATTCGTTATCTAAAGTTTCCCCAGAGACAGAGACCCTAAATAGCCAGAAAAGAGGGTTTGGCTACCTAGGAGAGAGGAAAGGCTACTAACACCTGAAGGAGCCTATCAGCAGGAGTCTCTGACGTCACCTGGTGGCACTGGCCACTCAGAGCAGTCCAGTGTGCCAGCAGCACCTCTGTTTCCAAGATGGCAGAGGTCTGGAGCACACTGGAGGAGCTCTGGACACCTCCCAGGGGAGGTGCAGGTCAGGGGAGTGGTCACTCCCCTTTCCTTTGTCCAGTTTCGCGCCAGAGCAGGGGCTAAGGGGTCCCTGAACCGGTGTAGACTGGCTTATGCAGAATTGGGCACATATGTGCCCAACAAAGCATTTCCAGAGGCTGGGGGAGGCTACTCCTCCCCTGCCTTCACACCATTTTCCAAAGGGAGAGGGTGTCACACCCTCTCTCAGAGGAAGTTCTTTGTTCTGCCATCCTGGGCCAGGCCTGGCTGGACCCCAGGAGGGCAGCTGCCTGTCTGAGGGGTTGGCAGCAGCAGCAGCTGCAGTGAAACCCCAGGAAGGGCAGTCTGGCAGTACCAGGGTCTGTGCTACAGACCACTGGGATCATGGAATTGTACCAACAATGCCAGGATGGCATAGAGGGGGCAATTCCATGATCATAGACATGTTACATGGCCATATTCGGAGTTACCATGGTGAAGCTACATATAGGTAGTGACCTATATGTAGTGCACGCGTGTAATGGTGTCCCCGCACTCACAAAGTTCAGTGAATTGGCTCTGAACAATGTGGGGGCACCTTGGCTAGTGCCAGGGTGCCCTCACACTAAGTAACTTTGCACCTAACCTTTACCAGGTAAAGGTTAGACATATAGGTGACTTATAAGTTACTTAAGTGCAGTGTAAAATGGCTGTGAAATAACGTGGACGTTATTTCACTCAGGCTGCAGTGGCAGGCCTGTGTAAGAATTGTCAGAGCTCCCTATGGGTGGCAAAAGAAATGCTGCAGCCCATAGGGATCTCCTGGAACCCCAATACCCTGGGTACCTCAGTACCATATACTAGGGAATTATAAGGATGTTCCAGTAAGCCAATGTAAATTGGTAAAATTGGTCACTAGCCTGTTAGTGACAATTTAGAAAGAAATGAGAGAGCATAACCACTGAGGTTCTGATTAGCAGAGCCTCAGTGAGACAGTTAGTCACTACACAGGTAACACATTCAGGCACACTTATGAGCACTGGGGCCCTGGGTTACCAGGGTCCCAGTGACACATACAACTAAAACAACATATATACAGTGAAAAATGGGGGTAACATGCCAGGCAAGATGGTACTTTCCTACAGTCGAGCAGTAGGCTTATCGGAGGGTAGTGTTAAGCATTTGTTGTACAGACACAGGCAATAAATGAGGAACACACACTCAAAGACAATTCCAGGCCAATAGGTTTTTATATAGAAAAATCTATTTTCTTAGTTTATTTTAAGAACCACAGGTTCAAGATTTACAAACAATACTTTAAATGAAAGGTATTTCACTTAGGAACTTTAGGAACTTTGAATTAGCAAAATAGCAAATACAGTCTTCATACAAATGGCAATAGCTATTTTAAAACTAGACACTGCAATTTTCAACAGTTCCTGGGGGAGGTAAGTGTTTGTTAGTTTTGCAGGTAAGTAAACCACCTACAGGGTTCAAAGTTGGGTCCAAGGTAGCCCACCGTTGGGGGTTCAGAGCAACCCCAAAGTTACCACACCAGCAGCTCAGGGCCGGTCAGTTGCAGAGGTCAAAGTGGTGCCCAAAACACATAGGCTTGAATGGAGAAGGGGGTGCCCCGGTTCCAGTCTGCCAGCAGGTAAGTACCCGCGTCTTCGGAGGGCAGACCAGGGGGGTTTTGTAGGGCACTGGGGGGGGGGACACAAGTCAGCACAAAAAGTACACCCTCAGCGGCACGGGGGCGGCCGGGTGCAGTGTGCAAACAGGCGTCGGGTTTGCAATGTAGTTCAATGGGAGTCCCAGGGGTCTCTTCAGCGAAGCAGTCAGGCAGGGGGGGGGGGCTCCTCGGGGAGGCCACCACCTGGGCAAGAGAGAGGGCCACCTGGGGGTCGCTTCTGCACTGGAGGTCGGATCCTTCTGGTCCTGGGGGCTGCGGGTGCAGTGTCTTTACCAGGCATCGGGTTCTTTGAAGCAGGCAGTCGCGGTCAGGGGGAGCCTCTGGATTCTCTCTGCAGGCGTCGCTGGGGGGGGGTCAACTCTGGCTACTCACAGGGTCGTAGTCACCGGGGAGTCTTCCCTGTAGTGTTGTTTCTCCACAAGTCGAGCCGGGGGCGTAGGGTGCAGAGTGCAAAGTCTCACGCTTCCGGCGGGAAACGTGTTGTCTTTAAAAGTTGCTTCTTTGTTGCAAAGATGTTTCTTCTTTGGAGCGGAGCCGCTGTCCTCGGGAGTTCTTGGTCCTTTTAGATGCAGGGTAGTCCTCTGAGGTTTCAGAGGTCGCTGGACCCTGTGGAACGCGTCGCTGTTGCAGTTTTTCTTGAAGTGGGGAGACAGGCCGGTAGGGCTGGGGCCAAAGGAGTTGGTGTCTCCGTCTTCTCTACAGGGCTTTCAGGTCAGCAGTCCTTCTTCGTCTTAGGTTGCAGGAATCTAGTTTCCTGGGTTCTGGGGAGCCCCTAAATACTGAATTTTGGGGTGTGTTTAGGTCTGGGAGGGCAATAGCCAATGGCTACTGTCCTTGAGGGTGGCTACACCCTCTTTGTGCCTCCTCCCTGAGGGGAGGGGGCACATACCTATTCCTATTGGGGAATCCTCCGAAATCAAGATGGAGGATTTCTAAAGGCAGGGGTCACCTCAGCTCAGGACACCTTAGGGGCTGTCCTGACTGGTGGGTGACTCCTCCTTGTTTTTCTCATTATCTCTCCTGGACTTGCCGCCAAAAGTGGTGGCTGTGTCCAGGGGGCGGGCATCTCCACTAGCTGGAGTGCCCTGGGGCATTGTAACACGAAGCCTGAGCCTTTAAGGCTCACTGCTAGGTGTTACAGTTCCTGCAGGGGGGAAGTGTGAAGGACCTCCACCCAGAGCAGGCTTTTGTTTCTGTCCTCAGAGAGCACAAAGGCCCTCGCCACATGGGGTCAGAAACTCGTCTCTCAGAAGCAGGCTGGCACAGACCTGCACTGAACAATTGGGTAAAATACAGGGGGCATCTCTAAGATGCCCTCTGTGTGCATTTTTTAATAAATCCTACACTGGCATCAGTGTGGGTTTATTATTCTGAGAAGTTTGATACCAAACTTCCCAGTATTCAGTGTAGCCATTATGGAGCAGTGGAGTTCGTTTTTGACAGACTCCCAGACCATATACTCTTATGTCTACCTTGCACTTACAATGTCTAAGGTTTTGCTTAGACACTGTAGGGGCATAGTGCTCATGCACCTATGTCCTCACCTGTGGTATAGTGCACCCTGCCTTAGGGCTGTAAGGCCAGCTAGAGGGGTGACTTACCTATGCCATAGGCAGTGTGAGGTTGGCATGGCACACTGAGGGGAGTGCCATGTCGACTTAGTTATTTTCTCCCCACCAGCACACACAAGCTGCCAAGCAGTGTGTCTGTGCTGAGTGAGGGGTCCCTAGGGTGGCATAAGACATGCTGCAGCCCTTAGAGACCTTCCCTGGCATCAGGGCCCTTGGTACCAGGGGTACCAGTTACAAGGGACTTACCTGGGTGCCAGGGTTGTGCCAATTGTGGAGACAATGGTACATTTTAGGTGAAAGAATACTGATGCTGGGGCCTGGTTAGCAGGGTCCCAGCACACTTCTCAGCCAAGTCAGCATCAGTATCAGGCAAAAAGTGGGGGGTAATTGCAACAGGGAGCCATTTCCTTACACCGTGATAGAGATCTCATCCTACAGTTATTTCACAAATCTGGCCCGTTACGTTTGAAAACGCAGTGATTACAGCTTACCCAGACTTCACAGCAGAAGTTCAGAAGAAGCGGAGCTCTTTCTATCGGGTTAAAGAATGCCTCCGCAAACACAACATCAAGTATGCGTTGATGTTCCCAGCCAGACTCCAGGTACAGGATGACACCCGGGTACTTTTTTTCACTACACCCGGAAGATGCCTGGACCTGGCTGCACGCTAAGGGCCTTGCCGACCCGATAGATACAAGCACTCCGGGTGACAATTGGTCTTCTCCCAAGACAAGGCGTAGGCAACGCAAAAAAACAAGGCATTAAACCCTCACCTGAACAGTCACAAACTGAACGTTCCCTTCTCCTGCAGGCCACATCTAGATTTGTTAACACGTCGCCAACAGCCTTGTCCACTCAAACTGATGGGGAACCGGATCACAACGCAAACTCTGACTCGGCGGAATCTACACGGGGACCTACTCTCACGCCGCGCACAGCAGATTATATTTGCTAAGTCAATTAAGCACCACCTATTTCCGCTCCTTATATACAATAATATGGCTTCCCTCCCCCAGCTGTTCAGAAATGACCTGGTGGCACCACTGATCCTTCGTTGCAGCGTGCTGCCCGCTTGCGGGCTTGGGCGGTGAACTCTGCACCGTGAGCAACTCGGGCAGGGTAATCCCATGACTTTGAACTAACGCCCTTCGGCGCACCCCTGCTCCATATGGACTGTTCTACCAAGCCGGCAATCGCTGGAATTTTTTTCGTTTTTTCATTATTTTTGTTGACGTTATATATTGTTTTTGAGTGCATTTATTTTGGTTGTTGGTTTTGTCACACGCTAATTAATCGTAAACACAGTAACAAATGCGCATCTCACACTTACTATATCAATAGGTTTACATTTAACAACACTAAGGGTATTAACTGACTAGCCTTGGAGGGTAATCAACACAATATTTCCACAATGGGGACGGAGGACATACACCTCTCCGGTTTTGTTAAATCTATAATTGCCTCATGGCTTCCCAAACTCAACAAGGTATCTTGAAATATAAGATACTCACATGGAATATCAAAGGTATGACAACACCGCGTAAACGGCAAATGATTCATGCATTTCTTAAGAGACATCAGGTACACAGAGCCCTACTACAAGAGATACACCTCTCTAAATCCACGTTGGAAAGCACACGCTCAAAATAGAAAGGACAATTGCACGGCACCACTTCCTCTTCTTTTGCTCGTGGAGTGGCGATCTGGATCGCTCCTGGGGTCCCATTTATCACATCTCGCACCCAATGCGACCCAAACGGCTGACACGTGATACTAGAAGGCATCCTTGACGGGTCCCCCTTAGCGCTAGTAGCGCTATATTCCCCAAATTCAAATCAACGCGGCTTCCTGAGTACGCTCACCACTGGCAATCTTAGTAACCCCACATTAGAGTGTATATGGGGGGGCGACTTTAACAGCATCCTAGACACTCAAATAGACCGCTCATTTCCTCCACTCGCCACGGCTTCATCCAATCGTGCCTCACAAACACTAGCAAATTGGGCCTCCAATAACGGTTTAAGAGACATCTGGAGGGTAGGCCACCCCACCCACCATGAATATTCTTATTACTCCTCTGTACATAAGTTACATACCAGAATAGACATGATTTTTGTATCCACAGCCGTAATCCAGAAAGTGTGCATGACCGAATACCTGGCACGCACCATATCAGATCATAGCCCGCTCTGCGCAATGATGGCCTGGGGTCACATGAACACTCGCATACCAACATGGCGATTGCAGACAGAAGCTCTCTTAGACCCCCCCTTCCTTGCAGAAATGTCCAAGGGACTGGCTGATTACTTCTCACTGAATAAAAATACAACCTCATCTCACGCTATAGAGTGGGACGCCCACAAAGCAGTAATACGCGGACACTGCCTTGCGGCCACAGTGGGGGTAAGAAGGACACTCACTAAAGAACTACAAGTTCTGGAGGTTAAAATCCGCAAAGCGGAGGTTGAGGTCTCCAGAAACGAGTCCACACTAGCAGCACTGAATTCGCTTAGAGCTGCCCATAGAGAAGTAGACACTAGACTATGTAAGCACGACTACAGACACTACATGACACGACAACACGCTGAGGGGGATAGATCAGGTAGACTGTTAGCGTGGCTGACCCGCCAACTCTCGCAACCATCACTCATTGGTGCGATACGTCTGAACTCCGGCGTCATTGTCAACACCCAAGCAGGAATCAATGAAGCCTTCTCCACATATTATCGTGCCCTGTATACGCCTCCTTCCCCCCCCATCGGAGCAGCAATTAGCTGACATATTATCACTTGTCTCCCAAAACCAACATATCACTGACAATGCTGCCACTCTAGATGGTCCCATTACTATAGAAGAACTGCGCTCAACTCTGGCACAAATGGCACGTAGCAAAACCCCTGGCTCAGATGGCCTACCTGTAGAGTATTTTAACTCCCATGCTACTCACCTCCTACAACCACTCATAGAGGTATTCAACGAGGCGCGTACTAAATTACAATTGCCAGACTCCATGCGCAAAGCTCTAATAGTCGTCCTTCCGAAGGTGGGCCGCGACCCTCTCGACGTTAAATCATACAGGCCGCTCTCTCTCCTCAACACAGACTGCAAACTATTGGGGAAAATATTGGCAAACAGGCTACTCCCTTACTTATCAAGCTTAATACACTCCGATCAGTCGGGCTTTATTCCAGAGAGAAGCACCTTTTTAAATATTAGGAGACTGCTTCACATAATACACAGCAATATAGAATTAGAAGCGGTGGCCCTCTGCCTAGACATTGAAAAAACGTTCGATACGTCGAGCTGGGATTATCTTTTACGCACACTCAAAGCGTTTGGATTTGGCCCCGGTTTCATTAGATGGATCAAAACGCTCTACTCCAAACCCACAGCTTGAGTCAAAAATGGACGTGCTATCACTGAAGCATTCCCCATAGGCAGAGGTACCAGACAAGGTTGTCCATTCTCCCCTTTATTATTCGCTATAGCCATGGAACCATTAGCAATTAAGCTACGTAGCTACGCACACATATGGGGCATCACTGAATCTAATACACATCATATTATATCCTTATACGCAGATGATGCCCTGATATACCTGCGTAATCACTCCACCTCTTTGGCAGGGGTGTTGCTAATGCTTGACTCCTTCGCTCTCGCCTCTGGTCTACGAGTCAACTGGTCCAAGTCAAGTATTTTCCCCCTTACCCCCATACCAACTGACCTTTACATGGCATTACCACAATATCAACTGCCATGGTCAGACACTACCTTTAAATATCTCGGGATACAAATTTATCACTCCATTGCCGATCTGAAAGAGGGCAATATTGACAGGGCACTCAGTTCTACCCGCAGCTCATTGTAGTTTTGGAGCTCACTTCCCCTATCCCCCATGGGCCGGGTAGCAATATCCAAAATGCTCACCCTTCCTAGGTTCTTATATTATTTTACTGCCCTTCCACTATGTTTACCACGCTTGTTTTTTTGTAAACTGCACTCCTTATTAACTGACCTACTCTGGGGCAGAGACAGACGCAGAGTAGCGTTAGCTATAACACAATACTCACAAGAGGCGGGCGGTCTGGGCATGCCTGACTTCGAAAGATACTATGCAGCTTCTCAGCTGTTGTGGTTATCTACATGGCTCAGGGAAACTCCTCCTCCCGAATGCATAATGCTGCAGGCATATACAGCCCCGCAAACGTTACTGTCCTCACTTTTATCCGGCCCTAACCGCCTACCCTCAAAACCCATATTGTTGGAAGCAGCTCGTTTCTGCTGGCGCAGATACGTTTAAAGCAAGACCCCCTCACCTCCTTATTCCCCTCTGTTACTGCTGTTTCAATTGCCAGGTACCCAAATACTCTCATCACACCATGATACACGGGACATAAGTACACTGAATGTGGGCGATTTCTACTCTAGCTCCACAATGCGCACCTTCGCGGAACTAGTGGCCGCTGGGGTTATGCACACTGGAGCCTTTTTGACGTATAGCGCCATTAAACGGCTACTCAATAACCTTTAGGGTTCTGGCAACAACGAACCACCCGAGTCCCAGTTACTTACCACTATCATTGCTATGGGTAGCACAAAAGGCATCATAACTAAACTATATAAAGAACTGCTAGCTGAAGTCTGCTCTGCCCTACCGCTTGTTAAAGCACGCTGGAATTCCGTCCTCCCTTCCCCATTACCACAAAAAACTTGGGTCGCGGCTCTCACAATGATCAAGTCAATATCCCGCAATCCCCGATTGCGTTACACCCAATTCAATTATATTCACCACTCATACCTATCCCCGGCCCGCATCCAAAGAATATACCCAAGCACAAACCTGACATGTCCTAGATGCGCTACTCCGGCAGCAGACTTTTACCATATGGTCTGGAGCTGCCACTCAATAAACTCGGCTTGGCACCACGTTACGGATGTCACAGCAGACATTTCGTCCCACACTCTGTTGCCCACCCCAGACTCTTGTTTACTTGGCATACGTCACCGTGCCAAAGGCGATAAATACCTACACAGATTTATCGATCTAGCATTTGTTGTCTTCAAGCGCCTAATAGCTACGCACTGGAAGGCCCCACACGTTCCGTCCCATTCTGCTTGGCTCCATGACTTACATAGTCGCTCACAAGCCGAAGCTCAGACACTACGCTTACTACAACATAAAGTCCTACTACAAGATGGCCCCGAAGTCTGGGACACGTTTGTGGTAGCAATAGAAGCTAGGGATGACATATATCCCCCCTAAACCAGTAACTGTATATGTATTATCTTTTTGTTCAATATCTATAACACGCTACTCCCCACCATCACCTATTCTCCGTATTAACCTCCTCATATTCCCTCTTAATGCAATAAGGTAACACTTCAGGATGCTCCTCCTTCGGCTATGCTCTTATGCAACCCATGCCTTGCCTTGCTTACCACTAGTATGGCTCTGCGCCCCATCCTGCCCCACAATTCATACCTCAACTATGACTCCCCGGCCCCCCATACACAATAGATGTATCCTTCTCTTTTCCCCCCCACCCTCCAATTGGTGTAGCCAGCACCAGGTGTGATATTAGAGGTGTTTGGTTGTGACTTTAATCACTTGTTGCACAGTTTCAAGTAGTATTTTTAGCACTTCATTGCGCAATTGCGCTGTACAAGCTTATAAATGTGTGTAAACAGATCGCAAAAGTATTAATAGCAAAATGTACTGTTGTGTGTGCATAATGATTAATAAACAGATTTAAAAAAAAAACAACATCTCTGCTGCTCGTAAAATCACCTGAATTCATAAACTTTGTGTGGAGACAGCTGCAGACAACACACCAGGTGGTGAAATGTTGGGAGCGACCGAAATTGTGGGGAATTGCTGCAGCTTGTGATTTGACTCCCGGCGACCTGGTGAGACCCTGGAGGCACAGAGGCACCTGACCAGCTTGTGCTCGGTCTTGGTGTCCTGGGATCGCCAGTCTTTCTGGAGGCAGTGATGCTTGTTTGCAGTGTCGCCTTGGGAGGAGGAGCCTTGTAGGCTTGGTGAGCGCCACAAAGCGGGCTCACCTACTGGGCGGATGGCAAGTGTGGTTTTGGGCGAAATAACAACACTGGGCCTGGTAGTTGTGTAGCAGCAAACTTTATTTAGACTCCTTCAATGTACAAACACTAGTCCTATCTAATTTTCTTGCCGCCCTCTTACTGGTACTTAAACACTCACCCTCACGTCATTCCGGATCGTCCTAACCATGTTCCCTGAGGTGGGGATCGCCAGGTTGACCCCTTTCACAAATTACACCAGTGGGCTCGCCCATATCCTGGGCGGACACTACATTCCTCCCCAACTAAATAAAAACTTTAACATGGGGACAGAAAAGAGAACAAATGATAGCCCATCCTGGTGGACCAAGACAGCCCGTGTGGGGCCAACTATGTGTACACAACTGTAACTTTAGCAGACAAAACGCTGCATGAATGTATTTAGTCAGATACAAAATCAGCATACCACCGGGACGGGTTCGGGTTGGACCAAAGATGGTATCTCCCGGTCCCTGACCTTCTCGACCCCGCAGTGGGCGTGTCACGTGGGGCCCTCGAGCTCCCGGCATGGGATAGCACCTCATCCGTTGCTGGAGAAAACTGGTGCGTCCGGGCAGGCGGTTCTGCCCTCAACAAGGGGCTCAGGCAGCTGGGACGTGCCACACAAAGGCCTCGCATCTTCTTGGTCACTTACTGAATGATTGTCTATGCAACCATCCTCCTTGTGTCTGGCCAGTGGCAGAGTAGGAAGCCGTTTGAAATGGGACACATTTCTCATAACACTCTCACTGTCTTTTGTTGCGGTGATCATGGTCCCTTTGACAGCGGTCACAGTCCATCTATCCGCTTCGAATGGTAGCCGAAACTTGCCATCAGGGTGGCAATCTTTCACTAACACCATGTCCCCTACCTAGACAGTGTTTCGCCGAGCTCTCTGCTTTGAGGAAGCAGAGTCATTGTTGCGGGTTTTCCTTCTCGTGGACTGGTTCTGAGCACTGGACTGATCGGCCCATAGAGGGTGGGTATGGTATTCCTCACAACTTTTCTGAAGCATAGCTGGCTGGGGGCGACACCCGTTGTGGCGTGAGGCGTGACCCTGTACTCTCGCAAGAAAATGTAAATGGCACTTTCAGTGTTCTGCGACTCAGCCACGGCAATGTGGATAGTCTTGGACAATGTTTTTACGAACCGTTCCACTTCACCGTTAGCCTGGGGCCACCTGGGCGTGACTCGGCAGTGGACAGTGTTCCTGGACTTTAAAAAGTCAGCCCAATCATGGCTGTTGAATGTGGGCCCATTATCTGTGCGCAGTTCCCCAAAGAGGCCATGAGTGGCAATCAACTTCGCCATTTTCAGAATGACTACTTGAGCGGCGGTAGATTGGACCAACTCAACCTCTGGGTACAGAGAGTAGTCGTCCATTACCACCAGCAGGTAGGACCCATCGGGGAGACTCATGAAGTCAGCACTTACTCTTTGCCAGGGGGCTGTGGGACCTTCTTCGGTGATGACAGGTGCTGGGGGACCGCTGGCTTGGCAGACTGAAACCACTTTTGACTGTGTCCTCCACCTGCTGGTCAAGTCCTGGGAACCAAACTTTGCTTCTAAGTCTATTTTTGGACTTGACAATGCCTTGATGCGCACCATGTGCCAGCATCACCGCTTTTCGCCCTAAACATGCAGGAAGCACCAGCTGGGGTCCGCGCAACAGTCATTGTAACGCATAGCTTCCATAGCCATCAGCAGGCAGTCATCTTGTCTGGTGGCTTCCACTACTTTGTGAAGGGAGATGGGCAGAAGTCTGGCCCTGTCGACTACCAGTCTCACATACTCCTCCATCTCAAGGGCTTCCTCTGCTTCTTGAGGGGTGACTGGGTGCGCGTGACAGAAGGTCTGCTGGGTTCTTGCCACCAGGTTGGTACTCCACGTGGAAATCAAACTCCTGCAACTTCAGAATCCACTTTTAAATCCGCGGTGGCGGTTTTGATGATGAGCCTTTAAAAAGTGGAAGCAGCGGCTTAAGGTCTGTAATCACTGTGAATGCTTTGCCGTAGAGATATATGTGAAAGTGCCGGCACCCCCAGTGGATGGCTATAGCTTCGCGCTCAATCTGGGAGTACCGCTGCTCTGTCAGTGTCAACGTTCTGCTGGCAAAGGCTATGGGAGCCCACATTCCACAGTCTTGCTTCTGCGCTAGTACAGCCCTTAGTCCGGTGGGACTGGCGTCGACAGACAGCTGGGATTCTCGCCCCGGGTCGAAAAAGGCCAACATGGTGTCTGCTGACAGGGCTCTCTTTGTGTTCCTGAAGGCAGTTTCTTGTGCTTCACCCCACATCCAGGGATGGTCGGCCTTAGTGAGATCTCTCAATGGCCCTGTGAAGTCCGACAGGTTTTTCATGAAACGGCCGCAGTACGTGACCATTCCCAGGAAGCTCCTGACCCCGGACACCGAGGTAGGAGCTGGGGCATCTGGGATATCTCTCTCTTTGGCTGGATCCAGGCCAATCCCTTGTTGAGAGAACTGGTAGCAAAAGAAGCTGATGCTGTCCTTCAAGAATTTGCACTTCTCGCGATGCAGCGGTAGGCCATGTTCTCGCAGCCAGAGAAACACTGCGCTTAGGTGGGTCAGGTGGTTCTTGAGCGTGGAGGCATGCACGAGGATGTCATTGCTTACATTCAGAACTCCTGATAGCCCCCCCTAGCACTCCTTTGATAGTGTTTTGATATACCAAAATTTAGGCGTGTGTACCTCCAGAGGTCACTGTGGGTGGAGAAGGTCGTGATCGGTCTGGAGTCGGGGTGCAACACCATCTGATGGTAGCCTGAACGGAAGCCCATTTTGGAGAACCACTTGGAGCCTGAGTGTTCCCCTATTATATCGTCAATTTTCAGGGTAAGGTGCCTTTCCCGCTTAATGGCTTGGTTGGGTAGGCACATGTCCATGCAGATGCAGGCAGCGTCTGGCTGCTTTGATTTTTTTGCAGCGACAATCGGGGAGACCCAGGGTGTGGTTCCTGATACCTTTTCGATGATCCTGGCTTTTTGTAGGAGTAATAGTTCTTGTTCTACTTTTGAGCGTAGGTGGAAGGCCACTCGCCGGTGCCGGAGGGCAATGGGAGCCACCGATTCATCGATGTTTAGCCGAAGAGGCGGCCCTTGGAGGCAGCCAATACCACTAAAGAGGGTGTCGAACTCCTTGGTGAGGTCTTCCAGGCAGCTGGCGTGGATACTGAAGGTGAACTGAACTAGGCCGAGGCTCTGGGCGGTCTGGCAGCCGAGCACGAAGCCAGACCCTTCTTGCAACACAGAGGCCCTCATTACAACCTCAGCAGTCTTTTCAAAAGACCGCCAAGGCTGCGGGAGTCAGAATACCACCCGTGCTGGCGGTATTTCTGGCTCCCTATTACGACTTTTCCACTGCCCCGGGTGGAAAAGTCACTTCAGCATTGCTGCCGGCTCGTAATAGAGCCGGCGGCAATGCTGATGTGCAGCGGGTGCAGTAGCATCCGTCGTGCATTTCACTGCCCGAAATTCCACCAGGGGCACCCCAAGTCCCCCTTACCCTCAGCCTTTCCATGGCGGTGTTTACCGCCATGGCCAGGCTGGCGGTCGGGGACTCTGCCCTGGGGATTATGACCGCCAGGGAGGGGCCGGCGGTATGGCTGTGGCTATAGCGCCACGGTCATAATAGCTGGCGGAACACCGCCAGCCTGTTGGCGGTGTTACCGACAGCTTACCGCCAGGGTCATAATGAGGCCCATAGATCTTTGTGGAGAGTTCTGTGTCCTCATGTCTGACCTTGTCTGTGAAGGCACCCATTATTTTTAGGGGTTGAGAGTTTCCAGACAAGCACATTGGTCGGCCTGAGCAGGGGTCGTGTTGTGAGGCTGTGATACACCTCGGCAGCCATGAGGTTGAGAGACGCACCTGTGTCAATCAGTGCTGGTACGGACTAGCTCTGCAGGGTGATCTGGCAGGTAGGTAGACATCGACTTTTATCGATTGCTCTCATCACATAGACAACCTGTTGGTTGTCATCCATGTCGCTGCCTGATGAGACGGTAGGGAGTGCTGTCACTGCTTTGACAGTCTTCTTGAAAGTAGGCTGTATCATGGGTGTCGACCGGCACACTTTCACGAAGTGATTGATCTTGCCACAGGCGCTGCAAGTTTTCCCTTGGACTGGGCACCCACTTGGATGGGGCAGGGATCCACCACACCATCTGCACGGTCTGTCTTTTTTGTCTGGCTCCAGAGTGTGCTGTTTTCGTCTTGGGGCTGCTGGTGACTACAGCATTCCCCGGCTCAGTTTTCACCTGGAAAGGTGCAGCTTGTTACATTTGGGCAGCCCGCACTTTAGATAGTTCCTGGGAATGCCCAAGTGTGAGGATGTCTCTCATCTGCATGTTGGGTTCCGGCAGAATGCGTTTGCGGAGCTTCGAGGATGCGCATCCCTGGATAAACTGGGCCCTGATTTCATCCTCCTCATTTGGTAGGGTACACGTGCTGGCCAGTTCCTTGAGGTGTGTGTAGAAAGCACCTACGTATTCCTCCGCCTTTTAGCATGCTTGGCGTAGCAGGAAGCGTTCATAGTCTGGATTGGCGCATGGCTCAAAATGCGCAGAGATGGCGTCTTTTAGCGTGGCATACGTGTGGGGGGTGGCTTCGATTACTGATTTGGAAACTTTATGGATGTCAGCGCCACCAACGTGCAACAGCAAAGGTCTTTTCTGCTCGTCTTTAACATCCAGCGCCTCAAAGTAGGTTTCCAGCTGTTCAATCCAGGCTTTCCATCTTGCAGCCTGTGTGGGAGGGGCCCCAGTGATAGTGAAGGGTTCAAGAGCCGGTATACTGACCATGTCGTAAGCACTGCAGGCGGCTGTGGGCTAATTTGGTAGGGTCTTCTTGGGTGGGTAGGGTAACCAGTTTCGGTGGTCAGCGGTCCTGGGCCCTGACAGCAATGTCTGTCTGTTGTGACTGGGTGTAGCACGCATCTGTGGGTGCCAGATGGGGGGGTGAGGTCATGCAGGGGTGTACCACTCTTGCGGGCACCAGTCTGTACTCCACAGGGGTTCAACAGGGTGAGGAGTGGGCTGTAAGTGCAGTACCTGGAGGTGCAGCACAAGTGCCGGTGAGACTTCCTCACGCTGGAAAAATCGGGGCGCAAGTCGCTGTGGAAACTCCCCTGACGCGCTCCTGCCTGGTGAGAGGGAGGCCTGCTGGGCGGGGTCCTCCGGGCGAGGCCGCTACCGAGGCAGGGAGCACCTGCGAGCATTGGATGTGGTAGAAGAGGAGGGGGAGGGCCCGGGGCTGGCCTTGCTGTCACGGCGGCAACTCAGTGCTGGAGCCCGCAGGAGGAGAGTGAAGCTTGCATCGTCGCACAGGGTGTCCGGCCACGTGGCAGCACTGTGACTGGGGTGTGCAGTCGGTGCAGGGAAGGGGTCGGTACCTGCGAGCAGCGGCTGTGGCGGGGATGTCGCAGGGCGGCAGCAGGTAGAGGTGAGCAGGATGGGGTGAGCCACCCTCGTCGCCAATGTGGAGTTGGACGAAATAACGACTGGCCCTGGTTGTTGTGTGGCAGCAAACTTTATTTAGACTCCTTCAATGCTCAAACTCTAGTCCTATCTAATTTTCCCACCACCCCCTTACTGCTACCTAAACACTCGCCCTCAAGTCACTCTGGATCGTCCTAACTGTGTTCCCTGGGGTGGGGGTTGCCAGGTTGACCCCTTCCGCAAAGTACACCAGTGGGCTCACCTACATCCTGGGCGGACACTACAGCAAGGAGATGCAGGAGCAACGGGGAAGTCATGAGAGGTAACAACAGCCTGGGGCAGCTGCGAATGCGGGATGCCGCCTGTGGTGATCATGGAGGAGGGAGAGAGCCGCCAGACTTTGGAGCCCTGGTGGGGCCTGGATAGAGCCTGAGAAAACTCCCAGGCTAAAAAGCAGGGTCTGAGACCAGCCCAGTACGGTGTCCGACTGACCAGGAGTTCCAATTTATTGGAGTAAGAGGAGAATCTTACGGTGTTGGGCCTGCCTGGGCCCCCCCTTTAGGCTCCCCCTTGACCCTGAAGCTGGTGGACTGGCAGGGGGACTGAGGTATACCTGAGCAGGCTTGGTGGGGGTGGGCCGTGGCTGGTTGTGCCCCCCCCAAGACTTTGTGAGTCTTTGATGCTTCAGTGGGTGTCCTGCAATGGAAGAGTGCCTACCCATTGGAGACCTGACTCTGGTGAGTGACCCACTATTGAACTCACGTCCTCGTAATTTCCTATTATATGCATCCCTTATTGCCACACTAACTCAGGCTTGAGGTGAGATGCAGAGGGAGCCCACGCAGCATTTAGTCATTCAATACTTAAACGCATTGGGCACTGGAAAACACCAAACTTTCTGGCTTATCAGTGCCTTGTGCATGCACACTGCACAATTACGGGGCCACTGAGATGCAGATCTTGGCCACACCTGTACTGACTGTGATTAGCAGACTGTTCTGACATACCCTTCCATAGTGTCCCGAAAAGCACGCTTTAAATTAATCCAGTTTTACATAGGGCATACCTAACCCCCAACAATATAAACCTGTATTTTCACTGTACTGACGCTGCCTATCCCTGGATGTGGGAATGGTATACATGCTCTGGCCTTGTTCTGCACTGGCCATATACTGGAGGTACGTTATAGCTCATTTAGTTTACTGCATGGGCACTGTCTTCCCTTACACCTGGGAAGTATGCATTTGGGGACTTTACAGTCGCACCAAGAAGCATATGGTGGTGATGAAGTTCGCTGACCTGGCCCTCCTCTTGGCAAAATGACTCATCACTTGAAAATGGAAGGCGGCGAATCTCCCAGTGACTTCTGCATGGGAGTTCTCCATGCCTGCCTGGGCTCAGGTTGAAAGGACACTACTGCGCAGGGAAGAAATGAAAGGTCTCTGTAAATACCCTCTATCCGACCTTTGGGACACCCTTCTAGACAAGTTCCAAGAGAGGGCGCCGATTACTCAGCTCTCTCCTTGACCAAACATGCCAGAAGTAACTCTTATCCTCCTACCCCAATCTCCATCTTACTGAGTAATTTTCCTACCAGTATCCATCAAACCCCTACTGGCTTGGAGACGATATTCGAGCATCATCCTTCTTCAGTGCAGTTTCTATTCCATTTGATGTTTGTTAATGTACTTTCGTTTGCTGTTTTAGGAGTGTTTTTCTTCTTTACCTATTGGCATTCCTGTTGTTTAGCTGCATTTACACTCTGAACTTTTTCCTGCCAATAATAAGTGACCTCCATATTGCTGATGTTATGTTTTTTTTCATCTTGTTACCTGGGCATGATTGACCTACCTAATTGTCTGCTCCATATGTACAATGCTGTATTATCCTTATTTCTTACTTTCTGCCATTTTCCTGTCTGTGAACAGGACATTGTGCTATATTATTTGCAAAGTATGGGACATATATTTATAACAAAATGCCAATAAAAATTATTTAAAAAAATAAAAAGAGGTGATGTGCTGTGCTGTGCTGTGGAAATCTTGGAGGCCATGAAGGGGGGCACCTTCTGACTGAACAAGAGGATGACTGGATGAGCCTCAGGGTCCCACCAGTGCTCAGGCAAACTGGAGATCCTAACTTCGAGAACCATGTGATCCGAATCTACCAGGATTATACGCAACGAGTACAGCAAATGCAACAGACATTTGGGAGAGTAAAACAGAAATTGAAAACAATGGGATTATGGTATATGTTCCCCTACCTAAAAAGGATCAAAATAATCCATGAAGGCCGCACACAATTCTTCACTACATCTGAGGCTGTGTGGGATTGACTGGAGATACACCGAGACAGCCGAATACCTGCGCTGATGCCCCATGGGACTCGAGATTGGACTCAGAGTGCATACCGGACTGGGTTGGCCACGAGACAGTCGCGGCTGGCGACTGGGAAAAGTGGCGGGGCAGGGGTAATGAAACAAAAAGAAACATTTATTTTTTTTAAACTTACCTGAACCTCACCGCCAAGGTGCTCTATTGCAGACTGGGAGCCTGGGCTTGCTCTCTCCAACCCGGCAACACAGTGCCGGGTTGGAGAGGGCCCTTGTGCGCATGTGTATTTGGCCAGCCCAAGACAGGCGGCCAAACTTATATGCATACTGAGGGGAGTGCTCTGTGACCTCCCCTCAGTGCTCATCACCCCATGCATCTGCCCCTCTAAAAATACTAAACTATACTAAACATAGTTTGCTGGGGGGGTTGGAATAGGCGACTCTCCTCTGCCATAGCGGAGGAACTGCCCCTGCCACAAGACGCCGGAGCCATGGTGGGAAAGCCTCAAGATCCCCCGCCCGAGTAGTAATACATTTTTATTGTGTGATTACTTAACATCATCGCACAGACAAACATTAAAAAGAAAAAAATCCATACCAGCATCAAAACTCATATCTGCCTATGTTTATCACACTATATTGCACAGATAGAACAAAATAAATTCACCATAAGTCCCCATTTGCCTATGTGCGAACAGTCAAGAATGCCCCATCTTGATGTAGCTAACTTTTCGATAGTCAATGGAAAAGGACGAAAAATGTGATATGCCAGAAAACAACTACCTCCTATAGGATATTAACCTTTTGACAATCCCACCAAGACGAATTGTTAAAACAGGGTGCGTTGTCAAGCACTGTCATAGAAATCTAAAATCAATAAAAGGATAAAAGTGCAGATGCATAAACAGTTCTTTCTATCATTCAAGTCATTCACCTGGGATAGGCCAATAAAGTGCATAAGTAATACATACTATCTTTCAAATCATTGCCCTAATTTAAGAAGGTACTATAACTCTGTCAGACACTATCTTTTTATAGATTTACATAATGAAAATGCACAAACAGTTATTTCCCACCATTCAGGTCATCCACCCGGGATAGGCCAATAAAGTGTGTAAATAATGTATGCTATCTTCCAGGTCATTTCCCAAGATTAAGGAGGTGCCATAACTCTATTAGGCACTATCTTATTGCACATTAAAACAGGAGTCGAAAAAAAGATAAAAATGAAAGTACATACCATCATAAGATCGTCCCCCTAAAATAAACAGGTAAAGTGAAGAAGTGCTACATATTATCTTTCATTCATTACAGGTAATCTACTTGACCTGTATTCATACATATTGTTTACAACAAAAGTGTTAGAATACAGTAAATAGTACCGTCCTAGATAAAATAGAAAGTTAACGTGGAGGAAGCAGCCATTTTAATAACGAGGTTCCTTTTTGGGCAAAACTGCCCCTACCAGTTGCTGGCTTTTGCTGACCACGTGCATCCTGTAGAACCCTGCCGGCTCTGGCAAACATTTTCCCAAAGCAGGCCAGCTCCATGTGGCCACCGCTATAAATAAGTATTTTATAGCCTCTTTACATATTCTCAGGTCATATTTAAAAAATAAGGGGTTTAGTAGTAAGCGTCTTTCTGAGGCCAACCCCGGTCAGCAGCATACGTGATGGATCATAGATTCAGGATGATATTTAAACAAAGTGCATTCGCAGAGACTTCCAATGGTGTTTGTAGTCCCAAGCAGGGAGAGTTAAGTGCCACATCCTCAAAATACTCTGAAAGGCTCGAGCTGTCAGTGCTGCGTTCAAATATGGTTGGCCAGTTATGTTTGCATATGACTCCACTAGACCCTCAGCACCACTGATGTTCCTGATGCTAGTAATATCACTTTCCCTTTAGGCTCGCACCCCATGCTCCTCCTGAGTCTTTTTTAGAAGAGCCATTGTTATAAGAGAGTCTATTCCATAGGAAGGGGCCAAGTTAAAAATTTCCTTGGCACTTCTAAGATAGATAACTCAATTACTGGAATTATTTGTAAATATTACTTTCAATGATCTC